>NC_091457.1:125539933-125906600 GCF_027789765.1 Dendropsophus ebraccatus
AGCCAGTACAGAGAGTCATGGCTCAATGCGTCCATCAGTCACATTATTGCCTTCTCCCTTTGAGCACTCAGATGGCCTGGGAAACACAGAACTTCCTGTTTACTGACTGTTTCCTGTTTTTTTGAGAAAAAAAGAGTAATAAAACAGTGTCATTTTTTTATGATAGCTAAAAAAAAAATAATGAATGTAAATTGCAGACTTGCTTTATATTACATCTACTGTTGATTTAGATTTTGAAAGTTATAACGACAGTGACACTTTAACTTGGCAATCTAGAAATTATCTTCACCATATAGGCATGTCACAGCAGACTCTACCTGTAGCATGGAAAAAATTTAAAACTCTTTTAACATTATATTGTAAGTATAAACTATAAGTATATACTGATGCATGTGCTCATCAGCCAGATATCTGATTCTGTGTCCTAGATATTGTGTAGATCTTTTTGCTTAAGTATTTTATTATGGGAATGTTTTAGAATATAGTAACAGAATTCTCTGATCAGGGCCATAACAGTTTAAAGGGGCAGTCCAGTGCTAGAATGTCTGACTTTGAAACTAACTAAATAAATAAAGACTTAACTGCCTAATTGTCCGATACTATCATTCAGAAATTAGGGGAGCTGGCATTTTCTTTTGTTACGATAAAACCTATTTAACAAAGATTAGCTTAGATGGTACCATCCATTTGATGAGGGTAAGTCCTTCCCCTTCATGTCTTTTAAAGTGCACCTGGTGTCTTGTTTAGGATAAAAAATGCAGCAGCCAAGTCAATGTGGTGTGGCCTACAGTGTCTCTGCCCCTACCAGGAGCGAAAATAATGATGAGGAGGGAGAAGAGAAGGAAAAGGAGAGGTGATGCAGGCCTAGAGCACAGACACTTTAGGCCACACAGATCATTTTTCACCCTAACCGAGGCACCGGTTGGATTTTAAAATATACGACCAGGAAGGACTTACTCTCATCAGACAGTACCAGCGGTTTGGAGATGTAGGTTGGTAGATACAGTATCCCTTTAGTAAGAGGAGAAAAAAATATTTTATTTGATAAGATATATTGCAAACTTTGTACTGTTGATTTATAGAAAGTTTGATGAATTTTGACCATTAAAGAGGTAAATGTTTCTCCGGTAATCACCAGGTGAAGCTTGAAAACTCAACTATTGCTTTATTACTGCACTTAATGTATTTGTAGAATAATTGTAGCGTCTGTATGTAATTGTAGAATATGTGTTAAGCTCCCACTAGTGGTGATTTGGGGTAGCCAGAATATAAGAATATTACTGGGTACTTACGCAGACTTGTAGTTGTGTATTAGATGTGTATCAAATAGCACAAACATGGCTACGAAGATACTGTATGTTAGATAAAGATAAATGAATCAGAATAGAACATTGGTTCAGCTTATAAATACATTCAATATGGACATTTACAGGTAAAATGTATTCTTTCATAGATGATATGGTCTTTGACTTAAATTGTACGATTAAAGTTCTATTTAACTACATGACGTCAAGAATATACTTTTCAAGTTTAAAAAGTTTAGATGTAAAGCTTTTTTTATATACATTAGGAACAGCAGTTCTAATGTATATGCACTTAACTAATGCATTTTGCCTAGAATTACGTGTGCAGGGACATAATAGATATAATTTGTGTCACACAGTAGAAATCCCAAACAGGCAGAAAAAACTTATTTTAGCAAGATCAAACAAAGACTTTCATCTTCACATATTATAAGGCTGATACAACCCACCACATTCATTTCCCATCATAGAAATATTATTTAAACCGCTCTGGAATGCTTTCACAATGATTACACGTCTGCAATCAGTTGTATATTGAAGTCATTCTTTACTGGCATTGTGCAGAGAACAAACATTTCCTTAAATCTTTTCTAACATTATAAGGGTATTCCTGTGAGATGAAATGATTGTCATTCATGTGGGATGGAACATATGTGGGCGTGTTTTAAAAGAAGAAAAAATAGAAGTACTTTATGGATATGGTAGGGTGCCCTGTATGTTCTTCACCTCTGAAGTGTAGGGTAAATTAATAGGATTTCAACTGTTCCATTATTTCTTCTTCTTAGGTAAAAAGGGTAGCACATCGCTCCTCACATAGACCCCTCCCAACAGAGACATCATCACTTTCTTTGATTGGGTGAGTGAACGGAGTGTGGTGTCTAGGAAGATATAGGAACATTACAATCAGCAACTTGTAAGGGAATAGATCACTGTATACGTGTTTTCTCCCCATGAGAATAAGCCGAGAGGCTTTTGTAACACATGAAGTGCCGGTGTGGTCAGATGGTATCAGGTGTGTATGACTGCACTGATTTTTATGTACTGGTTATAAATAGTGTGTATATATATATATATATATATATATATATATATATATATATAAATATGTTTTAAATTATATCTAAGATTGTTTTGTTTTTAGAGCTGTCTAATAACACAACCATTTATTTATGTGTGTACTATGTTAATAAGTGGGTGGACTCAGATGAGGGTTGGACCCTGGGCGGGAGGACCTTTACATTTAAAAGCTACTGGTGTATCAGATGACTGTATGCTTGAGAAAGGCTCCATATTATTGAGGGGGCGAAACGCGTGGCATGTTACAACAAATAGGTTTTTTTTATTTTTGAAACATTACAATGTCTGGTTTTATTCTGTTGACAAAGGATTTTGGCTAAGGGGCTAATAGCCTGAAAGAAGCTTCTCCCTAGCCAGCTAGATCCAGGTCGGCTTTCTACCTACCACTTCTTTTAGCCCCTATTACACGGGGCGACTCGTTCCCCACTCACTGCTTCCTGCGCCGGAAACGGGCCAGGAGACGCGCAGATGCTGGGAACGGGCCCCAGGTGAGTTAACTGTTTTTTTTTTATTCAGCTGCAGGGCTGCGGTTAGGCAGGGGTTAACATTTTTTCCAGCGTATAAGGCGAACCCCTGACAATCTTTTTAAAAGTCAGGGGTCGTCTTATACGCCCAGTCGACGAGGGGTTGCTAGGGGAAACTGAGCCAATTTCACTTTACACCATGTTTGATAAATCTCCCCCAATGTATATACATTTCTTGCAGATGTTGTCGCTGGTGGATTTAAACCAGACCCTAGTGCTTCGATGTAATTAGGGAACCCTGTTCTGGATCTGCATAATTTCTGGATAATATGACCTTCATGTCACCTATTGTGGAAGGGAAAACTGAGAAGAGGAAGCAGTGCTACACCATCGCCTATCATTCCCCTCACCCTTCTTATTGTAGTGATATTGTTTGTAATAGTTGTGTTGTTCTGTCATTAATAATATACCATTATATCTTCTCAACCCACCAACTTACTAATGTACTGAAAGCAAGAGTAAAAAAAAACTGGTGTATGATTAAATATGACCTAGCAGTCAAGTGGCTTTTAGTGATCTAATCCACAGAAAGATCAAATGTGAGAACAAATGACTGTACAGTATGAATGGCTATAGCTGGAGAGCTCCAAGGTTCTTCTGCTGAGTCCATCATTCCATGAGGCTGAGTTATTGACCTATTTAAAGCAGAAGGTCATGGCTAATTGCCAGATATGCATTTCAGAGCAATTAACAAGTAAACTCCCATAGTAATATATTTGATTAGTGCATTACGGAACTAACACAAACCTCCATCCTAAATTAGAATACCTAGAGCGCAGGGATGGTCCTTGCTGTCCTTTGCATAACGGTCTAGCTATGGCACCACACACATATGAGAAAACGTGTTGTACTCCACATTTGCAGCCTCAGAATCAATGCAATTGGTATCCAACAAGCTCATATATGTCAGTATTTTCTGCTGTATAGAAGAGTACAGCCTCTCCTATAACACGTTTTGTTATTTTTTAATGATACAATGTGAGAAAGTGATTGACATTGAATTGCAGACATCAGATGTTTTCAGTATATGTGCTGAACATGAAGAAAAGAAGTATATGTTATCAGAGCTTTGTAATGGATGATAAGTAATATATAAAAGACTTTACCATCATATCGGAGAATGTTCTCCCTCCGGTATGATATAAGAATAGTAAAGAAAAGTCTCCAAGGAGTTCTGTGACCAGATAAAAGCAGAGTCCACAGGCCACAAGCATTTATACCAGTCACTACTGAACTCTTTGGTGACTTCTAATATCCTTTAGTATATCTTAGCACATACACTTCCTCTGCTCTACAACCTCCTTTGAAGAGGATAAGGGAGATCTTGCTCACCGTTTACTGACTTGATGTGAAACACCCATATATTTTTCTAAAAAGAAGTCTTCAACATCAGAGGTGTGTATTATGTTCTGCGAAATCTGAGGTGTACAAAGTTCTGCAAAATCTGAATGTATACTGTGTTCTGCAAAATCTGAGGCGTATTATGTATGTATTATATTGTTCCACAGATCCTGAGATGTGTATTATATTGTTCTGCAGAATCTGAGGTGTGTATTATGTTCTGCTGAATCTGAGGTGTGTGCTTTGGGACCTAAATAGGGAAACACCAGGGTGGCCCCTGTAAGTCAAAGTCTAACTCTGTGGCGAGTATAACGACATAAGACAAGGTTTACCAAGGCAGGCATCCATCCACAGACTGCAGTTTCGGGGTATTTGCCCCTTGTCAGTGTGGAGTAGGATTCTTGCTACTGGGAGCAATGAAAAATAGAACAAAAAAACACAACAATCACTGAACTCAGGGAGAACAGCGAAAAAAATCCAATGGAGTACTCATTTACGAGTCTCCACTGATTTTTCCCTACAAAATGTAAATATGCAAAGAAGGGGTCCGTGGAGCCTCAGTTGTAAGTCTCAAAACACGGGAATAGCCAGATATTCCTCTCTCCAGTGAAGGAAGCCCATTGCCAAGGGGTGCCTCCCAGTGGGGAGAATCTAAGGTATGTATATTGTTCTGTAGAACCTGAGTGTGTAATATGCTCTGCAGAATCTGTGGTATGTATATTGAGCTTAAGAATCTGAGTGTGTGTTATGTTCTGCAGAATCTGAGGTGTGTATTATGTTTTGCAGAATCTGAGTGTGTATTATGTTCTGCAGAATCTGAGGTGTGTATTATGTTCCGCAGAATCTGAGTGTGCATTATGTTCTGCAGAATCTGAGGTGTGTATTATGTTCTGCAGAATCTGAGTGTGCATTATGTTCTGCAGAATCTGAGGTGTGTATTAGGTTGCGTAGAATCCGAGTGTGCATTATATTCTGTAGAATCTTAGTGTGTATAATGGTCTGCAAAATCTGAGTATGCGTTATGATGATGTTCTGCAGCAGCTAGGGCACAGTGCTGTATAATTCCCACTGTAGCTAAGAGACACCATGTCAGTCATATGTTCAGTAACACAGGAGAAGAAACTCCAGTAAAAGTGACCTGACTGATCTCACCCTCAGGAAGATGTAAGTCGTGTCTAAGTAACACAGCTCAGCTCTGTTTAATCGGCAGGTCTCACAAGAGAACATAATGTCATATATTATTTATAGACAGGTCAATGAAAACATTTTATTGATGTCTATTATAAACCAACTGCTTACCTTGAAAGAAAAGAGAAAAAAAATCTTCAAATGCAACAAAGATTGAATTTAGAGAAGACTTCAGACGGTAAGGAAACAAAACAAGAGGATCCTTGACCTTTCACCAAATCATGCGTATTGCTCTACTCCAAGCATAAATGACCATACTAAAGCTCTATTATGTTGGAAATATTGTGGAAAGAACTTAGTTGAATGAAAAAGGCAATTATTAATGGAAGAGTTGAAAGAGAATAAACCACATGAAAATACATTATTACAAGAAATCATGAGACTTATAATGTAACTAAAAGTGCATGTTATTTCAGATGGTAGCCTGACATATAAAAGGAGTACAGTATCTGTATCTCAAGCAATCTCAGCTATTTACATAGCTCCCCTATATTACTATGAAAAGAGTTGTGCACATGTATAACCGGTGTGCTCACTGCTCGCCTCCGCTTTGTGACTGTTGATGCTAGTGTTTTTTACAGCCACACATCCACCTCTATGGCATATGCATATGTCCTAAATATCTCTCTACAGAATAGCCCTTAAAACGAATGGACCATCGGTACATTGCTTTTTTTTTTACATGAATAGACCAGCGCAGGAGCGGGGATGCCAGGGCTGTGGTCCTTTTCTTGATCCGCCGCTCGGCTCCCGCACATGGCGCTGGTCTATTGTCGACCATCGGCTAGGCATGAAGCACTGGAGGCGGGTGGGCCGCCCCCCAGTGTGATGAGACCCCCTACCCTCTGTGACGTGGCTCCATTAGAATCAATAGAGCTGCATCACCCTGGGGGCTGGCTTGCCCATCTCCAGTGATTTATGCCTGGCCGGTGCTCGGTAATAGACTAGCACCATGCATGGGAAAGACATGGCGGTTCAATACCCTGAAAGTGAATTTCTACTATTCGTGTAACTGGGAGACTTTATGCACATAGCAGTTGTGTTACTAAGTACAACATCTGAGCTGTATAAGGCTGTAATATAATTTTGAGGGACTTCACTGCACTTCCATATGCTTCTAATTTCTCGCATCTCCTTTTAGACTCCAGCACATAGCTTGGTTTAAGTTGTGTCACTAGTCCTGTGCTCAATAAAGACACTAGAAATTGTGGCTTTGGACCAGCTTCCTGCAGGAAGAACAGATGCAGTTAATAAAGGGCCAATACCTGCATCTGATCTGGTGATGGACACTGTAGGGCTAGAAGTACTACATCATTATGCCTCTAGGTGGAATCAAGGTACAGTCAGTCATCTGCAGATCAGCAGTGAGTCTCACCTAAGGTCTGGGTCAAGGTACTGTAAATACAGAGGAGAATGAGGAAAAAGACTAGAAGACTGACTGACTTTCAGAGGAGGTGTGTGAGACTACTGTGTAAGGATGGTGTATTCTGATATATGGAATAGGTTCTAGAGAAGGAAGAGATGCTGATTTCTCAATTAAAAATTGCTAGAGACCCATTAAAGGTGGGGGAGTGGCTGTATATTTTCCAAAGCATAGCCGATACAAGAACTATAATCTGCAAGGAATTTTTCTTATGTTCTTAAAGTGTCACAGTCGTTTATTTATTTATTTATTTTTTTCAGAAATCAAAAGTATAGGCAATTTTAAGAAACTTTGTAATTGGGCTTATTAGCCGAAAAAAGCATTTTTATCATAAAAAAGGAGTTTGAAGCTCTCTCCCCCCTGTCTTCATGGTTTTCTATTGAGAGGGGAGGGGTGGAGGCAGATGAGGCACCAAAACAGGACAACAAAGAGTTAATTTACAGCTACATAGACAGATAATAGACAGTGAATGAGAGAAAGGAAGGGAGGGGGGACCTGGGGCAACTGGGACAATGCAGTCTTTTTGAATGCAGATAATGGTATATTTACCTAATAAACCCAATTAAACAAAGTTTCATAAAATTGCCTGTACTATTAATTTCTGCGAAGAAAAAACAACAACAACACTAACATGATAGTGACTATTTAGGTTCAAGACTTTGTACTCAATAAGGGTCCTATTCCACGGGCCGAGGAGGGCCCGATTAACGATGTAAACGAGCGGCGATCTGCTAGATCGCCGCTCGTTTACTGGGTCTATTCCACGGCTCGATGATCGTTGAGCGAGGGCTGCAAGGACATCGTTACCGATGTCCTTGCAGCCCTTGCAGCATCATACGTTACCTGTCAGGTCTTCTCGGCTCTGTCTTCATCCCCGGGTCCCGGGCGCTCTATCTTCAGAATGTCCGGTCAGCTGACCGGCCAAACTCAGCCACTCACAGGCCGCGGCGGTCCCGGACTGTGATTGGCAGAGCGCTCCGTCAGCTGACCGGCCATTCTGAAGATAGAGCGCACAGGACCCGGGGATGAAGACAGCACCGAGAAGACCTGACAGATAATGTATGATGCTGCAGCCTGTCAAATCGTCGGTCGCCCGCCGCGCACCGCTATTCAACCATAGCGATGCGCGGTGGGGGAACGATGATTTTAGGTCTGGCCCTAAATGAACAATCAGCCGATGACACGATCATCGGCTGATCGTTCTCTCTATTTTACCAAACGATAATCAGCCAAATCGGGCCAAATATAGTCACAAATTGACTATATTACAAATTATTCAATAATTCCTTTTGGAAATGATTCATTTATCTGTGGGAGAACTCATATAGAGCATGCAGGACTGTATTGTCCCAGTTGCCCTGACTAATGAACACTAATAAAATAAAATGGCATCCGTTATCTAAGATGCAAGCTTGGATTGAGCTCCTTGGAAATTGTACACCTGTCATTCATTTGGCAAGACTGTCTCCTAAACTTGACCTATAAAGGGTTGTTTGTTATAAGACTGCATTACCTAGGCTATTTTGGGGTGGGGTGGGGATTAGTTTAGAAAGTTATGTGGTTTAGTGCTCAACTGTCCATTCAGGTTCATAGAGGGCACAGGAGAACATTTCAGGATCAGTTATGTCTTTACCCTTCTTATGTTTGTGAAAGTAAATGGGTTTTCCAAGAAAAATGTACTGATAACCTAACATCAGGGTTTAAAACACCTATATTCCTAGGAGAATAGTGTTTTATTAAACTTTAAGGATGACACCTAGTACTTAACTAAATGCTAAACGTAATGCTGCAGTAACCCAACATGCACTGGAGTACAATGCTATGTAGTACTGTGTGTCCCAAATAACACATATTAATCACTCAAGGTCTAAAATTATTAACAAGACTTTATTTAATCCATCACAAAAAGAAAAAAAAAAGAATAAAATCAAGACCTAGGAGGTGGGAGACCCCACTACTGGGACAATAGTAACTAGTAATCATTGAGTCTGCGTTCACACTACGTATATTTCAGTCAGTATATTTCAGTCAGTATTGCAACAAAAACCAGGAGTGGATTAAAAACACAGAAAGGATCTGTTCACACAAGGTCTGAACATGGCCCTATAATATAAGTTCTATCATGTTTAATAAAAATAATGGTCATATTTTAAGAATCTGGACCACAATGGAGACTCTCCAGCTGTTGTGAAACTAACTCCTATCATGCCTAGAAAGCCTGTCAGGGTATCATGGGACCTGTAGTTCCCAATCATCAAGCAGGCTATAGATTCAGGAATAGTGTTATTGGTGAAGACAGCCCCTATAAAGCACTATTCTTTAATATCTATCAGTACAGGAGCTTGGTCCATCTGATCCAATGTTTGGGAAAAACCTTATTCTGTCTGCAGATACAGACGCTACAAAAGTCACGAAGAACCATAAACAGCTGGTAAGCGCTGCAAGGAAACATTAAGTGTTCTTTCACAAGTAGTGAGAGGTCTTCAGACATGCATGGAAAGCTGCGTGCTTAACATCTCGCTTAAATGGCCTATTATACAGTAAGTTTAAAAGCAACCAAGGGATCCTAATAAATGCCCAGAAAACAAATCTAACTGCTTAAACAACCTAAACTGAGATTACATGGCTGCTGAGATTTCACTTTCCCTGAGTTCGAGACTCCCGGGTTATCATACAGTGCATTCATGTGATGTGAAAAAAAAAGAAAAAATTCCAAGCACATCATTTGTGATTAATAGCAACGAGAAGAATTACTCTTGGAAAGCTTTATCTAATCTGTGTGTAGTGCTTCTTCAGAGCCCAAGACGATAACCTGTCCTCATCTTTATATGTATATCCATGAGCAATATACATTTGTAGCCTCTGCCAACTGTATTCACTAGTTTGGAGCAGGCACTAAAATGCTCTAGTGCTCCACTCAACAAACAAACAAACCCTATTGAAATCAATGGGAGACTAGAGCATTTAGCCAGGTGCCTCCTGCTCTGCTTGGCAGACGGAAGGGTGCCTGTTTCACCTATTGCATTTTTTTATACTAATTTTTTTATATTTCATCCCTTGAAGAGAGGCGTAAATAAAATATACAAAAATTAGAATGATTTTTTTTTTTTAATTATAATACATTACTGCAAGACACATTAGAACTCTAGCAGTATGCCATGAATTGAGGACATACTGCCAGATTTCTAATGTGTTGCTATTGCAAATTTTCTTTTTATTTTCTGTTTATTTCATTTTCACATTCCTTCAAGGAATACATAATAAATATATAATGAAATATATAATAAATAGAATTAAAAAATGCAATATGTTACTGCAAGACATATTAGAACTCCGGCAGTATGGCATACTGTGCCATTGGTATAGCGCACCACAGAATGTACTGTAAAGCTGGTACATTACTCCAGATCATAGCTGTGGATTCATACAGTCGATGTACAGATGTAGCCAAGGTTAACATGATCCCTGACACAACAATTGTGTCAGGGAGCTTTGTTAAGTCAATTAGAGTGTTGATCAAGTTAACACAGGCTACATCTGTACAGTTAGAGGCCAAGATTCATTGTCGGATTGGCCCATCGAGGGACCGGTGAATCCTCTGGTGGGCCTTCAGCTCCGAACCTGCAGTAACACTGACTGACATGTCATTTCTCACTGGTCTTTATTGGTGGGCCCCCAGGATAATTTCCTTTGGTGGGCTCCAGATAACCCAGTCTGACACTGCCAGGATAACAACTTATCTGATCTCTGGGGTCTGACTGCAGAGTCCAAAAGCAGAAAATGGAAGTCTCTTATCCCCAGAGTTAATGGAGCAGCAGTATGCATACTCCTTCACCAATCCATTCATTTTATATGGGACTATCAGAGATAGCCAAATAGTGCTGTGCAATCTTGGGATAACCCTTTTTCTACAATTCTAGCTCTAATATCTGCTCTATCCAATCTGTGAAATATGATCCCTTTAATCTCATACAGCTTGCACATTGTAGGAAACCAGGAATAAATTCCAACCGCTCTTAGCCAACCATAACATAATTTCACAGTGTCACTTTAATTTCTTTACCAACAACAACAAACCTGGAAAATTTCTAGCACGGCATAAACAGAGAATAACAAAAAATACCCTTCCTCCTGGACTCCTAAAATCCAAAGACCATCAATCCTAGAAAGAAATCCCAGCCAGTCTTAGGAAATACTACAGCGCTCTTTACAACTCAAAAGATGAAGCATCTGTAGTTCAACCACTACAAAGTGAATTTCAGGCCTATCTGAATATTTTAGATCTTTCTGGCATCTCAGTGGATCAATTGCATTTCATTACTTTGCTGATTTCAGAGGTAGAGATCATAAAAGCGATAGAGTTGTTAAAATTAGAGACATTTCCCAACCCATGTGGGATATAGAATGGATATGATAAATGATTCATTAACATTTTAACCCCATATTTAAAAGCAATATTTAACAAAACAGACACCCATTCCTACCAGAAATATTAAATGCAATAATAATTACATCTGAAGATTAGCAAATTGATCCACAATGAATAAAATTAGTTTTAATTTTCACATCGGAACTATCAGAATTTGCCTGAATTTGATTTTCTTGTGTCAGTCATATCGGGTGAAATAAAAAGGTTGCTATTTAGGACATCCCTGCTCCTGTATGTGCTGGGTGGCGAGGTATACATTGCATGCCTTGTTTCTTAGTAAATATTTGTTGGGCTAGGCACAGAAGGCCTGGCGCAGCAAAGGTGTTGGTGCTGTGTGAGAACCTTATGCCCAATGTTCTATATGCCTGGCTTCTCAGTACATACAAGAGCAGGGACTCCTTTCTTTTGACAGGTGTATTAACTTTTTTAATATGCTCTCCCCCCAAAAAAATGTTGTCCTATTCTTCATTTAAAGAGGTACTGGGGGGGGGGGGGGTGTTAACTCAACTGGTAAAAGAAAGTTATACAGATTTTAATTACTTCTATTTAATAAATGCAAGTCTTCCAGTACTTATCATCTGCTGTATGTCCTGCAGAAAGAGATGTATTCTTTCCAGTCTTATACAGTGCTCTCAGCTTCCAACTCTGTCTGTGTCAGGAACTATCCAAAGTAGTAGTAGAACTTTAAATAGTCATTTACAATTCTGTAGTTTCTTTCTGACACAAGATGACTTAAAACATACTTTGGGGTACCCCTTTAAACAATAAAGTTAAAATGTATGAGATATGAGATGCCAATATTTTATAAAAAAAATAATACACCCTGACCTGGTCATCAATTTGTAGATCACTGAAGTTCAGTCCCACACACACACACCTGCTCTGATCCTTAGATTGGTCTGTCCTAAAGGTGTCTCATTTCAGCTGAGCAGTACTTCTTGTATACATTTCATTTTACTTCTTCTTGACAGTGGCAACCCACCTTGGCCAGTGACTGTGTCTCTAAAGAATAGGAAGTATTGTTTAGGCAGGATGAAGAAGCATAGGGATGGATTTGGTGGGGGAACAGAGCAGGTGATTATCATTTCTTTTTACAATTTAGTAATTTTTGTGACAGCCTAGTATTGGAAAAATATACTATTAGCAGTATGGGATTGTGGCATTAGTCATGGCTAGGGATGACCGAACCGAACTTTCAAAGGGTTTGTGACGAAGTTCGTTAAAACCGCAACGGCGTCGCAAAACTGTATTGTTTTCACAGAATGGAAGAGGATATAAGGAATTATTACTCCTATAATCCGTTTTATCCTTTTATTATGTGAATATCAAGGTATTTGACGTCACTACAGGAACAGGAAGTGCCTGAGCGTCCATGTTCTTTCTCATTGTGTGTCTAGACTGCAGAGAGAGAGGAGCTCCGTGCTAGTTAGGGAGGGAAAGCACATAGATAGATAGGCCAACAAATAGATATTTACAGGGAGGTAGAGAGAGGGAGAGAGAGATAGGCAGAGATAGGAAGTAAAAAACTTGTGATATCCAGAAAATAGTCAAACACTGATATATCACAAAATATCTTTATTACATGCTCAAAATAGTATAAAGCACAGGATAGTGGTTGAGGGGGGGGGGGGGGCAGAGGCTGTGTGACCACTAATCACAATCATTTATGCCAACAACAACCTTAGTATAAGAGGGAGTGCAGGCAGGACCCCCACAATTTATTCTTTAACGTCAAGCCAGATGTTCGTCTCCCTGCCCAGGCTCAACAGGGCCCTCTTGGCCTCTTAGTGGTGGAGCCATGGTGCGTGCCTCCGTCAGATGAGGTTCTTTATTCTCTTCATCCGATGAGGCCTCTGCTGTTTGTTGAGCTTCTTCATCTCTGCTGACAAATGAACAGTGGACAAAATCTGTTATTACAAACATGTTAGCAACATTGTAACAATTCTCAAGAACCAATATGCATCCAATGCAGGATTTTACTTTGGCTTTTTGTGTCCTTTTTTTATCCAGTATGTCCAATGTGTTAGCCAAGGGCGTAACTACCACTATAGCAGCCATAGCGGCTGCTATGGGGCCCGCTGCATCAGGGGGCCCCATGGCCTGCTCCTGCAATACACTGGGCCCCCTGAGCCGTCATCATTTGCAGCACTGGGTGGCCCTGCTGGTCTCCTGGGTTTTGCAAATGTCCCTTTAACTGCAAGCTCTCCTGACCAGAGCTAGCAGTTATGTAGTTATGACTTCACTTGACCGTTTAGTGGTCAGTCGGGGGGGGGGGGGGGGGCAATCAAAAGTTTGCTATGGGGCCCAGCCATGTCTAGTTACGCCCCTGGTGTTAGCCTTACCTTTGCGCATAATCTAGACTATTGATCAACATTCTCACACTGCTCCCCAAAAATGATGCTCAGGGAAAATAATATGTCTACAAAGAAATAGTAATTTATTCTCACATCTTGCGCTAATTAGCCCTTGGCTCCCTAAAAATCTCACTTGAGAAATGAGTGGGACATTGTTAGGTCATATGTAATCATTGGGGCACATTTGTCGCCATTTATCCTGTCCGTGCTTTGTAGCTAAATCGAACTCCAGTTAGGTCTTACAAAATTTATTAAACAATTTTCAGTATCCAGTTAGGGCACGCTGCATTTATAAAGAATATTGAGTGTACAGCAGGGGGAGCATTATTGTTAGTAATTTTATTATTATCCAGTTCCAGAAATATATAGGTCCCCCTGCAGGAAGCTCAATGTATATAATTTCTGTGTACGTAACACATGTCTATATGTCTGCACACATAACAGACTGAACTAATACTGACATTATCTGATCCTAGCATGGACAGATGCAATTAAGACACACACTTACTGGCGCCGTCTGCTGTCAGCATTGGGGTAAAACGCAAAGAGCCGAGTTCTTCTTGTGAGGCCCCACGCCGCATTAGCTGCCGTCGCTCCCTGATGAATCTGTCCCTCACACTGGACCACCTGGTCTTCACATGTTTGGCTGAAAGCAAAAAACGTACAGACATTAGTAATATATGAGCGTCAGGTGACCATAACAGTAGAGTTTCTTGTTTGACATAGTAGGTAAATAACTTACCAATGATCAACTTCTGTAATCTACTATGCTTGTCCCAATCTGGGTACACAATCCGGGGCTTTTTCCTTGTTAGGGTACAAACACACACCATATACGCAGCAGATACGCAGCAGATCTGCAGCAGATTTGGTGGTGCAGATTTGATGCTGTGTTCAGTTATTTAGATCTAATCTGCTGCGTATTTGTTGCGTATTTGCTGCGTATCGCAGCAGTAAATGTTGCTGACTAAATATGACGTCACTTATGTGGGTAGGTTATGGAGCTTCCTGTGCTGCTAACTCCCTCCCTCCTCCCTCTCCCTCCATGATGTCTGCTGCCGACACATATCATGTACACAGTACACAACTACTCCCATCATGTGGTCATAGTGTAAGCCTCAAATATTTCAAACATAACGTAATAGTGAATTCGACACCACAATCCGGAGGGGGGATGGGGGAGGGGGGAGTGAGTTAGCTGCACGGGCAGCTCGCTAACACAAACCATAAGTCACACCCTCGTTTCTCAGCAACATGTGATCAAACAAAGAAAATTCCTGGAAGAGATATTACACAAACATAGTGAATCAAACATAATTAGCTGCACATTGGCTACAATTGGAAATACATTGCATTATGTTTCACACAGACACATAGCCTAAGGGTACAAACACACACACCATATATACAGCCTATTTACTGCTGCGATACACAGCAAATACGCAACAAATACGCAGCAGATTAGATCTAAATAACTGAACACAGCATCAAATCTGCACCACCAAATCTGCTGCAGATCTGCTGCGTATTTGCTGCGTATCTGCTGCGTATAATAATACTGGCCTGGAATCGATCAACTGCTGCCTCCTCCTCATATAGCCTCTCCTCGATAATACTGGCCTGGAATCAATCAACTGCTGCCTCCTCCTCCTTAATTAGCCTCTCCTCCATAATACTGGCCTGAAATCAATCAACTGCTGCCTCATCTTCCTCAAGTAGTGTCAGGACCAGTCACACCAAACACACAGAGACAGTGAGCCCTGAGCTCAGCCCCGCCCACTGTCCCTACCTAATTGCCGCAATCTGCCCTAAAATGGCAGCGGACAACTTGGCGGCGATCCCTGGCCTGGATACGTGAAACAATAGACAAGACAAAACGAACAAACACAATAAGAATGGTCAGCAATCCAGGTCACAACAGTCTGGCAGCAAAGGTCTGGCAATCTCTTGTTCCGTGCTTGTAATGTGCTGCAGTTTGCCGGTATTAGTAGCAATGCATTCAATGCTTAGGCGGCATGTAAAGTATATGTTAATAACTTGGCAGCTTATATTTGGTGTCACAGACACCTCTCACCAGTCCTGGGTTGCGGTCCGGTCCTCACACTTGTCCTGGGTTGCGATACAAACGCAGGAGGTAACTGGTTAGGTGGAGTGACGTCCCAGCGGTGTTGTTCTTTCTAGGCGGTAAGCGCTGGTAGCGCTGAATCGCACTCAATTAGTAGTATCCCTGGTACCTCCTGCGTTTGTATCGCAACCCAGGACAAGTGTGAGAACCGGACCGCAACCCAGGACTGGTGCGAGGTGTCTGTGACACCAAATATAAGCTGCCAAGTTATTAACATATACTTTACATGCCGCCTAAGCATTGAATGCATTGCTACTAATACCGGCAAACTGCAGCACATTACAAGCACGGAACAAGGGATTGCCGATATTGTATTTATTTATTTGCTACAAATCGTCTGCTGCTAAATATCCTATACATACAAGCACTATAATCTTGTTTACAAATGCCTATGAATACATGATCTAGCTACAATTATTGCCAAATTGGATAACCACTGGATATCGCTGTCTTGCAACAATATATGACCGCTGCTTTCCAATACAGGATATCAGCAATCATACAGATGAATGAATGTGATTAATCTTTTACAAGAGACTATTTTATGAATATATCATTTCATTTTACAAAAGACTAATATATGAACTCATTGGTCCATATTTTATAATACCTCGATATCTACAATTTCTTAACTATTTTTATATTTTTCTTTATCCTATTTTTTGATGTTTTAAACTAGAGATCTCTAGGCTATCTATGTTTTAGATATATACTTAACATCTGGTTTACATTGTTTTCTGTTACAAATAAAACCAAAGTTTACCGACTTGTACACTTGATAATCCCACTATATATTCATACCACCAATTTACATTTCTAACTAGAGGACCTACACCTTCTTTCTTCTTTTTGTATTCTAATTTTCCTTGGGGTATAGGAACAACTTTAGGTTAACCTCGTTAGAAGTGCACTCCAGCAGTCGAACTCACACTCCCCTCCCCTTTTACTATATTATTACTTTGTATATTACTCAACCTTCTCCATCGCTAACATAGCACATGACCTTTTCTCTAAGGCTATTTCTATTCTGTATTAACAAAAAAAAAAAAAAAAAAAATTATTGCATTCTTGTAAAACCATTAACAATGTGGATCCAGACACTGTGGAAGGACACTTAAAGTTTACCTGGACCAAAAATGCTTTTTATCATTGTTGGACAGTGTCATCTGAGCGGGACTTTACTGCATCTGGGCCCCCGTCTTACCTTGGTCCCCGCCCCCTCCAAGACATCATCAGTAAGAGCCGTTTCTACTATATTGGAGGCCGGGATTCATCTTCTTTGGTGCAGGTGCGGTCGCCAGTGACGTTGCCATATCCTTTTCTGCTCCTACTATGCCTGCACATCAGAAAATGAATCCCAGCCTCCAGTGCAGTAGGAGTGGCACATTCCGCTGACTTCACTGAGGGGGCACTACAGTGCTGACATAGACAGGAAAACTGGGGCCCAATGGCAGTAAAGCCCCACCCACATGACACTGTCCAATGATAAAATGCATTTTTGGCCAGAAACTAAGCAGCATGTAAACTTCTAAATGGTGCTGAGAAATGCATATATAGTGGTACCTTGGTTTAAGAGTAACTTGATTTAAGAGCATTTTGGTTTAAGTGCTCACAGTTTTTCAAAATTGTCACTTGTTTTAAGAGCATCGCTTTGGTTTAAGAGCTCCCTGTACTGGGTGGGAGCACGAGTGGAGGAGGGGCAGGGTCTGCATAGCGGGGTCTACAGCCCTGTACTCTGACCCAGGAAGTCTCCCTCACCTTCCAAATCATAGCAGATCCACTTCAGGCTGGGGCTTGCATCAGAAGACAGGACTGTAGCGGTAATCTCTTCATAGCTGTAACCCCTCTCTCCCCGGACAGAGAGTGCTGCTATACTGTGCCCACATCTGCCCTGCTCATTCCTTCATACTCCCTACAGTTTCTGTCACCCCTTGTGTTTCCCATCCTCTCCATTACTGTACAGTAACGTATAATATGACATATTGAGCTGTTTCTGAATGTTTGTTTAATTTGTTTTACATGTTATTCAGGATAATAAATCATTATTTTTGGGGTGTGGAACCAATTGTCTGCATTTCTATGATTTCATACGGGAAAATTTGCTTAGGTTTAACAGTGGATTCGGATTACAAGCACAGTCCCGGAACGAATTATGCTCCTTATCCAAGGCACCCCTGTATGTCACAGAACGGCCGGTATTAGTAAAGTTTATCCTGGCCAGTTCAGCAGTTCCGGCCGGGATAAACTTAATTTCTATTGAATTGGGATGCGGGAGCATCCGTGTGTGCCTGCATCCCAATTCACCATTGCACACAATGCACACAATGGAAAGTGCAGCAATAAATATCGCCCGCACAAAACTGACATGTTAGTTTTCGTTGTGGCTGCTAGGGATCCCGTTGTGGTTGCTAGGGATCCGGTATACCATTTATATATACTCCGGCCGTGGTTCCATAGACTGCAGCACAATGTAAATTTTCTATTAATCAGAGTTGTTGTTGCAATTTGGCAGCAAAGGCCATCCTTAATAGAAATTTTATGTTGTGTAAACGTAGCCTAAAAACTGAAAATTGTAATAGTGGTCCCAATCAGAGACCATAAAACTCATTGGGTAAACATGTGAAATTTATTATTAAAAAGGTCCAACACAGCAAGTAAATCCTAAGGTTTCAACGGCTTCCCGGCACAATTTTGAAGCTGTATTTATTTATTGTTTTTTTTCTTTACCTCTCCTCACCTCCATACCCCAGTAATTATTAAAAATATTCTGACCTGCTTCTTGTTGCCAATAATCTGCTTTATTAAATCACACAAGATGGTGGTGGCCACCCTGTACAATACAGTATGATCAAACTGAAACAATTCAAGGTCACGCTATTACTATGCTTACTTACACAACAAATACACCATACATTTTGCATAAATTTCATCTAGTGAGCAGTAATGTGGAACGATTTCCTCTTACACACTTGCCTGTATTTTTCTTATATTTACCATGACCCTTGATGTTGATCTGTCTGAGCTGGAAACACATACGATTAAAAGGATGATTTGTAAAAAGGAAGGATTTGCTGTAATTTTGCAACCTTGAAATCTAAATTGACTTGTCTAAATCATCAAGACCATTAGTACAATTGACGTAGGTTATCCAATGAGATTTGGATTTTGGTAGCAGCTATGGAATTCATCTGTTTACAACTTGATGGCATCAACACATCTGAATAAAGATGGGGTAGGGCCAGCTACCATTGTGAACCATCCTCTCTGTATAGGTCTAGAAGTGAGGAGACCCACACCTCGAGTTTTGGCAAGTTTGTCCCATCTGTGTTGGATGTATGCTGAATGTTCCTGGGTCTTTTTTCCTAATTTTTGATTTCACAAGGTGCCAAATGTTTTCTATCGGTAAAAGTTCTCGACAGCAGGCAGGCCACTTCCGCACCCAGACTCTTTTTCTGTGAAGCCATGCTGTTGTGATGGATGTGGTACATGGTTTAGCATTCTTTTGCTGAAATACGCAAGGCCTATAAAAAAAATATATATATCATCTGGATGGGAGCATATGTTCTAAAACCTCTATATTCTGTGTTCAACATTGATAGTGCCTTTCCAGGTGTGTAGGCTGTTAATGCTATTGGCCCTCATTTAGCCCCATATACCATCAGAGATGCAGGCTTTTGAACTGTGCGCTGATAACAACCTTTAGGGTCTCTCTCCTCTTGAGTCTGCATGACACGGTATCTGTGGTTTCCAAAAATAATTCGTTTGATTCATATGACGAAACAACAATTTTACATTTTGCCTCACTACATTTAGAATTTCTGAGAAAGCAGTGCTTTGGGATCTTTTTGACATGTGGCTTTTACTTGCATTATAAGGCTATGTTCATACAATGTATATTTTTGTAAAATTACGAAAATATACATTACCTTTCCTTCTATGGGATCCCGGATAGAGCGTATACACATAGGGAGGCATTTATTAAGTCCGGCGTTTTTTACGCCGGACTTAAAAATGCCCCCGCAGCTCCGGCGGTACGAGGATTTATGTAGAGGCGGACTGCCTGTACATAAATCCTGTGCGCGCCGGTGCGCACCGCCGAAAACCTACGCCAGCTGAGGACTGGAGTAGGTTTTCGGCGTACATTTGGGCGGAACGGATGATAAATCGCGCAGACTCTGAGTCCGCGCCCTCCGTTCCGCCCACTTCCTGCCTACTTTCCGCCCCCTTTCCGCCCCCTGGCGTACTCGGCGGAAAGTGCCGATTTGCGATTATTTTATTCGCAAATCAGCCATTTGCGTATAAAATAATACGCAAATCGGCACTTTCCGCCAAAAATCATCCGTCCGCCGGATGATAAATGTGGCCCATAGTATATGCTCCGGCTGGGATCCCTTGCGGCGCTGCAAACAACTGACATGTCAGTTTTCTGCGGCCACTATTCATTAAATAGCGGCCATAAAAAAACATGTCAGTGCACACTGTTGAGCGAGCGGCTACGGCCACTCGCTCCATAGTGTGCAGTGGAGAGTTTTGATGTGGGCGCGCGCGGATGCGCCCACATCAGAACTATGCGGCCATAAAGATCATCTGGCTGGTACTGCAGTACTGGCCAGGATGATCTTTTTAGAGACCGGCCGTTCTGTGACCCGGCCGAGTCACGGAATGGCCGGTCTCTTACAATGTGTGAACATAGCCTAAAGCTTTAACTTGCATTTATACAGTACACAGAGACCTAAGTTACCAGATAACTGCACATAAAGTAATTTCCAGTACAGAAGTGCTGCTTGAGGACCCGTAGATTACAAGCATCCGCCACTGGTCGTCAGTCTTGCTCCTTGCCCACATGGATTTTTCCAGATTCTTAGAATGTTTTGAGGATAACAACCCTATTAATTCACAGACTCCCTATGTTGCTGATACAAGAGGAATTCCTCTATGAGGGTGGGTACACACTACGGAATCTGCAGGGATAAGTTTTGGGGGATCCCGTCGCTCGTACCCGCTTACGGTGGCACGCATATCCCTTCGTCCAATAGACTCAATTCTATGGGCGGATAGTGTCTATGGGATGGACGGAGGTGAGCGCCGCCGTGAGCCGGTTTGAGCGATGGAATCCAACAGAACTTATCCACCCAGATTCCGTAGTGTGAACCCACCCTATAGTGGCAACTGTACTTTACTGCAGATTAAGGGAATGATTTTCCAATTTCTTTTTTGCTCCTATAAGCATCTCTAACCCAGTTTAAAGGGAATGTGTCATCGTAAAATAAAATTTTTATTTTAAAGAGGTAGTTCACCATTTTTTTTTCTTTCAAATCAACAGGTGCCAGAAAATGCAAGAGAACTGTAATTTACTTCTATTAAAAAAGCCAGACTTCCAGTACTTATCAGCTGCTGTATGTCCTGAAGGAAGGGGTATTCTTTCCAGCTTGGAGAGCAGGAATGGTTTTCTATGGGGATTTGCAACTGCTGTGGACAGTTCCTGACATGGACAGAGGTGGCAGCAAAAAGCACTGTGTCAGAGTGGAGAGAATAAACCACTTCCGGCAGGACATACAGCAGCTGATAAGTACTGGAAGACTTAAGATTTTTTAATAGAAGTAAATTACAAATCTCTGGCACTCTTTGGCACCAATCGTAAAGAGGTCAAGTACTCCTTGAAATCTTTGGCAATGTTTTATATTCTAATTTTTAGAGATGAGCTAACTTGCCAAACCTTCAGTTTTGTTCAAACTTTAACACCCAGCATTTGACTCTTAGGACTGGAGAAGTTGGATGTCGCCCTAAAATAATCCTCAAATCTTATAGCTTTCATTCTGACCCTCGGCTAAACTAAGGTGAATCTTTCTGTTCTTTACCAATAATTTCCCAGAGATGTTCTCCATTAGTGTTGAGCGAGCTTGCTCTATCGAGTAGAGATGAGTGAACCTCGAGCATGCTTGAGTCCATCCGAACCCGAACTTTCGGCATTTGATTAGCGGTGGCTGCTGAAGTTGGATAAAGCCCTAAGGCTATGTGGAAAACATGGATATAGTCATTGGCTGTATCCATGTTTTCTAGACAACCTTAGAGCTTTATCCAAGTTCAGCAGCCCCAGCTAATCAAATGCCGAACGTTCGGGTTCGGATGGACTCGAACCCGAACCCGGTTCGCTCATCTCTACTTTCGAGCATAGTGGTAGATGGAGTACTACGACCAAGCATCTCGTAGGGCCTCGGTTTACTGCAATACACATTAAAACTCCAGCGGTATTCCCTCAATTGACAATGCTCAACTTGAGTATCGAACACTGAAGCATATGAGTGCTCGCTCAACACTATTTTCCTTATCAACACAGACAGAAGTATAGTAAGAGGTGACACCAGTATATAGATAAAAGAGGAACACACATAACTCCTTCCCTGTAGAATGACCTCTATACAGGTCACTGGACACACCCAGAAGCTTTTTTCATTCATCTGAAAGGGACAGGTCCTTTCTATTGTGTCCTATGGTCCATAGGAATTGCTGTAAACCATATCTCTGAATGCTGTAAACCATATCTCTGAATGCTGTAAAATAGCTCAGACAAGATATGTATGGCCTTTGAATGCTGATTTTTTTTTTTACTTCTTTGTTCTAAGATCAACAACCCTGCAACATTGTTAATTATAAAAAATAATGTACCAGGAATATCCAAATAGATATATATAACTCTATCTACTCTATTCTGTTTAAAAAATGTTCTGGATAAATGTCGGTGCGTATCTCTTTAAGCAGGGCATAGTTATATAAAGCTGCCTTCATGGGTAGTGTGGTAGTGCTGGGTAGGGACATACCTCCATTCTATGAATCCTGACAGGTATAAATGGGATGTTAGCTCACAATTATTAAACCATTAGCTACAGAATCTTAACCACTTGGTATAATGATTCAGCGATTTACAGACACAGCGGGGGCTCAGGCTGAGTTAATTTTATTTTCCTCTGACTGTCTCCTCTGTGGCAGATAGAGTTCCAGCAGAAATCTTGCGGTTTAGTTTAGTGTGCTGGTTGTAATTATTTGTATGAAATTCAAACATGCCATAAAACCTTTTATAATGTTGATTTCTCTATCCTGTCTATAAATCTGTTTTACAGAACTCAATAATAAACATTAAAAAGATGCGAATATATTATGGCAAAAATTTTTTTCTCTTTAAAGAAATATCTGCTGAAATAATCTGTGCTGCTGTGAGGCCCAGCCTAAGGGTTCAAGAATGTATTATGGATCTTTTTTTTTTTTTTTAGGAAGGCATAAGTACTACCAAAGAAGTAGAAGAGCCTTCTATTTTTACTATCATACAGTAGGACCCTTAGTTCATACAACAAAAAAACCTTACCTGACCATGCAGGTTATCAGTGCACAGGGTTCTAATGGGTGAATGAGCTCTTGGGTTTAATTCAAACAAGTATTGTGTGTGGTAAAGCATGGTATGGCACTGCATATTAGAAATATTCATCCCTTAAAGCAATGAGTGGAACATTGACTGCTATTGGACCAGTATTATGGCTGTCCACAATCTGGAGGTTATATAAAGTCTCAATATCCTGTTTCTTTAAAGTGACTCTGTACCCACAATCTGCTTCCCCAAACCACTTGTACCTTCAGATAGCTGCTTTTAATCCAAGATCTGTCCTGGGGTCCGTTTTCTCCTAATTTCTCCTATTCCTCACTTGTCTGAACACTGCACAGGTGCCTTAATGATCCAGCACATGTGCAGTGTTCAGACAGGTGATGAATAGCAGAAAACCTACCTGGAGCATTCCTAATGCTGAAGAGGGCGGGGAGGAGGGATGGAGAGGTGGTGCAAGCTTAATGCGCAGGCACACTAGGCTACGCCAATTTGACACAGAGCTGCAAGTTTAAAAGTTGTTTTTTAGGAAAATAACAATAATTTAACTGCAAAATTTTTGTGCAAAATGTTTGGATTATGGATGCCCCATAGACAGATTTTTGAGAATTGCGGATATAATATATAATATATGTTGTTGTAAAATTGTCAAAAAGAGAAAACCACAATTAAAAAAAAAATGCCAACCAGCCAGTCAATCATCCAATTTCCGCCATTCCTCTCCACTCTGTTAGTCTTTTCCTTCTCTGCTCTTTACCTGCCTGCTGAGATCCTGCTCTCTCCTCTACACACAGCCGACTGACCACCTCCGTTACTGAACAGCCTTATATAGAGGGTAAGGGTGAGGTGCTGACATCACCCACAATCAACCCTCCTATCCTGTCCTATCTTCTCCTCTCTGTCTCTATATCACTCTGTTAGTCTCTCCCTGTTCTGCTCTAACTGCCTGCTGCCATCTTTCTCTCTCCTCCAAACACAGCCAACTGGGCACCTCCATTAACAAACCGCCTTATATAGAGGGGGAGGTACTGACATCACAGAGGGGCCTGCAGCTGATTCGACAGGTGCTAGGAATTATGGCTAATTCCTTTCTCCAGCCCAGTGATGCTTCAAACAGCATGTGCAGCCGCTATTTAGTTTTTTTTTTTTTTCTTGCAAATTTCCAATTTTAGTTTTTTGCAAATCAAATAGTTAGCAAATAATCAAATAGTTTTCTTAGATCCTCACTTTTTAATATCTACAGAGCAGGTGTTTATCGTGTGTACACTTGGAGGAGTATATACGGTAAGCCCTTGCACCTGTGGGTTGCTGTTGCCCCTTCTTTTTTTTTTGTATGTACTTAAGCGACAAGCAGCATGCAACCTGCAGTGTGAACAGAGTCATAGATGTGCTGCCAATATTTTCCTTTTTTTCTGTTGAATGGTGTGTGTGTGTGTGGGGGGGGAAGCTACCTCCTGTTGGCCTGCACTCCACCAATGTCCCAAGGGTGCTATAAAAGAGATCATTTGGCTCCTATCTGCCCAGCTTTGCAGAACAAAGCAAATTGACAGCACGATTCGCAGCGAATCTTGACACGCCAGATTCGCTTCACTCATCTCTAGAAGGGAATCCTGATAAGTTCAATACTGACAATTATCTTCTTATGGGGCAATGCATCTTTTTTGCCCCTCAAGCACCCAGTTGAGACTTGTTGACAAGTGTAAATTGAAAAATGGGAATCTATTTTAAGCTATGGCCCAAGTGTTATTTTAATTTCTCTTTCCTGTAGGGCCTCCTACTCAGTGTAATCCACTTTTGTGAAATATTCATTTATCAACCTTTCAATTACTGTAAATTAATATTTTGGTTGTAATTTTCTATTGCTGGAAAATCGCAGCATTCAAAACTTTTAATTAAGAATAAAAATAAAACAGTTTGTATTCACTTCAGCTAAGCCTTACCATATTCTATATGCTATTTATAAATGTGTGTTTGCTTTTCCATCTGTCTCTCCAAGTTCAAGAGTTTTTTTTTTTCCTTTCAAAAAACACTGTGCAAACAGTTCAGAGAATATCACTTTCTGACCTGAAATTTAATGGAGAAAAAAAAATCCTGCAATTTCATTTGTGGACAGTGCCACGTGTTTACAACTGGTGGATTGTCAAGTCTAGAAATGGCTTATGCCTGCGGACTCCAAATGTAAGAGCAGATGGTGATTTAGTCTGTCTAATCTGGTTCATAGCTATAGGGGGCTATAGGCAGCAGTCCAAGGCCCTGGGGCCTAATCTGACCAAATGCACTTTAAATGCCCTTTATATTTTTATAGATTTTAAAGCTCTTTTTTTTTTTTTTACAAAAGGCTTTAAAGCGTTATTGTTATTTGTATTACTTTTGAAATGTCAGTAGTTAAAATTGCATGGGACCTCAGTCCCTAGGGGAAGCACACAGTCTCAGCTTTCCTCTTTGTCTGGCCACTCGACTGGACTGATAGCAGAAGTTGGGCTCTGTAGACTTAGGTCCCTATTACACGCAGCCATGATCTGCCCAGTTAGGCTGGGTTCACACTACATTTTTTCATCCGTTTTGACCAAAAATGG
Organism: Dendropsophus ebraccatus; assembly: GCF_027789765.1. Lineage (NCBI taxonomy): Eukaryota > Metazoa > Chordata > Amphibia > Anura > Hylidae > Dendropsophus > Dendropsophus ebraccatus. The sequence continues at coordinate 125,565,647 of NC_091457.1, forward strand.
ATGAAAAATTTGATGGAAGAACAGATGCATTTGTTTGCATCCGTTTTGATTACTTTTTCTAATGACTATTAAAAAAATTTATGAAAACGCATTTTTTTTGTGTACAAAAAATGTGGTGGACCATGTTTTTGTGTATGTTAAAAAAAAAGGATGCCTTTTGATCCTTTCTTTTATAATAGATGTCAATGGAAAAACAGATAAGAACAATGATCGGCCAAGCACCCAAACATCGGCTGATTGTTCAGGTCTGAAAATCATTGGCTGCCGACCACACATCGCTCCGTGTGATAAAAGGTGAGAGGTTGTTGGCCGTTGAAGGTGCAGAGAAGATAAAGCAATACTTTACCTCTCCACGTTCCCTGGTGTCCTTTAAGCTTCTGCTAGCTCAACGCATAAATTGCTAAAGCTTCTGAAGCTGCCTCTTCAATGACAGGCCGCTCAGCCAATCACTGGCTGTGGCTCTGTCCTGTCTCAGCCAGTGATTGGCTGAGAAGCTTGTCACATTAGAGACATCTCAAAAAGTGCTTGTGGGGCCTGCGAAGAATGTGGGGAGAAGTGGGAAGAAAGCCAGGGAGCATGAAGAGGTAAAGTATTGCTTTCTTATTTTCTATAAGCCTGCACAGGCAGGCTTGCTGCACAATCGTCGAGCTGTGTAATAGGCTTTGTAAGTGATCTAGCAGATCGGCGCTCACTTCCATAGAATATAGGGCCTTGTAATATGGCCCTTATAATGGAACCCGACTCCTGCTATCAGTTAGATCACATGACCAGTGGAGGAGTAAAGCTTGCACCCACATTCTTCCCCCAGCTATAACTCATGATTGGAGTGGGTCTCATTACAGAGATCAGGTGTGATGTCTGACATGTCAAAAGTTAATACAAATGACAGTGCCACTTTAAATTCCCATAAAGTTCAATGATTTATACATTAGTGAATTATACATTTTTGCACTAAACTCCCAAGCTCCCCCAAATGGTGCTGTAATTGTAGAATTTAACTCTTTGTCTATTTACCGTATAAAATGTGAGGCTTTGTATTAAAAAAGCAGACATGCCGACATCTAATCCCTATAGATATTTTATCAAGGGTTATCCAGCATTAGAAAAACATGGGCTCTTTCTTCAGAGACAGCACCACTCTTGTTTCCAGTATGGGTGGGGTTTTGCAACTCAGTTCCATTAAAGTGAATGGAGCTAAATTGCAAACTGCACCTGAACTGGAGACAAGAATCGTGTTGTCCTGCTGCCGTCACTACAACTAACAGGAGCAGCGGTAGCAGATTGCTGCTATCTCGTATGGGCTCCCTGGAAAATCTAAAGATCATCCGGGGAGCTGTAATAGAATTGGCAGCGAGCAGGGGGTGAGGAGCAAGCGAGCGCTGACCTGACAGGTCGGCGGTCACTTGCTCCCTCTCATGGCCCTGTGTAGGGGCTTTAGGGTCCACCTTAAAGCTGCATGTAGCACATGGCATATCCCATTGCCCTTAAAGAACAAGCTTAAGACCAAAAAAAAAAAAATAGATTTACCTACTACTGAGTGAAGTGAGTGCACATCTGTACTTGTAACTGGCATACAGAAGCCAAATATTGAGGTAGCCCATACTATTTCTTTTAGTCTCATAAGATGTAGGGTCCAAATTCAGCTTGACTTAAGACCCTTTGTTATTGCCCGTGTAAAAGTATATTGGAACTTTATCTCCAAAACCACAAGGGCTCTTGTGTGCTTTCTCTCTTCCTATCCAAGCATGGAACAAGAATCAATAGTATGGAGACCATTTTGGCTTTTGTTATTGGACTTTCTTTGTAGATTGTACGCCCTCCGCAGCCAAATTCTTTTTACTACAAAAGCAACTCACAAGGTCATTGGTATCACGCACGCCATTTGTCATTTTGATGACTTCTCACAGCAGGAAATGTGTAATTCCCGTTTAAGGGGACCTGTGTATATCACTTTATTTATTATGATATATTGATAAACTTTGCTCTGCACCATTGATTTCTCTTTCTTTTTAGGGATTTAAACACTTGGATTAAACATATAGCTGACAGAACAACTTCCCCACTCGCCTTGTGCCATCATACGCAAAAAAATGCTGAGGGGAAAGTGTAAGGCGAGAAGATGATGTGCTGAGGGAGGCCAGATACTATGCATGATTGCTGACTTGTGCTTTGAACGCAGCAGTTAAGATATTCTAGTGTAGCTCTGTTTACCAAGATTAATGCTAGCCTGGAAAATAGATGTACTCACACAGCTTTGGTCAATAGTTACATAAAGCCAGCAGGGGAAATAAAACATTTAAAATAGAGGGAAGAGTGGCAATGTAATCTAGTTGTATTGAATTTATTGTGTTAGGCAGTTATGCAATAGTAGGCAGTATCTTAGTTTAGAAAGACGATAATATTATCTAGAGATACTATTTTTTCTGCTGATGCTGTTGACTTTGATGCACGGGGCATAAAACCATATTTACTATGGCTCAGAAACAGAATGATAATCATAGCAGGAGATCGTCAAGGCATATATCTTAATGATTGATGACCACTGTCTTGCGGAATCAGAAAATTTCTAAGTTTTATTTATAGAAATGGGTATGTATGGAATAGAATAGAATGACTATAAAATATACAGTATGTAGATAGCGTTCAACAATGGAGGGTGGATAAGTATGTGGCTCACATTGCTTGGTACCATTTACTGCTTAGTGAGGCCTCTTAGACCTAACCCTAGTCCAAAGGGGAGATATAAGGCTCCTGGGGTACAAGGCAAACTTGTTATGTGACGGAGGTTAGTCCAAAGAAATAAGAACTGGACACAAGAATAAGGGGCCACAGTCTGAGGTTATTTGGAGGAAGATCAGGAGCAACATGAGAAAATATTACTTTACTGAGTAGTAGAGACTTAGGACAACTTTCCAGCAGGTGTGGTTGGTAAATCTATAGTTGCTGAATTTAAATAAGAGGAAACTAAATAAACCAGGTAGCCCTTTTCTCCCTATAATCTTCATGTTTGTATGATCCAAAGCTGGGTCCCGTCCTGTGTTGCATTAACTGAATTGTTGTTTGTCCTGATACATAAAGTCAATGATTATCATCCCCTGGCACCTACAGTATTATCAGCAGCTCATAAATAGCCTTCATTGTCACAGCATTCAATATCTATGTTTCCCCCTCCTCTATGATGCTCTAGACTACTTACTAACATAGAAACAAGACTCTGAGAAGAAAAAGACCACTTGGTCCATCTAGTCTGCTCTTATATTATTTCCTTTCTTATTATCTTTGGATTGATATATGTGTATTCCAGGCATGTTTACATTAAAATATTATGAATTTACCAACCACATCTGCTATAAGTTTGTTCCAAGCATCTACTACTCTTTCAGTAAAGTAATATTTTCTCATGTTGCTCCTGATCTTCTCCCAACTAACCTCAGATTGTTCCCCTCAATTCTTAATAAAAACAATTCCCTTCTGAACCTTATTAATTCTATAATATATTAACCCTTAGGCGACCCTGGATGTACCCGTATGTCCAGGGCCGCCTCCATGTGTTGTGAGCGGGGCCGGGCGGCGCCCGCGCTCTGAACCGCCGCGGTCCCATGTGACACTCGTAGCCCGAGACCGCGGCAATTAGCAAAGTTGACAGCTGCATCCGATTACTTGAATGCAGCCATCCCTGGTGTCTAGTGGGGTGGATCGCTCCTCTGGGATGTGTTTTTTTTTTTTTACTTCAATATTCACCATTACAGGGTCTATGCAGGAAACTTACCATTACAGGGTCTATGCAGGAAATTCACCATTACAGGGTCTATGCAGGAAAAATGTCACAAATGCAGTGAAGGAGCAGCAGTAGTCATGGGGGGCCAGTGGAGGTCCAGAAATAGTTATTTGAGGCCAGTACCGGAGCAGAAGTAGCCAACATGGAGGCCAGGCAGGAGCAACAGTAGTCAACATGGAGGCCAGGCAGGAGCAGCAGTAGCCAACATGGAGGCCAGGCAGAATCAGCAGCAGCCAACATGGAGGCCAGGCAGAAGCAACAGTAGTCAACAAGGAGGGCAGGCAGGATCAGCAGTAGCCAACATGGAGACCAGGCAAGATCAGCAGTAGCCAGCATGGAGGCTAGGCAGGAGCAGCAGTAGCCAACATTGAAACCAGGCAGGAGCAACAGTAGTCAACATGGAGGGAAGGTAGGATCAGCAGCAGCCAACATGGAGGCCAGGCAGGAGCAACAGTAGTCAACAATTGGGTATATAGCACTTTTTAAAGATACAATGCTATACACCTGAACCAGGTATTTTAGTCTCTCAGGATATGATATACACACTTTAAGAAGTATAGGACTTGTATATCTGTACTACACGTTTTGGTTCCGTGCACCCTTTTCTGTCCTATGCCTAATCTATCTATCTTTTGCCCTCTCTATATTTCTCTCTCAATCACTAGATGTTTCTTCTCTACACTTTCCTAATCTATCCTTTCCTTTCCCACAATATCTTCTCAGTAGTCTGTAGTACACCACAACAACAGCAGCTTGCTTCCTCTCTTCTTCTTCTCTCTCTCTCTCTCTCTCTCTCTCTCTCTCTCTCTCTCTCTCTCTCCCTCTACACACTGCGTGGTGCGGTCATGTGACCACTCCTTTTAAAGCAATACCGACGTCACACAGGGGGTTGGCTAGTACAAGATTCCTGCTGATTGGATGTGTTCCGGGCATCAGGGGAAAGCGCTTTACCCGCCCGGAACACTTCCTGCTTTCTAGAATGACAGCTGCCATTTTAGAAAGCAAGAAAAAAAAATCGGAGCGGATTTCCAAAAATCCGAATCCGATCGGACTCGGATTTTTGGTAAAATCCGAACCGGATGCCATACCGGGTGAACCGGTTCACTCATCTCTAGTGTCTATCTCATCGATCTATGCTGCATATCTATGCAGCATAGATCTTAATGAGATATCAGAGTGCTTATACTAGAAGTCCCCTACTGTAAGTATAAAAGAAAAAAAAAAGTGTTATTATCAATAAAAAGCCCCCTCCCCTAATAAAAGTCAGAATCACCCCGCTTTTCCCATGTTGTAAATAAAAATAAATAAATAAATAAATAAACATGTTTGGTATCGCCGCATGCGTAATCACCCAAAATATTAATTAATCACATTCCTGATCTCACACGGTAAATGGCGTAAGCGCCAAAAAATCCCAAAGTGCAAAATTGCGCATTTTTGGTCGCATCAAATCCAGAAAAATTGCAATAAAATGCGATCAGAAAGTTTCATATGCCTAATGAAGGTACCAATAGAAAGAACACATCATGGCGCAAAAAATGACACCTCACACAGCCCCATAGACCAAAGGATAAAAGCGTAATAAGCCAGGGAATGGAGCGATTTTAAGGAACATATATTTGTTAACAATGGTTTGAATTTTTTACAGGCCATCAGATACAATAAAAATTATACATGTTACATATCGTTGTAAACATAACAACTTGAGGAACATATATATAACAAGTCAGTTTTACCCCAGGGCGAGCAGCGTAAAAACGAAAAACTCCCAAATATAATAAATGTGGGTTTTTTTTTCAATTTCACCACACATTGAATTTTTTTCTGGTTTCGCAGTGTACTTTATGAAAAAAATTCAGCCTGTCATTGCAAAGTACAATTAGTGGCGCAAAAAATAAGGGCTCATGTGGGTTTCTAGGTGAAAAAAATGCTTTTAAGCACAAGGAGGCAAAAACGAAAATGCAAAAATTTTAATTGGCCCGGTCCTCTAAGGGTTAAATTAAAGGTTTCTATCATGCCCCCTTTCTTTTATGTCCTCTAGACCAGTGCTTCTCTGAGGCAGGTCTCTGAGGCAGGTCTATTCAGTGAGGCACCCCCTAGTTGCTGGTGAGGTACAGCTGGAGAGGCGGTTTTTACAAAAATGATTATAAGCTGCATAGTTTTTTCCTTGGCTGCAACAATACCAGGCTTTCGGAACATTATTCACTCATTTTATACTTTGAAGATAATTTTTATTTTTTAATTCAAATGAAAATAGGAAATCAAGAGCAAACTTCTTCCACTGGTGACTTTTTGATTTTTAGTAGAAATGGTCTTTGCTAAATGTCCGATACTAAAGCGGCATTTCTAAAAATGGATCTGGAAAAACGAGCATGTACAACCGTCACTTAACAATCCCATAATGTTATGCACTAAGAATAAAATGACTCATAACCTTTTCCCTTATTCACTGAGGGACATGCTGCTCCATATATTAAGTCCACAGCCGCCAAGTTTAGGATTTTCTCCAGTATGGCAGGTAAAAGGCATTTGTGCCGGAATGCGTGGAAATCATGACCGTACAGTGCAATTTTAAGATGCATTTGGGACGCTGTAGAATATTATATGAAAATATGTTCCTGATTCAAAAACAGTTTTCCACTGAAGCAAAGCTTTCATTTCCGTAAAATGGCTGAGAGTACCATATTACTAATATTTACTGCCTGCCTCTCCTGCTTCACTTACAATCTCATAAACATGAATGATTGGAAAAGGGGATTCATTTTATTTGTTATATAAAGTACTCAAACTCTAGAACATTTGCTTATTGAGAGAGCAGCATTGCCTTTATTCCAACCCGCAGATAAAGGCGAAGGTCCAGGGATCCCATTGCCTTTGATTAATGATTCATGTTGTCGTCAGGATTTCAGAACAACAATAAATCACTTTGTCAAATCTTATCCTTTTGACTTGTCATTGTGGTGGCTTTAATGATTAAATGATAACCATCTTATGTCATGTGACCTGATGGTGTCTTCATGTCAGATTGTGCTTGGAGGAATGTAATGTGTGACACCAGTTTAGTGACGTATAAAGTTATATTATTCTGTTCTTCTATTAGCATAGTCACCTTACTTATAATTTCCTTATACGCTGAAGACGTTGTTATTTCATTGTTGATGTAAGAAAATTCCACCTTAAAAAATTTAAGGTGGCTTCTAGGTAAAAAATCATTGGACCAGATTAAGACTATTTTCCCACAATGTAAAAATAAGGGCAAGTAATGATCGCTGATCATGATAATTAGTAAAGGCCATTATTTTGCAACAACGGACGTTATTTGCCCTCATTTTCACATTGTGGGAACATAACCTAAGACTGCTTTTCCACGTTCTGTAGTGCTGTCCACAGTTGCAGAGAGGCTACTGATACATAGGTTAGAATAGCCACATTCACGTGTCCATGTGTACATGTGTGATGCAAGAAAAGTGAAAGCTGTGCTGTGATTGGTCGCTATTAGAGATGAGCGAACCTGGAGCATGCTCGAGTCGATCCGAACCCGAACTTTCGGCATTTGATTACCGGCGGCTGCTGAACTTGGATAAAGCCCTAAGGCTATGTGGAAAACATGGATATAGTCATTGGCTGTATCCATGTTTTCCAGACAACCTTAGAGCTTTATCCAAGTTCTGCAGCCCCCGCTATCAAATACTGAACGTTCGGGTTTGGATCGACTCGAACCCGAACCCGGTTCGCTCATCTCTAGTCGCTATCTGATAAATTTGGACCATAATGTGTATGCATTTATATAACTATGAGCAAGCTGAATATGGACTATTTCTTCATAGTGGCTCCCTTTTCTCACTCGTGACACACTCTTCCCACAGCTTTTTCTTCAGTTTTTTGAGCCAAAGCCAATTGTGAATTCAAAAATGATGGAGAATATAAAGGATAAACTTCCACTTCTTTTTTTATACTGTGCCAGTCACATGCAACGGTCTCTTTAACAGTTTTATTACAGAAAACTTCTCCTTCTACTGTCTCTTTAAAAATGTTGGCGATAGGTTCCATTACAGATTGTCCTTTAAGAGAGTTTGCCTCTAACATGGAAGGTTCTAGACAGTCTGTCACTAAGATGACATTCAGGTTCGAGGCTGTAACTATCTCCACAGATATCAGTTCACAACTTAGCAACCACCTCTATGGATATGCTCTTAACTTGTATCGGTGGAGCTGGAGATCAGACTTCCCACAGGGAATTTCTCTGTCTTCTTAAACATAGCCCCAGGGCAGTTTCTAGGCCATTTTGGCAACAGGGCGACTCTGAAAAAAGCGCCCCCCCCCCCCCCCCCGACTGCAGAGTGCCCCTATATGGAACATGTGTCCTGGAGGGATGCTGCTGGGGGACACCTACAGAAGGAACCAGTGAGAAGAGACACCATAGCTTCATTGAATAACAACTACAACTCTCAGAATGCCTTACACTTTGCGATGTTTTCCAAATTTTCCGAAAAAATGTGCGGAAAAATTAATGCTCATGTGTATTCGTTCTGATGCATTTTTCCATTGACTTCTGTTTTTTTAACATACACAAAAACGCAGTAGACTGAATGTTTGTGTACGTTAAAAAAAGGATGCGTTCTGAGATGACTGACATGAATAGAGGCTTCTAACTGACCTCTTTTCCTGTCAGTCATCCTGCAGAGCTCGCTGACAGGCAGAGAGCCATGACTAGTCACAGCCCAGATTACTAGTTCCCGACTCACTGCTTGTATCATGCGCCAAAATAATAGACTGTTTCAGCAGCTAGACTTCTACAGAAGATATAGAACACAGGGTAAGGAAGCATTTTGGCATCTTCTGGGTGCCGCTAGTAGCATTAGGGTGGTATTACACGGGCTGATGGGGGCCTGATAATACCTGTAAACGAGCGCCAATCTGCTAGATCAGCTGACAGGCCGCTTTGAAGCTAGAGTGCGCAGGACCCGGGGAGAAGTGGACCGCAGCAGCAGCCCTGGAGCCTGGATAGGTAATGTATATTGTCAGTCGCTGTCCGTGCACCACTATTACACGTTGCGCGGTCGGCGCCCGACAAATATAGGTCAGAACCTATATCAATGATCAGCCGATGATTGTTGTCATCGGCTGATCGTTGTATTTTTTACATGGATCGATAATCGGCCGAATTGGGCCCATTATCGTTTCGTGTTAATAGTACCCTTACGGGGAAAATCTAAGTTAATGGTTTGCTTTCTCTTTTACAAGTCTATGGCACTATACATTCTTCCAGAGGAATGAAAACCCGCTTTAAGAATGGAGCGCCATAAACTGGTATAGAAATCAGTACCACAGCAGATTTCACTGTGATACTCCCGGCATGAAATCTACTGCAGATATGGTATGTATGGACGTACCCTTATAAACCTATGGTAAGTTTGAACCTGAACCAGAATTGGATGGTGTAGCTGTATCTTTTTCCAGTCTGCGTTATCAACAGCTGCACCATGCGGGTCTGGTTCTGGAACTTACTGTAAGGGTAGCTTCACACTTACCGGATTGGCAGCAGATTTCATGCTGCAAGTTGTGGGTATGTAACCCCATTGCAAATCACACTACCAAACTCGGTGTATATACAGACAGATAGATATGTACTTACATACATTTATATTTACAGTATATATATATATATATATATATATATATATATATATATATATATACATATACATATATATATATATATATATATATATATATATATACACGCAGATATACATATACACACACACTATACTTGTATACTACACAGTATGGACATCACACATACATAGAACACAAACAGCACACTATACATAACATAGGATATCACAAACAGCACACTATACATAACATAGTACAACACACATACCTTTGCACTCTTTACACACAAATATAGTGCAGTAACTTTAGGGTTAAATCATCAGGCAGAGGTCCTATGCTTATAACCCTCCCCCACCCCCTCCTCCCGACTGAAGCTGCAGACTATTGTGAGCTATGGGGAAAGAATGAAAGTTAGAAGGAAGATAGAGAAAGCTGCCCCCACCCCACAATTACATACACCCCAACACTACACTGCTGACCCCCCCTCCAGACAGCAGCAGCACTTACACAGACCTTCTCCTCAGCTGTGTGCAGGCCGGGTCGGGGGAGGAGACGTTCTCACACTGGAGCTGCTGCCTGTGTTCTGAATGATCAGCAGAGCAGCAGGGGGAAATGTTGGGGAGTCCCTGCTGCCTCCTCTATCACACAAAGGAGCCCCCTGGAGCCAGGAACTGTGTGTGTGGGGGGCTTTGAAGTCCAAGCCTCCTGCTCTGTGCAGAACGTCACTGATGCTGTGTGGTGAGGGAGGGCGCCCCCTAGCTGTCAGCGCCCCGTGCAGTGGCCCGGCCTGCACGGTGCTAGAAACGGCCCTGCATAGCCCAGCTCATAGATACAAGCAGCTCTAGGCATCTGCTACTGCATTGCAAGTCTAGATAGAGCATCTCCATAGGCCAAAAATTCAAGGACTACAAAGGCTAGTAAACATCTTCCTCAATGATGGCTGGGACAATATCTCCCTGCTTTTCCCCCTGATTCTGACACTGCTCCAAAACTGCAGGGTATCAAACAAATCCACACTACAGCAGTGCCTCCCTGCAACTGACTGACAGCCCTCAATAGCACCTACAGTGACTTTAGGTTTAATGACTCTATTGGCCGTATTACACATTGGCCTGATATTCCAGATAAGCGAGTGCCGATCTGCTAGATTAGCACTCACTTACTGAGACTATTACAAGGCTCTAGACTTGAGGTTGGTTAACCAAATGGATTGAAGGAGTCCCCATCTTAGCATCCATACCTCTACCCAGGAAGAATCCATCAGTGTTTTCAAGGACCTGTTAATATTGGCATCAGGCGCCAACCAGACAATAGTAAGGGAGTTAGCCCTGGGGGAACTACAAGAACCATCATCCACCACCTAGATGAAGCCTCTTCTCAACTGCTATGGTAGACCCCAGGAGTGAGGGACAGAAAGAGAACTCAGAAGACAGCCCATGCAAAGACCTCTCAGTCATCTACCCTTACAATCAAGTTTGTTGCACAATCACTGGCTGAAACGGGTCAGCAACATGGTCATTGTTTGGCTAAGCGGTCTGCTACTTCAAAGACTGGCTCAGAAGTTTTTTTTTTACACATTTTTTTTACACATTCATGAACCATCACTATTTCACAACAATGATCAGATGATGATTGTTTCTCTGGCTGATATTTGTCTTTATTTCATGGAGCTATAGTTTGCTAAATTGGCCAGATTGGGCAGATTATTGCTCCCTGCAAAAGTGGCTGTCATAGAGCACAACTACAATGCCATGGTGCTACTGGTGACACTGACAGGTGTCACAACCCAACAAACTAAATTAACCCTTAGGCGACCCTGGACGTACCTGTACGTCCAGGGCCGCCTACGTTGTTATTCATAAAAAGCCCCCTCCCCTAATAAAAGTTTGAATCACCCCCCTTTTCCCATGTTATCTTCTATATCATAAAAATCAAAGTCTGTCTGTCTGTCCTTCTGTCTGTCTGTCTGTCTGTCTGTCCTCTATAGACTTCCAAACGCCTGAACCGTTTGACCCCAAATTTGGCACACAGATACATTGGGTGCCCGGGAAGGTTATTGTGAAGGTCCCGTCCCCGCCAGATGTACAGGAGGGGAGGGGGAGGGGAAAGAGAGGCGCCCCATAGAGATGAATTGGAAAATCTCCTCACTGCAAACACAGGTGATATAATTAGCTGCAGCAGACACGGCAGTTGGAGCCTTAGCAACCAATAGGATTACTGCTTTCATTTTCACAGGGAGCAATGGTTGCTAGGGAAGCTGCCTCACAACATCCACAGTAATAACTGGTAGACCCCCTACTCCATCTATACAGTACATGTATATACAGGACCCCCTACTCCAACTATACAGTACATGTATATACAGGACCCCCTACTCCAACTATACATTACATGTATATACAGGGCCCCCTACTCCATCTATACAGTACATGTATATACAGGGCCCCCTACTCCATCCATACAGTACATGTATATACAGGGCCCCCTACTCCATCTATACTGTACATATATATACAGGGCCCCCTACTCCATCTATACAGTACATGTATATACAGGACCCCCTACTCCATCCATACAGTACATGTATATACAGGACCCCCTACTCCATCTATACAGTACATGTATATACAGGACCCCCTACTCCATCTATACAGTACATGTATATACAGGACCCCCTACTCCATCTATACAGTACATGTATATACAGAACCCCCTAATCCATCTATACAGTACATGTATATACAGGACCCCTACTCCATCTATACAGTACATGTATATACAGGGCCCCCTACTCCATCTATACAGTACATGTATATACAGGGCCCCCTACTCCATCTATACAGTACATGTATATACAGGGCCCCCTACTCCATCTATACAGTACATGTATATACAGGACCCCCTACTCCATCTATACAGTACATGTATCCAGGACCCCCTACTCCATCTATACAGTACATGTATATACAGGGCCCCCTACTCCATCTATACAGTACATGTATATACAGGACCCCCTACTCCATCTATACAGTACATGTATCCAGGACCCCCTACTCCATCTATACAGTACATGTATATACAGGGCCCCCTACTCCATCTATACAGTACATGTATACACAGGGCACAATAGGTATACCAAACTGTGACTGGGTAACACTGCCACACCAGACCTGACCAATACCGCCATACTGTGCTGGATAACACTGTCATACCAGACCTGACCAATACCGCCATACTGTGACTGGATAACACTGTCATATAAGACCTGACCAATGCCGCCATACTGTGAATGGATAACACCGCCACACCAGACCTGACCAATACCGCTATACTGTGCTGGATAACACTGTCATACCAGACCTGACCAATACCGCCATACTGTGACTGGATAACACTGCCATACCAGACCTGACCAATACCGCCATACTGTGCTGGATAACACTGTCATACCAGACCTGACCAATACCGCCATACTGTGACTGGATAATACTGCCATACCAGACCTGACCAATACCGGCAAACTGACTGGGTAACACCGCCACACCAGACCTGACCAATACCGCCATACTGTGACTGGATAACACTATCATATCAGACCTGACCAATACTGCCATACTGTGACTGGATAACACCGCTATACCAGACCTGACCAATACCACCATACCGTGACTGGATAACACTGCCACACCAGACCTGACCAATACCACCATACTGTGACTGGATAACACCGCCATACCAGACATGACCAATACCGACACACTGTGACTGAATAACACTGCCCTACGGGTAAATACAACCCTGCAGGTATACAGGACACTACAGGTATACAGGACCCCAAAACTATACACTACAGGTGCACGGGACCTCCTCAAAACTATATACTACAGGTATACAGGACCCAAAACTTTACACTACAGGTATAGAGGACCCCAAAACTATATACTACAGGTATACAGGACCTCCACCAACTATATACTTCAGGTATACAGGACCTCCACCAACTATATACTACAGGTATACAGGACCCCAAACTATACACTACAGGTATACAGGACCCCAAAACTATACACTACAGGTATACAGGAACTCCACCAACTATATACTACAGGTATATAGGACCCCAAACTATACACTACAGGTATACAGGACCTCAAAACTATACACTACAGGTATACAGGACCTACACCAACTCTATAATACAGGTATACAGCACCTTCACCAACTCTATACTACAAGTATACAGGACCCCAAATATACTACAGGTATACAGGAACTCCACCAGCTATATACTACAGGTATATAGGACCCCAAACTATACACTACAGGTATACAGGACCTCCACCAACTCTATACTATAGTTATACAGGACCCTCTAACTATTTACTACAGGTAAACAGGACCCCCGAACTATATACTACAGGTATACAAGACCTCCACCAATTATACACTACAGGTATCCAGGACCCTCAAACTATAAACTACAGGTATACAAGACCTCCACCAACTATACATTACAGGTATACAGCACCAACTATATACTACAGGTATACAGGACCCCCGAACTATACAGTACAGGTATACAGGACCTTCACCAACTGTACACTGCAGGTATACAGGACCTCTCTCAACTATACACTACAGGTATACAGCCCCCCCCAAATACACACTACAGGTATACAGGAACCCCCCCCCCAACTATACACTATAGGTATACAGCCCCCCCAACTATGCACTACAGATATGCGAGACCCCTAAAAACTATACATTGTGGGTATACAGAACCCCTCCAACTATGCACTACAGGTATACACTAATTCCACTGATTAACTCAGATGAAACAATACCTTTAGCTTTACCTCCTGGGCACCTTACAACAAATCTCATTAACACACTGACACTTTATACCCGGGCAGTGCCGGGTACATTTTCTAGTAAATAATAATAAATAAATAAATAAACATGTTTGTTATTGCCGCATGCGTAATCGCCAGAACTATTAATTAATCCCATTCCTGATCTCACACGATAAATGGCGTAAGCATTAAAAAATCCCAAAGTGCAAAATTGCGCATTTTTGGTCGCATCAAATCCAGAAAAATTGTAATAAAAAGCGATCAAAATGTCGTATATGCGCAATCAAGGTACCGATAGAAAGATCCCATCATGGCGCAAAAAATGACACCTGACACAACCCCATAGACCAAAGGATAAAAGCGTTATAAGCCTGGGAATAGAGCGATTTTAAGGAATATATATTTGTTAACAATGGTTTGAATTTTTTACAGGCCATCACATAATATAAAAGTTATGCATGTTACATATCGTTGTAATCGTAACAACTTTAGAAACATATATAACAAGTCAGTTTTACCCCAGGGCGAATGGCGTAAAAATGAAAAATTCCCAAATATAAAAAATGCGTTTTTTTTTTTTTCAATTTCACCACACATTGAATTTTTTTCTGGTTTCGCAGTGTACTTTATGAAAAAATTTAGCCTGTCTTTGCAAAGTACAATTAGTGGCTAAAAAAATAAGGGCCCATGTAGGTTTCTAGGTGAAAAAATGCAAGTGCTATGGCCTTTTAAGCACAAGGAGGAGAAAACGAAAATGCAAAAATTTGAATTGGCCCGGTCCTCTAAGCGTTAAATAAATAAAAAATTATAGAATATAAATGATAAGTAACTATCCTTTTTTTTAAAAAAAACCTCTGGCATATTTTAAGTTTAGCTTTGTGCAAAAATGAGATGTGCAGCCATTTTGTTCTTACAAATAGACAATAATCTGTCATCCTGTCAGCGGGTTCAATACAAAATAAAGTTGCAGTTTTTTCATTGGTTGCTTACAAGCTTGTTCAACCAAATCTGCAACAATGGCTGCCTCAACTGGGATTTATTTACAGATATATTAGGAACATAATTATGGATCAATGAATATTTGAGAAACCTTACATGCACCAGACCCTCCACACTCTCACAGGCAGCATCACGATTTTTCGGGTAACCAAAACAAGGTCATTCATCATATTCATCCTACCTCCAGTTAAGATGTTCTCTTCATTTTTCATCTCAGAAATCCTGTCTCATTTTGGGATCTTATTAATCAATGTCTTCAGTATTTAAAATTTCAGGCTCTCTGTTTTATATCAGTTCAGAAATGACAGATTTTATATTAGGTAATAAATAGATAAAATGACAGCTAGAAATAAGGGAAGAGACCCCTGAGCATCTCTTCGTAATGGGCTTTTATATTCACAATGAAAGACAGTCTCCAGAGAAAAATGGTGATGTTTGTCAACAGCGTATGTATGGATGTAGCAGGGCTGAATTTGTTATAAGGTACAACTCATAAGGATATCAAGACTTATCTGTAAATTACACAATCACTCATTATTAGACTATTCCTGACATATGGTGTACAAGTATATCATGATGTCAGGAAAGAAATATGGCATGGGCTAAGGTTCACAGTGGGTGCTGGTTGTGATATACAGACCCCAGCAGGGTATACTACTAGTGCTCTTATAGTGCAATATAGAATTTAATCATTTTTTTCACATTTCTTTCTAATACATTGCTTTATCACTTTGTTATATAACTTCATTTTAATAAATGCACATATGTATTTCTTTTTATTTATACACCTTTCTATGCTGAAAGGCAGCAGTAAGGGGGCAACATGGGCGTCTCTGCTGCCACCAATGTCCATGTTGGGAACTACAGGGCCCAGCTCTTGGAAACAAAGCACTATTGATACACAGTAGGATGCCTCCCCCCCCCCATCCTGTGTACTGTATATTTTTATTAGAATATACAATATATGGGTGGAAGCTGCCTGTCAATATTGTTATGTGCATGGCAGCCTCTTAACTTTTTTTTTTTTTTTTGGGGGGGGGGGAGCTCGCTGCTTTGTATTAGCCCTTGACCAGAGCATGGAATGCGGATCGGGGATTTGACAGCTGTACAGTATACTGACATAAACCTTGGTAAATGGTGGCAGAAAAGAGGGCCTTTGTCACTCCTTACTGCTGTCACTAAATTTAAGATAGTGTATAGCTATGTTCACACTACATTTTTTCAGCTCCGTTTAAAATGACGTCCCTCATTTTGAGTCTAAAAAAAAACGGACGTCATTTAACTGTCTAGCCTTCCCTTAGTGCAATGACGACTGTTGGTACATTTCTCTAGTTTGGGTTTACTTATCGGCCTTAAGTTGGGTCTTAATTAAAAAATCCATTAAATTTAATAGTAAAAATTTAGAACAGTGAAAAAAGAAAAACTGTGTGTGAACAACTAATAAAAAACGTCCACTGTTTGCAAAAAAAATGTCCGAAAATAATGATCATTATTTTGACGTCCGTGATAAAACGTCAATTGTTCAATACATTGTGCGCATCGGACGTCTGTCTTTCCATCGATTTCAATGCATTACCATTGCGGTCAGTTAGATCGCAGCAATAACTTACATTCTTTTGAATTGCAAAAGCGGCTGCCTCTTCTCTATTTTTGATGTTGTGTGAACATAGCTAGATAGCTTTAGATAGTTAAAATAAAAAACTACAGCTTATCCTGCAAAAATGAGCTTCCACACAGGTCTGTAGACAAGAAAATAAAATTGGTATTAGGGTCAGAATACGGCAATGTAAAGCAATTTTTTTGTAAGCTTATTATTTAAAAATAGTGAAATATGAAAAGACTATATAAATAAGGTATTGCGGTGACTGTACTGACCTGAAGAATTGAGATAACATAGAATTTTTATTGCAGAGTTACCACTATGAGAATGAGACCTGACAAAAAAGAAGCATTGCTTCTTTCTTTTTTGCGTTCTACCCTACAAATAGTGTAACTGTTTTTTAATACAGTATGAGGTAAAATAAAGCAATAGAGAGTGAAAACGAAACAAACAACACATACTTTGGTATAGCAACAAAAAATAAAAGAGCAAGATCAGAGGGATCAGAAAATGAAAAAGGTAACACAGGGGCTAGAGCTATTTTGTCTCAGGATAAGAATGCAGTTATTGTTGTGCTTCCTGTTAAGTTATAAACCAATCAGAAACCTTCGTTAGCGTTTATGTTATTTCCAGTATTTTTTGGCAAGTCCTTAGACATGTCAAAAGTTACTGTTAGCACCGGGTCTCACTCCTCAGACCTGATGCGATTCTTAGGGTGTATGCACACACTTCCTAGATCACAGATGCTATGGAGCGTAAAGGTACAGGCCGGCATCAGGAATTCCCGGTGTCATGTATCATTATGACACTGGAAGTTCCACATCTATTTAAATCTTCCTACTGCTATAAAGACACAGCCACGCAGCCTTTGTCTTTACAGTAGCAGGAAGATTTTAATAGGTTCGGAGCTCCTTGCGTCATAATGATACATGACATTGGGAGTTCTTGATGCTGACCTGCAGCTTCACACTTCGTAGCATCCGTGATATACGGATCATGTGCATGCGCCCTGAGATACTGTTACTTAATGGCTGTCAATCAGATTGAACTTGCATGCTTTTTTTGAGTCTCTATAGTGAACAAGTCAGATGTCCCTGCTAGCTGAGGAGTGGAGGGCACTGCTGCACACTCCTCCCTGCTGTATCTTGGGATGGCAGTGGGTCTCCAGAGTCTGAGGACATATCAAACGTTATTGCAAATGACAGTAATTCTTTAAAACATAATTAAAAAGGATGCCCTAAGGAGTCAGAGCTAAGCTTCAGTCACCAACTATATCTGTGTAAAGATATGTGGAAATAAAGATATCCAAATATCTTGCCAGAAATAGAGTGAACCGCTGATGGTATTCTCCCACTGACCTACTGTTTCTTACCACCTCTGGTCCATGAGCACACCCTAAACCTTCCCCTCTCCTATCCTGTTTATCCTACTGCCTGTTTAAGAAATATGTACATGCCTGAAAAATATTGTGGTATTCTCTATACTGAAGGTTCCTGCACACCACTTTTGTTATCCTGTGTATTTGACTCATGTCTGACTTCTAGACTCCATCTCCGCCTGACCTTTTCTGTACTGCATTGACCCTCTAATGTATGACCCAGAGCATTAAGTCTGAACCGATGCTACATGCCTCAAATCTCCTGCCTTCCCCTGACTACACTGTCTTGCCATCTCCCTACAACCCTTGCTTGGACTTTGAGCTATCCTATCCTTACCCTTTGATGCTGATCTGCTAGGCCAGTCTCTAACCACACTAGGACTATCCTTGGGAAGTGACCTGGTGCCCTCTAGCAGCTAAGTCCAGCTTCTATATCCTGGAATAGAATAAAGCAGGAAAACCTACAAAGTCTCCACTCCCAACCTTGATCTAAAGTCAAACCATTTAAGGAGCACCGTGGTTGCATACCTGTTGTCCAGTTTAATACAGTTAAATAATAAGAAGAATAAATAAAAAATAAATAAAAAGAATAGATGCCTGCTGCCACCACTAGAGGGAGCTTAGACAATGAATTCGATAATAAAACAGTATACAGTAAGCTTCTAAGCTCCCTTCTTAGCATTGTTAAAAGGCAACAACAAATTTGGTCAGTATTTTTAGCTAAAACAAAGATCAGCTCCAAAGCTCAAGCAGAAAAAGGTGCAAATCTTTCCATTTTAGTTTTTATCTGTGCTTGTTCCATTCCCGATTTTGGCTAAAAATAATATTTGTGAACCCATCCTAAAAGTCTAAGGTAGTATAGTATACACTCCGGCTGGGATACCTAGTGACATGTCAGTTTTGTGCGGACGCTATTCATTGAGTAGCAGCTGCTCAAGCCTGGCAGGTTACACAATGGAGCGCGAGGCTCCGGCCACATTGTCCATTGTCTGCTAGGGTGAATTGGGATGCAGGTGCACACAGATGCGCCTGCATCCCAATTCAGCACAAATAAAGATCATCCGGCCGGTACTGCAATCCCAGCCTGGATGATCTTCACCGACACCGGCCATTCTACCGGCTGTTATACGCTGCATAACTGCAGTTGTGACTCCTGTTGTTCCTTATAGGGAAAAAAGTTGCAAGACCAATTACAGGGAGCCATCAAATTATCATTGTAACTACAAAAACAAAGCCATAAAGCTATTCCAATGTACAATCCATGCCGTATTAAAGAGTTAAACACAAAGAAAAAAAATGTAACTTTGCTACATCTGTAGCAATTCAATACAAATGTTAAAAATTAAACAGAAACCAATACCATCTGTGAAGTGCAATGCTATCACTGTCAGGAAGGGGCCTACATACATCTCTCTGGACCACATAATTCCCTGGGATCTGCTCCAACCTTCTGGTAAGAATACAACAGCGCACAATCTGAGTCGCAGATACGCTCGTACAATTGTACAAAGTACAGATTTATTGAAAATAGTCCAGTTTTTAGAATTTAAAAAAAAAAGAAGAAAGTTTCTCACAATCGGCTTTTTTGGAAGATGACCAAGATGAATATTGCCTGGAGTCTGTGCTTCTGTATTTGTGAAAATATCCAAGACACTCGGCCTAATCTCTATCATCAGGCAACAATACATGACAGATAGGGGAAGATCACACACTGGATACTGGATCTGTATTCTAGGCCACATTTTGGGAAAATTTATATAATAGGGGGGAAAAAAAAACCTGATTACTGGAGTAGCTCTCCGGTGCTGAGATAGAGCATGTTAAGCCTTTCATTTTATGGCACAGTGCGTAATAATCAGATCTAGGTGTGTGTGCGGCTCCTGTTATTCAAATGAGAAAAATAACAAGTTACAGGATAACAAGAAATCGCATTAATGTAACCTGATTGGGTATTTACATGTAGCGAGATCAAGGGGGCACACATTTTTACATTCATTGTATTTTATTACATTTTTTTGTATCACACCGGTACATGTAGTGATGATGATTACCACTATTATTCTACCACATGCCAATGAATTTTTCCATTGACATAGGAGTAAATAATAAATGATCTGATTATGCACCGTGCTGCATCTGTCACACGACGCTACGGCAGGATCTTCTTCATGTCACGATGGAAATTAGGACTACAGATGCACTATTAAAGGGATATTACCATCTTATACATTTGTAGGCTGTGTTCACACTACGTATATTTCAATCAGTATATTTCATTCAGTATTGCAACCAAAACCAGGAGTGGATTAAAAACACAGAAAGGATCTGTTCACACAATGGTGAAATTGAGTGGATGGCCGCCATATAACAGTAAATAACGGCCATTATTTCAATATAACATCCGTTGTTCTAAAATAACAGCAAATATTTGCCATTAAATGGCGGCCATCCACTCAATTTCAACATTGTGTGAACAGATCCTTTCTGTGTTTTTAATCCACTCCTGGTTTTGGTTGCAATACTGACTGAAATATACTGACTGAAATATACATATACTGACTGAAATATACGTAGTGTGAACGCAGCCCCCACGTGTACCACAGGATACACCATTAAAGGGAAAATGTCACGTAGAAAATGCAATACAAGCTGCAGGAACCATGTTATAGAACAGGAGGGGCTGAGCAGATCGATATAAAACTTTGTGGGAAAAGTTGCAGGATAATGTAACATTTAATCATATAATCCTCTGCTCATTCAACTTGTCAGTTGGGTGGCTCTACTCAGTGATTGACAGCTCGTTTTAAATTCACACATACTGTACATACATAGATAGCCATACGATACCTAAACAATACCACGATTCCCCCCCCCCCCCCCCTTGAAAAGACACCAGATTTATTGGCAAGTCAGGTGGGAGACTAAAAAAAATAAAAACAAAAAAAAAAGGGGTTGTTTCCCTCTCCCTGTTCCATGGTGCTGCCCCTCTGCAAGGTGCTGCCCTAGGCATAACAGAAGCCCCAGACATCTTCTGTTATGCTCAGCCAATCGCGGCTGAGCAGCTGATGACGCGCTGGAGGGGGGCGGCATAAGGGAGGGCTGGAGCAGTCAGGCCGGCCTCCTGAAGAGTGCCATTATCGTCCCAAGATGGCGGCCAGGGTCGACAGGGATTCCGTGAGTATACAGTATCACACTTCTGGGTCAACGGTCGGGGGGTGGAAACATAGGGAAGGGGGCCAATTACATAAATAACACACATTACAATATTGTATAACTTTGTAATGTGTGTTATTTAGTGAAAAAAAGGTTTTATCCCGCACTACCCCTTTAAATTAAAATTTAATAAACTTGAACTCCCGTAAGACCCAAATAGCAGAAGATGTTTTCCAGTATGACAAAAGAACAACAAGCAGAACCAGAATCAGAGTAAAAATAAAGGATTGTATTAACATAATAAAGAGATGATTGGACGATAGTAACACCTATGAAATCATAGCTAGTAATCCAAGTGATGTTAATAAACGAAAAAAAAAAAAAAAAAGTTTGTATCTGAGGCGGAACAAACTTTTTTTTCTGACAAACAATTCAGTGTTCCTGCTCAACTATGTCTACATTTTATACCTAACCCAAGGTACATATGAAGGTCATGTCAATTCCAGGATGTAGAATAGGATCAGTAAGGGACAATTACTGTATCTCAGGAGGCTAGTCAATATGGTGACGATATGTTAACACTTCCTCTACTTTTCTCAAAGACTCAAAGGACACTGTCACAGAATTACAGATGATTAGAGTTTTCAGTTTCTGACACCAAGATTTTGGCAAGCCTCGAGGCTGTTTATTGCAGCATACGGCACAATTTGGGTATCACAGCTGTGAAAAATACTTGAAAACAAAAGGGAGACTTTTTCATTGCATAATGAGTTTATTATTTCACTTTTACAATTCATCTGAACACAATGTTTTTCTTTTTATGATAAATTTTAATATTAAATAAGAGACACGGCCATGAAGGCAACTTGCGCACCAACATATGCCAATTTATTTGTATATTTATTTACCATATGTATTTATAGATCAACCTTTGTTATATGCTAGTCACATTGTATTTGAGGCTACATTTGTAGATTAATTTTTGGGGAGGGACAGGCACCTGATTTTTGGATCCTCTATTATTGAAAAGTGAATGCCAATGAACAAACGACAATTTCTCCCCCAACAATTTGAACTCAATACCCCTTGATCAGAATGAAAAAAAAAAAAGACATTATGTTAGGACTTCTGTATGTAACAACCACTCAGG
The DNA here is from genome assembly GCF_027789765.1 of Dendropsophus ebraccatus. Lineage (NCBI taxonomy): Eukaryota > Metazoa > Chordata > Amphibia > Anura > Hylidae > Dendropsophus > Dendropsophus ebraccatus. Next base: position 125,588,177 of record NC_091457.1, read on the forward strand.
CAGGTTGCTAGGGGCATGCCGGCGGCGTCTGTAATAGCCAGACTGCTCCTTGTTTTCTATTCCTTGATGTATCAATGGCCAAAGTGTTACTTCCTCGGCCCATTAGCATTAGGTGTTTGTGATCTCAGTGATTTTGATTGACAGCTGACACTACCAGTCAGCTGTTGGTAACTGGGCCGGGCTGGGACTCCTAGTTCCACAAGTACCTGCACTTGTATCAGGTCCAGTGCCTGTGATAGAGCCTAGTAACCCTAGTGTATCTTGAACTAGCATTCCTCTGATTTATTTATCCTGTTTTACTAACCTCTGGCTCTGATTTTCTACTTGAGTATACCAAACGTTGCTGACTTGGACTGCTGACTACCCTATATTGTGTGTATTTGTCTTGTCTTGTTTTGTGTGTTTCACTTTACCTCAGGTGAGAAAATGCCACCAAGTTGTCCGCTGCCACCTAGGGCAGAGTGTGGCAAGCAGGTAGGCACAGCTGGGCTGGGTGTCAATAGCAGGGACTGCATTGTCTATTTGTCTTCCCATCCTTAAGATATTTCTGTACCTTGATTGTAGTCATCTCCAGTAAATTCAGCTGGTTGGACATGATTTTGACAGACACAGCCCGGTCTTTATAAGGTCTCATAGCTGACAATGCATCAGAGCAAAGACAAAACCATGATCTTTAGAGCTCAGGGACAGGAAAAAAGCACCCAAGAGAACCCAAGAGAATAGTTGCCTCAATAGTTCTTAAATGAACAAAGTTAAGAACAACCAGGGCTCTTTATAGTGCTGGCCGCTTAGCAAAGTATCCAGGAGTGCTTTGATAAGAGTAGTGACTCTGACTGAAGAGAGTTCAATTTGACTGAACGCCAAATAAATATTCTATGTACAGATGGGAGAACATTTCTGGACCTCACCTTCAAATAACACAATGACACTAAGCACACAGTTTAGACAATACAACATTGGCTTAGAACCAACTCTGTGAATGTCCTTAAGTGTGCCAGACAGACTTGAAGCCAATCATTCATCTCTGGAGAGACCTAAAAGAGATATCCTCCGATTGTCCCCCTTTCAACTTGACAAAGTTTGAGAGGAGCTACAGAAAATTTCCAAATCCAGAAGAGGTTAGATATTTTCTTAAACTGAAGAGTTTAGCCTGCAGGGTCTAAATGAAAGCCTCTCTACTGTGGCATCACTGTCATTGATCCATAATTTAATGGTGTATACATGTTTTTTTACTGTAACAGTAATTAATGCCTAGTAAAACATAATACTAATAATGCAGGAAAACTAATTTTACAATGGGGATCAGTATAAGTTTCTGTATGCGTTCATAAAAAGATGGTAAATTAAATCCTTATTGTGACTGCAAATGGTATTTAACCCCTTCCCGCATAAGGATGTACCGGCATGTCCAAATCTGCAGGCCGTTCCTGCAGATGGACGTGCCGGTACGTCCTCGGGATGACAGGGGCGCAGGCGCTGCGCTCCTGCCATCCCCGGCGGGGCCCGGCTGCCCGGATCTTGGCAGTTAACCCCTTAGTGGCCGCTGATACGGCGGTCAATAATGGGACAGCGCTGCACTGCCTTTCATCTCCCCCCACCGTGAATCCATGGCGGGTGGAGATGAAATAAGTCAATCAGACCTCAGATCAGCCCCCCTAGTAGGCTGGTAACTAACCCGCTCCCTCCCCCGGTGGCCATCGGATCCAAGAAGGCCACCACCATTGCTGTGAACAGACTATGTCTGTTCACAGCGATGGAAAATAAATAAATAATCAAAGCCCCATGCTCTCCACCACTGGAGGTAGCGGAGAGCATGGGGCAGTGATTGGGGACCCCCCTGTGGGGTCCCGGTACAAGCGATCAGCGGTACATACTATATACCGCTGATCGCTTGTACCATGTGCTGCCGGCACTTTTTATCCCCTGTCACCATAAATGATTGGTGACAGGGGATAAAAAGTGATGTGTCCTGTCCCCCCCAAGTCGCCCCTAACCCCCCCAGGTCCTTCCTCCTCGGCGTCTTGACTGCTTCTTAAGTGCGCATGCGCTCCAGAAGCAGCCAACTCAGAAAATTTTATTTGGTCTCTGTCACTGAACTATGATTACTGTGATAGAAAATATCACAGTAATCATAGTAATATAGTGAAAATGACTGTGTAAAAGTACAAAAAGTGAAAAACACACAAAAAATAAAACACTTTTCATTATAGTAATAATTGCAGTTTACTCCCAGATTACTTCTAACCCCCCCAGATTACCTGTAACCACCCCAGGTTGCCCGTAACCGCCCCAGGTTGTCCGTAATCATGCCAGATTACACGTAACCACCGCACGTTGCCCATAACCACCGCACATTGAACGTAACCCCCACACGCTGCCCGTAACCACCCGCACGTTGCCCGTAACCACCACACGTTGCCTCTAACAACCGCACGCTGCCTCTGACAACCGCACTCTGCCTCTGACAACCGCACGTCGCCTCGGACCACCGCACGTTGCCTCTGACCACCGCATGTTGCCTCTAACCAACACAAATTGCCAATGACCCCATCCAGATTGCCCGTAACCAATTCAGTTTATCCGTAACCACCCCAGATTGTCCGTAACCATCCCAGATTGTCCGTAACCACCCCAGATTGTCCGTAACCACCTCACATTGCCCGTAACCACCACATGTTTCCCTTAACCACAGCAGGTTGCCTGTAACCACCCTAGATTGTCTGTAACCACAGCAGGTTGTCCGTATCCACCCCACGTTGCCTGTCACCACCCCACGTTGCCTGTAACCACCCCAGGTTGCCGTAACCACAGCAGGTTGCCCATGACCACCCCATGTTGACCGTATCCATCCCAGATTATTCGTAACCACCCCAGGTTGTCCGTAACCACCCCAGGTTGCCCGTAACCACCCCAGACTGTCCGTAACCCCCCCACATTACCTGTAATCTCATTTTTTTATTGTATTTTAGTAACTGCGCTATTCTAACAGCTATTACTAGCTGCGGTTTTGCTCCAGCAAATTGGCACTCCTTCCCTTCTGAGCCCCGCTGTGTGCCCATACAGTGGTTAATGTCCACATATAGGGGTACCGTTGTACTCAGGAGAACCTGCGTTACAGATTTTGGGGTACATTTTATCTCCTGTTCCTTGTGAAATTTAGAAATTTCAAACTAAACCAACATATTATTGGAAAAATTCATTTTCATTTTTCATTTTTTTCATTTTTACTGGCCAATTTTGAATACTTTACTCTAATACCTGTGGGGTCAAAATGCTCACCACACCACAAGATGAATTCTTTGAGGGGTGCACTTTCCAAAATGGGGTGACTTTTGGGAAGGTTCTATTCTGCTGACACTACAGGGGCGCTGTAAACGCACCTGGCGCTCAGAAACTTCTTTAGATAAATCATGCACTGAAAATGCTAATTGGCGCTCCCTTCCTTCTGAGCCCTACTGTGTGCCCATACAGTGGATTATGCCCACATATGGGGTACCGTTCTACTCAGGAGAACTTGCGTTACAGATTTTGGGGTGATTTTTCTCTCCTGTTCCTCGTGAAATTGAGAAATATCAAAATAAAGGAACATATTATTGAAAAAATTCGAGTTTTTAATTTTTACTGTCTACTTTTGAATACTTTCCTCTAATACCTGTGGGGTCAAAATGCTCACTGAACCCCAAGATGAATTCTCTGAGGGGTGTACTTTCCAAAATGGGGTGACTTATGGTGAGATTTTACTCCGCTGGCACTACAGGGACACTGAAAACGCACCTGGCACTCAGAAACTTCTTCAGCAAAATCTGCATTGAAAAAGCTAATTGGCGCTCCTTCCCTTCTGACCCCCAATGTGTGCCCAAACTGTGGTTTATGTTGTACTTTTTCTCTCATGTTCCTTTTGAAAATGAGAAAATTTAATCTAAATGTATATATTATTGGAAAATTTTAATTTTCCATTTTTTTACGGCCTAATAGGCTGGGTTCACACTATGTATATTTGAGGCTGTATTTGTGAGGCTGTATAGCAACCAAAACCAGGAGTGGATTGAAAACACAGAAAGGCTATGTTCACATAATGTTGTAATTGAGTGGATGGCCGTCATTTAATGGCAAATTTTTGCTGTTATTTTAAAACAACGGCTGTTATATTGAAATAATGGCAGTTATTTACCGTTATATGACGGCCATCCACTCAATTTCAACATTATGTGAACAGATCCTTTCTGTGTTTTCAATCCACTCCTGGTTTTGGTTGCTATGAGGACCTGACTTGAGGACCAAATACTGCCTGAAATATACAGTGTGTGAACCCAGCCTAAGGCTGGGTTCACACACTGTATACTTCAGGCAGTATTTGGTCCTCAAGTCAGGTCCTCATAGCAACCAAAACCAGGAGTGGATTGAAAACACAGAAAGGATCTGTTCACACAATGTTGAAATTGAGTGGATGGCCGTCATATAACGGTAAATAACTGCCATTATTTCAATATAACAGCCGTTGTTTTAAAATAACAGCAAATATTTGCCATTAAATGATGGCCATCCACTCAATTACAACATTATGTGAACATAGCTTTTCTGTGTTTTCAATCCACTCCTTGTTTTGGTTGCTATACAGCCTCACAAATACAGCCTCAAATATACATAGTGTGAACCCAGCCTAATGGTGGATACTTTCCTCCATCCCCTGTAGGGTTAAAATACTTATTATACCCCTAGATTAATTCTTTAAGGTGTTTAGTTTCCAAAATTGGGTCACTTATGGGGGTTTCCAGTATACAAGCCTCCTAAATCAACTTAAAAAAAGAACTGGTACCTAAAAAAATCAATTTTGGAAACTTTCACGAAAATGTGGTATTTTGCTGATAAATTTCTAAGCCCCATAACACCCTAAAAAAGTGAAATATGTTTATGAAATGAAGCCAGAATAAAGAAGATATACATACATTAAAGCATCACTGAGCTATAAGCACATAAAGTGAGACAGGTCAGATTTTGAAAAATGAGCCTAGTCATTAAGGCCCAAATAGGCTTAGTCTTGAAGGGGTTAATGAATAATAATAACAACATTGGTGGATTTCTTCCTTCTGGAGTAGAGCTAATTTGCATAAACATACAATTAATTTAAATCCAATATATGGAAGCATGTGCTATGTAGTCAAACAAAGGTGTTTTGCTTTTCCTCTGCTGTGTCTTGCATTGGTTTAGAGGAAAATATTTAGTAAAGAGTCTAGTAATCCATCAGGACTTCGAGGTATTTAATTGTTGTGTCATCAAAATAGGCAAGAAATTCGCCGTTTGGTATTTGTGATAAAAATCACATTATGACAAAGGGTATAAATAAAGGATGTTGCATGTTAACCTTGCTGTAGCCTTGTTTCCCCTGATAATGCTGGTCACCACAAAACATGTCGGGGAGGCTATCTTGTAAATTTTTAAGCACAGCAGTCAATAGTGCACTTTCTGCTCATTTGGAGCGTAGTGGTTTGGACAGACTACAACAATCCTAAAAAAATGTTCAGATAAGAACAATTTATTACCATTGCAGTTCATCTGGTTGGCCATTTAGTTACGTAATGTACATAGCCGATGTAAAATACAAATGTAATAGTGCATTATGACACCAGGTTCTTTTATTACGCAGTATATATACCCACCAGCAAGTTGTCCTAACAATGCAAAGTTTCATAAATTTATAAATTAAAATGATATTTTAATGTTGTTCAGGCATTGAGAGATTTTTTAGCCAAAATTGTAATTTGTGAATATTAATATTTAAAATCCCCACTTGGCTGTTTAGACACCATTTTTTAGAGTAACCTTTTTTAATTTTGTTTTTTAAATGTTTTTATACAAAGATACTCATACAAACACACAAAACCAGCTGCTTAGAGCTAAATACCATTACAATAATGATTAGGCTGATTCTTCCTTCCCTCTAAGGCTGCATTCCCACGTTCCGTGATCTTGACGGATCACGGACATGGAATGCATGTACCGGAGTCCCCCTGCGCCCGGACAGCATCTGTTATTAGATGCTGGGTAGCGGGGGAGACTGTATTCATAAGCGCCGCGCTGTAATGAATCAGCCGCGCGGTGCTGTTACTACAGTGCGGCGCTTATGAATACAGTCTCCCCCGCTCCCAGCATCTAATTACAGATGCTGTCCGGGCGCGGGGGCACCCCGGTACATGCATTCCACGTCCGTGATCCGTCAGGATTACGGAACGTGGGAATGCAGCCTAACTGTTCTAGGGGTATTTAGCCTGGCACTGTTTTGGGGACATTGTGGCTATCACTGATTGAGGAAAATTGTAGAATGAGATTGAGTGTGTCACTGTTAAGAAAAGTGAGCTGAGTTTTTGATGCAGTGTGTTAAAGAACTGTGGGTGGAATTGATTTGAGGGTGTTATAAAATGGTACAGAGAACATAACATAGTAACATGGTAACATAAACAGCTGCTAATAACGATCATGATAGTTATTAGCGGCCGTTTAATTTACGAGAAGGCCGTCTTTCACAGATATTACCGAATTACGCAGTGGTAGTATAGCCTATGGTAATATTTAAGCTGGCATTACTTTGGGAGCATTATGGCCTTCACAGTTATTGGAAATGTTATACCTAGAGATCGCTTCAGTTTGTTATTTTGGAAATCTGTTCATCAGCTGGCTCCCTTTTAACTCGCCGCTCAATTTAATACACATAAAAACAAAAAACAAAAGGGTATACTCACCTGTCTGCACTTCCCCGGTGTCCTACTCTGGGTCTTTGATGATCCATGGTATAGCCACTTCCAGCTTGCTCAGCCAATCAATGAATGAGATGGAACAGCGCCGCTGCCTGTGTTTATCTAAGAAGGCTGAGTGACAGCCCACTTAGCCAAACACTGGCCACCAAGCTTTTCCGTCTCAGTCAGTCACTGATTGACTGAGTGGGCTGGCACTCCCAAGAGTGAAAGGCAGAGTTTTATGTCAAATAACAGACTCAAGATGAGACAGGCAACAACATAGCAGATAGTCAATAGAGATGAGCGAACCGATTCGCCCGGTATGGGATCCGGTTCGGATTTTTGAAAATCCGCTCAGATTTTTTTCTTGCTTTCTTAAATGGCAGCCGCCATTCTAGAAAGCAGGAAGCTTTCTGGGTGAGAAAATTGCTTTCCCATGATGCCCGGAACACATCCAATCAGCAGGGATCTTGCACTAACCCACCCCTGTGTGACGTTGTTATTGCTTTAAGAGTAGCGGTCACATGACCGCACCACGCAGTCTGCACAGAGAGAGGAAGGAGGTTGTTACTGGCTGCAGTGCACACAGCTCATGATTATCAAAACGCTGCTGGTGCTGGTGCTAGTGGTGCTGCTGTTGTGTACTACAGACTACTGAGAAGATATTGTAGGAAAGGAAAGGAAAGGAAAGGAAAGATTAGGAAAGCAGAGAGGAGAAACATCTAGGGATTGAGAGAGAAATATAGAAAGGGCGAAAGATAGATAGATTAGGCATAGGACAGCAAAGGGTGCACAGAACAAAAACGTGCTCTAGAGATATTCAAGTCCTATGTCAAGTCCTGGTAGACAAAAATACCTGGTGCAGGTGTATAGCATAAAAGTCTTTAAAAAAGTGCTATACATATAGACAATTTAGAAACACACGTTCAAATGGGTATTAGCAATTAATTGTCAATTATATGTCTATTCCTTTATACCCATATCTTTCTTAACCCAATACAAAATATCCAATAAAAAAAAGCCTATTATGGTAAAAATTGTAGTATACAAAAAAAGCAAAAACAAGGCTTCAGCTGAAATTCATAATTTAATTTTCACATAAATTTTTTTAAAAAACAACATGTATCACATAATTCAAAAAAATTACAAAAGATTACAAAATGGCGTCCTACAAACACACCGCTTCTACTCATGAAATACTAGGTTAAAAATGCCTAATGTCTGGAGTCAATTGTGTCTTACTATCTCTAATACATAATAGAAGGCCTCCCAAAATAGGAATAAAACATGATTCTGGCCACTATCTGTAAACACCAATCTATCAGATCATATTGACTCACCCATGGCATATAGACAATTTCTATACTTGGACCCTTCTGGTAGTGTGTATATCACATCCGTCTTATCCTGACAGACAAAAATACCTGGTGCAGGTGTATAGCATAAAAGTCTAACTGGCATCCAGGTTTACTACTGGTCTGCCTGCCCTTGCCTCCATGTTGGCTACTGCTGGGCCTTAACTGGCATCCAGGTTGACTACTGGTGTGCCTGCCCTTGCCTCCATGTTGGCTACTGCTGCTCCTGCCTGGCCTCCATGTTGACTACTGTTGCCCCTGCCTGGTCTCCATGTTGACTACTGTTGCTCCTGCCCTTGGCTCCATGTTGGCTACTGCTGGGCCTTAACTGGCATCCATGTTGACTACTGCTGTGCCTGCCCTTGCCTCCATGTTGGCTACTGCTGGGCCTTAACTGGCATCCACGTTGACTACTGGTGTGTCTGCCCTTGCCTTCATGTTGACTACTGCTGCTCCTGTACTGGCCTCTGTGTTGGCTACTGTTGCTCCTGCCTGGCCTCCATGTTGGCTACTGCTGCTCCTGCCTGGACTCCATGTTGGCTACTGCTGCTCCCGCCTGGCCTACATGTTGACTACTGTTGATGATGCCTTTCCTCCATGTTGGCTACTGCTGCTCCTGCCTGGCCTCCATGTTGGCTACTGCTGCTCCTGCCTGGCCTACATGTTGACTACTGTTGCTGATGCCTGTCCTCCATGTTGGCTACTGCTGCTCTGGTACTGGCCTTAAATGACTATTGCTGGACCTCCACTGGCCTCCAATGACTACTGCTGCTCCTTCACTGCATTTATGACCTTTTTCCAGCATAGACCCTGTAATGGTGAATTTCCTGCATAGACCCTGTAATGGTGAATATTGAAAGCTAGAAAAAAAATTGACTTTAAGATATCGAAAAGATAACAATGTTACTGACATGTAGAGCCCTAAATTCAACCAAATACACTACCCCCGTATCATATAGATGCTTTAAACTATGAAATCCGAAGAAATCCAAAATTCGGTAGAACCGAACTTTCCAAAAAAATACATAAGTCCAGTCGGAACGAACTTTTGAAAAGTTCGCTCATCTATAATAGTCAAGAAGGGGGGGTGGGGGTGGGGGTTAGAAACTTAGGAGCACAAATTATATACTTTGCTAGGAACCTCAATGCTCAAGTACTGGAGAAAAAGGAACATGTCCTAAAATATGAGTTTATTACTGCAGCTGGGTGTGATCAGCAACATAGCAGAGCTAAAGAGTATACTGGAAAGCTACTGGAAAGGTTAGTTAGTAGTAATGGACACGGGAGCTATGAGTCTGACAAAGTGAAGGCTTCCTTACTAGAAGAGTTACAGTGTAACATGGATATGAGATATAAGTTATAGTCTCCCCCTCAAAATGACTAGGAGATTCTAAAAGCTGAAAAAATGGAAAAAGTATCCAGCACAATTTAATTCTTTAATATATTGCATGTGACAAGTTGGTTATTGGCTTGTCAGAAATGTTGAGAAAATATTGTATTGTGTTACTTAATTAGATTGATTCCAAAGCCAACATTACTCTGATACACAAGGTGATTATTATTTCTGCTACTTGCACAGCATCAAGCTGGTAATTTGTATCAACACTTGGAACAATGAACTGAAAACTTAAAATTTCCTACATTTATAGAACAACAACAACAATGGAAAACACTTCATCAGTGCTGCAGATTATTTTTGAAGCTGTAATACATTCTGGGCTTCTGACCTCTATTATTACTTCAAAAACTGACAAGTTGAGAAAAAAATCTATATGTGCAGAATATGCAGTTCCTTTCTAATATTACATGTTGCTTGAAGATCAGACAGGAAGGTAAAACCATATTAGGCTATTGTAGGATCTATGAGGAACCCAACAATTTAGATCTGATTGTAGTTAACCCTTATACTACTACTGTGTTACTCAAAACAGATTTATTATGAGCAGAATTTGGAGAATTTAGATTTGAAGTAAACACCTTGAACTACTTGTTATCTTCCTCAAACCATTCCTGAACAATTTTACATTGGTGCCGAGAGTATGCCTATTAAAACAAGCCACTTATATTTGAAAATATACAATGATGGGGTGGGTGTACACAGTCTTGTTTAGGTAGGTGGTATTGGTCAAAGTAATAGCTATATAAGGGTAAGCCAAGGTAAGCCTGCTGGCTTCTCTTACCCAAAATGTTGCTAATCCGAATGCAGAGTCCAAAACAAATACAATCCTTTGTAGCACAAGGTGAACACATCTTTATCATTTGAGAGTAGGCAGGTCTGATCACTTTACCTTTTAAAGCTTCTATTAGAAGGTTAACTGACGACTTTGATTCTGAGACAATGTAGTGGGAGAAAATGTGAACACGGTCTAATGAGTATATGACTCGGACCTTCAAGGACCTTCACAGTTTGGCTTGCTGTGATATGAGAAAAAGAGAACAATCGTAATCACAGGAAAACTCTGGTGATCTGTCACATGATACCCAGCTGCATGGATGTAGGAGCCCGATAATCGATGTAGAAGCTAATCAGCATAGTCTCCGACCAGAGGACTAGAAGAGGAAAGCTAATTTAGTGGGCCCGGAAGCAAGAAGCAATTTCTCCAACCCTGGTCTAGAGGAAGAAGATAATGAAAGACAGTTTCCTGCAGCATGGACTGGAACTGACTTAAAGGAAATGTATCACCAAAATTTTCTTTTACTAATTAGAGTCAGATGCTAAAAGGAGTTCATCTATTATAATCAGTTTTTTTTTTTTTCACTTTCATTTTTATTAATTAAATTTTTTTGTACGTTGTTAGACGGGCTGCCATATTGCTTTGGTTGTTCTTAACAGCATTTAGAGACATGCTTTACAACAAGCCTAATGGACATAGACAACAATAGACAGACTCTGTCCCTTGAGATGAATGTAAAACATCATTCAGCGTGCTCTGTGATCTGTGAAGAAGTCATTCCACAGGAGGCTGCTGTTGTTCCCTGTATTTACTAGTATCACATAACGCTGCACTGCTATACAGATCGCTTTACAGTAGCCTTCTCTTATCACTTCAGACAGAACAGGAAGTCTGGGCTTAGTTTTAGCTCCAGTGGTAGGAATGAAAACTGAAAACTGCAAGATTTCAGGATTATTTTATAACAGAAAAATAGAAAATTAGAAAAAAATCACACCAAAATTTCTTTTAAAATATGTTTAATTATTAAACATCATTTTCTGATTAAACATTCCCTTTAAGAGACAAGTTGGTAGCTGTTAGCTGCAAGGATAACAGGAACAAACTTGTAGCAACTGACAGACATGGGCCCTGGCTAGAGGCTAGGCCTGTGAAGACTAGAACACTGACTTGTCTCAGCTCATCCTTTTTATGCTATGGGGATAGACTGAAACAACATAGCATGGTAAAAGATAGATAGATAGATAGATAGATAGATATCACAGTATATAGGTAGCACTATACCCGTAGTGGATCCAAGTGTCAGCAGGGACGGCTTTGACCAGGACCCCGTTGAATATAGCAAGGAATTCCCCACAGCACAACTTAGAATTCAAACATTGTGATTATATTCCATATCCAAAACAGCAATAAACAGTGCAGCACAGCAAGGTGAGTCTGATGCGACGTTTCAGCGGCCTCCGCCGCCTGTCTCAAGCATGCTTGAAAATGGTTCTGTGAGAGAACTGAAACGTTGCATCCTGTGTTTTTGCACATTTTTGTAATAAACTACCACCTTTTTTCACCTTATGCTGGAGTGCTTTGGATTTTCGTGTGATAGATAGATAGATAGATAGATAGATAGATAAGTAGTGAGGAGCGTATACTGTTAGATCGAATAGATATTCGATCGAATAGTGAGATATTCGTTTTACCCTCCAAATGGTCAAATAGATGTTTTTCACTAATCTAATGCTTCCCATAGACTTTAATGGGATCGAATATTCGAATACTCGCGGGATATTCGTACGAATATCGAATATTCGAATATCTCACTATTCGCTCATCACTAATAGATAGATAGATAGTTTGATGACAGAAGATAGATAGACAATAGATAAATAGACAATAGATAGATAGATACATAGATAGATAGATAGATAGATAGATAGATAGATAGATAGATAGATAGATAGATAGATAGATAGATAGATAGATATATCAGGAAATCCCACGGCACTTTGTAGATTCGGGTGGATCAAAGTGAATTTATTGTAATAGTAAATCACAGCATACCATGTGCGCGACATTTCGACAGCTTCTCGCCGTCATTCTCACGCTTGAGAATGACGGCGAGAAGCTGTCGAAACGTTGCGCACATGGTATGCTGTGATTTACTATTACAATAAATTCACTTTGATCCACCCGAATCTACAGAGTGCCGTGGGATTTCCTGATATATATTAAGTTCGAGGTTTGGTCAAGTCTCGCCTGCTGGCACCTACTACGCCTTGTGCTGCTTCCATTCTCTTCAATAGGTAGATAGATAGATAGATAGATAGATAGATAGATAGGAGATAGATAGATATTACTTTCTACTCTGTATTTCTTTTTTCCGGTGTATTGAATTATACAGCAACATTAGAGTGCACGTTATGAATCGATCACAATCTTCCTATATTGTTGTCTTAGCTTTTTGGTACATCCAGATCATGTTATATTGGCAGCTTTTAAAATAAAGCTTTTTGCGCAGAGATTGCCTGGAAATTATTATCTAATTACATTGAGATAATGGAATTCTGTTCTGCTTGTAAGCATTTCTGCTGGCTCCAATGTGTTATATTTTTGTCCAGAATCATTCACACAGAGATCCGCAGTCCCAGTATCATTGCACTGAAAATCTACCACTGCCCCTTTGCAAACACAGCACTCGCCACAAATTTGATTTCTTATAATTTATTCTGTTTTCTTTTCTTTTTTTCCCCTAAGGCAGAGAAATCTCTATGAATGCAAGGCAGCAAATTTTCTTTACCACATTGGTTGCAATTATATGCATTTTCATCCAGGGGAGGATATATATATTATATATATATATATATATATATATATATATATATATATATATATATATGTTACAGCTATTGTAAAGAAAAGTGCCCAAGTCACTGGATATAATCTCAGATTAGCTAAATCTCATTGACAATGCCTTGTGACGCCTGTTACAGGCTCCAAAGCTAAAGAACAAAGAAAGCTGTTAAAGATTATAGAAATGTATTCTGCTGCATTCTGATATTAAATTACATTTGGTTATATAAAAAGTTGAAAGATTAGAATAGCAGTCTGAAAAACAGCACCTTCTCTGCCTGTGCACTGTGTCTAGTAGTACAGATTAGCTACAATTCCAGATAAAACCTAAGGACAACAGTGGTGCTGTTTCCCTATCCTTTTTTTTTTCTATTTCATTGGATCCCCTTTAATTTATATACATCATCTCTCTCTTATGAAACATAATATTAAAAGGATTGCCAGGTGGTGAATAGCATTGGTTTTTGTGTGACATTGGCACTTGTCAGGGGGTGGGATACATCATGCACCATGTCAGTCAGTTCCCGAAGTTGATGTGTTGGAAACAGGAAGAATGTGCAAGAAAAAGGATTTCAATGATTTTGCCAATGACCATATTAAAATAGCTAGCTGACTGGGATAGAGAAGCTCCAGAAAGCAGGGCTTGTGGTATGTTCCTACTAGGGATGAGCGAACTTTTGAAAAGTTCGGTTTGGTTTGATCCGGCGAACTTTCGTGAAGTTCGGATTGGTCCGAAAACGAACCTTGCTCTAACGGCTGAATAATTGCAGCTACAATAGTGGGAGTGTGATAGGGTATAGTTTAGTTTAGTTGCAGTTGGTATTACAATGAAAAAAGTGGGGGGAAAAAAGTGCAAAAATAATGAGAAAAAATAATAATAATAATAGGAATAATATTAATAAAATATAGTGAATAAAAGTGCCAAAATAGTGACGAAAAAATATTGAAAAAAAAAGTTTACAAGGAGGATGCGGCAGCACTTGATTGCACCCAGGCTAGTATTGTTGAGAAGAGACAAGTTGAGCAGCAGGAGGAGGCAGCAGTTGATTGCTCGCCTCTCAGGCCAGTATTGTTGAGGAGAGACAAGTCGAGGAACAGGAGGAGGCAGCAGTAGATTGCTCGCCTCTCAGGCCAGTATTGTTGAGAAGAGACAAGTTGAGCAGCAGGAGAAGGCAGCAGTTGATTGCTCGCCTCTCAGGCCAGTATTGTTGAGAAGAGACAAGTCGAGGAACAGGAGGAGGCAGCAGTAGATTGCTCGCCTCTCAGGCCAGTATTGTTGAGAAGAGACAAGTTGATCAACAGGAGGAAGCAGCAGTTGATTGATTCCAGTCCAGTATTATTGAGGAGAGGCTACTTGAGGAGGAGGAGGCAGCAGTTGATCGATTCCAGGACACTATTATTGAGGAGAAGCTACTTTAGGAGGAGGCAGCAGTTGATTGATTCCAGGCCAGTATTATTGAGGAGAGGCTACTTGAGGAGGAGGAGGAGGCGGCAGCAGTTGATTGATTCCAGGCCAGTATAATTAAAAACAGACTATTTGAGCAGCAGCAGGAGAAGGCAGCAGTTGATCGATTCCAGGCCAGTATAATTAAAAACAGACTACTTGAAGAGCAGGAAGAGGCAGCAGTTGATCGATTCTAGGCCAGTATTATCGAGGAGAGGCTACTTGAGGAGGAGGAGGCAGCAGTTGATCGATTTCAGGCCAGTATTATAGAGGAGAGGCTATTTGAGGAGGAGGAGGCAGCAGTTTATCGATTCTAGGCCAGTATTATTGAGGAGGGGCTACTTGAGGGGGATGAGGAGGAGGAGGCAGCAGTTGATTGATTCCAGGCCAGTATTATTAATTCAGGCACGATTCATCTTCACAAAAGTCAGCATCTCAACACTGTGGCAAGAGAGCCTCGTTCTTTGCGGTGTTACAATGTTACCCGCTGCATTGATTACCCTCTCTGACGCCACACTACTAGCTAGGCAGGACAGCAGCTAGTGACCTGGTGGCTGAGCTCATGCTGGTCCACACCATGCGTCCGGTGCTGTGTCCTTTCTTCACCAGCTGGCTACATGAAATCGCTCATGAGGGCTTGCAGGCTGTAGCGACTTCTGACACCTCCACTAGTGGTGGTGGGAGTGGAGCACGCTTGTTCCCCCCCAGAGGATGTTGTCTGGGAACCTGGCTGGTCTCGCAGGTAACTTGTGACCAACTGACTGGTGAGCATGTCCCTGTAGTACACCAGTTTAGCCTCCCTCTGTGATGGCGGGAAGAATTCTGCCATTTTGCGGTGGAAGCAAGGGTCCAACAGGGTGGCTATCCAGTATTGGTCCCTCTGGTGGATGTCCACAATCTGGCTATCATTCCGCAGACACTCCCGCAGACACCTTGCCATCTGCACCAAGGACAATGAGCACCTCTCATCTCCACTGTCCTCGGTATAGTTCCAGGGTCTGCTGGGGTCTTCCTCCTCTTCCTCTACCACCTCATCCTCCATCTCCTCCTGTGATGGAGAGGCAGTGAAGCCAGGTGGCGGTGTGCGGAATGGATGGGCGTAGACATCTTCCTCCTCCTCAACCTCCATCTGCACTTCATCCAGCTCTGGGCTCAAGGCGATGTTCAGCCTTGGAGTTGTGGCCTGGGAATCCTCACTGATGATGTTGGTCAACACACTTTCCAGAACATGGAGGAGTGAGATGATGTTGTTGATCCTATAGTCCTGCCTGCTCACAAAGAGAGTCGCATCCTCAAAAGGGATCAACAATTGGCAGACTTCCCGCATTAACTGCCAGTGTGTTACTTGGAAGTCACAGTGTGGCGTGAAGCTGCCTGATTGCCCCATGAGGTAGTCTGTTACGGCTGACCTTTGCTCATACAGGCGGTCAAGCATATGGAGGGCAGAATTCCAGCGGGTTGGCACGTCGCAGATTAGCCGATGTTGGGGCCTACCGCGCTGTCTCTGGATTCTGAGCAGGGTGTTCCTTGCAGCGTAAGGTCATGTAGTGCATGAAATGATTGGAGAAACCTCTGCACTATGAGGTTGATCACATGTGCTATACAAGGTGTACGAGTCAGCCCTCCTCGCTGAACTGCAGAGACAATGTTCCTCCCGTTGTCCGCTACAACACTTCCCACCATTAGTCAACGTGGGGTCAGCCATTCAGCTATCTCCTCCCTGATGGTCCGGAGGAGCTCCTGCCCACTGTGGCTTCGTTGACCCAGGCTCACCAAATGGAGGACAGCCTGAGAGCGGCGGGCCTGACATCGGTGGTAAGACACTGGGTCAGGTTGGACTGCAGTGGTGGTGGAGGCAGAACTTGTGCTACTCGCTGCTGGCCCCCTAAAGCACTGTCGAGGTGACAGTGGCAAGAATGGGCCAACTTCCTGATGGTCTCCTGGGAGGATGTTGACCCAATGGGCAGTAACGGACATGTACTGCCCTTGCCCATAATTAGAGGACCAGACATCAGCACTCAGGTGCACGGTCTTGGACACCGAGACAGTCCCAATGAGTCGCCAACCTTTCTCTTCACATTACTGTGCAGTGATGGGACAGCTTTGCTAGAGAAGTAGTGGTGGCTGGGGACTCGCCATCTGGGGTGCGCATACGCCACAAAATCCCTGAAAAGCAGGGAGTCCACAAGATTAAATGGCAGGGACTGAAGCACCAGCAGCTTAACCAGGTGTCCGGTCAGTTTCTGTGCCATGGGATGGCTGCTGCAGTACATCTGACATTTGGCCATGGACTCGGTCAGGGATTGCTGCCTCATTAGGGGTGTACATGACAATGAGACTGTGCTGCTGCTGGCAACTGAGGCTGACGAGCCCTGAGTTCCAGCAAGAGGATGCTGCATGATGGGATCTGCAGTGTATGGGGCATCCTGACAGGAGGTGGTATTTGGGTCATGATTTTTCCAGGCCTGTTGGTGTTGCCTTTCCATGTGCTTCCTCATGAATGTTGTCCCAAGATTGTCACCCCTGCCTTGACTTACCCTCTCATTGCACAGCAGGCACAGAGCGATGTGCTTATCTGTCCCCAGGCGAAAGAACTGCCAGACGACAGAGGACCGTGGTTTTCTGCCTGCCACGGGGGGTCTTGCTGGTTGTTCACTGCCACAGCTGCCTGGGGGTCCCCTCTCAGGACCAAGGCTTAAAGGTATTGATGAAGTCTGCCTGGTAGGTTGTCTTCTACCCCTCCCTCTTGTGCCTTGCTTCCTTGCACCAGTGGGATGTTGCTGCTTCTTTAGCACCTCACTTTCCTCCCCTGATGACGCCGAAGATAACGCTGCTTGAGGGCGCCACATCCGATCAGCGACATCATCATCACCACCACTGCTACTTTCCTCCAGGGGCTGGGACAGGATCTCAGGTGTGGCACTGGATGCCCCTCCCTGACTCTAATGTCTGCTTACAGCCAACACCTCCTCTACAGTCTCTGCACGTTCCACCTGCTGCCTTTGGGGGACTACTATCTACTCCTCATCATCACTAAAAAGTGGTAGAGACTCCAAGGGCAAATCAAGGTTTGCCAAGAGTTCCCTGGCAGAAGGTGTCCCGAAGGTGAGTGGCATATTAATAAGAGGGGACGGGGCAGAGGACTGTCGCTGACCATCCCATGTAAGGGTGGTGTCGGATGATCCAGCCGACTTTGTTTGGGAGTTATGGGCAGTGGAACTGGAGGATTGGGTAAGCCAATCTAGAACCGCTGGCTGTGTGGTTCTTACATGACCCGTGGGCGTCTGGGGTAGATGCACCCTGCTGCCACGCCTGTTGCCCCGGCTGTCACCGGGCCTGGTGCTGCCACTTCTCCTACCCTCACCGCCTGCCGTTGCAGTCCTTGCCTGGGAAGTGCTGGAAGTAGGACGCTTGGACATAGTTGTTTGGTTGGTGTAAATTTTGAAAAAGAAATAATCTATTGGCCAGAAGGCACAAAGTTTCAGTGACTATTGCTTTGTGGGTTGGAGGCACCCAGCAAAGCAGAAATGTACAGGTTATCACAAAAAATATATATTTTTTATTTTTTAACTTTTTTTGGTTGCGGGTGGCTAAACGCGTTTGACGGCAACCAGCAGAGCAAAAACGGACAGCTTTTGTGGGGCGCTGACTTAGCGTCACCTAGAACAGCTTATCACAAACAAACTTTTTTAAATTTTTTAAAAAGTTTTTTTTTTAACCTTTTTGGTTGCGGGTGGCTAAACGGGTTTGACGGCAACCAGCAGAGCAAAAACGGACAGCTTTTGTAAGGGGGTTGACTTAGCGTCACCTAGAACAGCTTATCACAAACAAACATACAAACAAACTTTTTTTTATTTTTTTTAAAGTTTTTTAAAACTTTTTTGGTTGCGGGCAGCTAGACGGGGATGACGGCAACCAGAAGAGCACAAACTGACAGCTTTTGTGGGGAGCTGACTTAGCGTCACCAAGAACAGCTTATCACAAACAAACTTTTTAAAAAAAAATTTTAAAGTTTTTTTTAACCTTTTTGGTTGCGGGTGGCTAAACGGGTTTGATGGCAACCAGCAGAGCAAAAACGGACAGCTTTTGTAAGGGGGTTGACTTAGCGTCACCTAGAACAGCTTATCACAAACAAACAAACAAACTTTTTACATTTTTTTTTAAGTTTTTTAAAACTTTTTTGGTTGCGAGCAGCTAGACGGGGTTGATGGCAACCAGCAGAGCACAAACGGACAGCTTTTGTGGGGCGCTAACTTAGCGTCACCTAGAAAAGCTGATCACAAACAAACAAACTTTTTTTTATTTTTTTTTTTAAGTTTTTTTTAACTTTTTTGGTTGCGGGTTGCTAAACGGGTTTGACGGCAATCAGCAGAGCAAAAACTGACAGCTTTTGTGGGGCGCTGACAGCGTCACCTAGAACAGCTTATCACAAACAAACAAATAAACAAGTTTTTTTGAAACTTTTTTGCTTGCGGCTATACGCGGTTAACGGCACCCAGCAGAGCAGCAACGTCTATCGTCTCCTCTCTGTCAAGGAACAGTAGCTGGTTCAATACTACGTGTCCTGAGTGACTTTTCTCACTTTTCTCTCCCTATTTCTTTTTTTTTATCTCCCTATCTCTCCCTAGATATCACAATTTTTGAGTCAGATGCCCATCTCTCCCTCTCTCTACCTAACTCTTGATTTCTCAGCCTCTTTCACTATGTATGGGCATATCAAGCTTTCCCTGGATCTTGTGATTTTTTTTTTTTTTTTTATCTTCCTCTCTCCTGCTTCTCTCATAAACAATATATACTCCTTCTCTATCTCTACCTGTACTTATCCAGTTGTTTGGATATGTAATCTACAGTATGTGTTTTCCCTCTCTGCCTAACGTACACCTCCTTTCTCTCTGCCGTCTGGAAACACAATGAGGAACTGCAGCCAGGCTCAAGCACTTCCTGTTCCTGGAGTGACGTCACACACCTTGATATTCACATAAAAACAGGATACAAAGGATTATAGGAGTAATAATCCCTTGTATCCTGTTCTATTCTCTAATTAAAGTACAATTTTGCGACGCCGTTGCGAACTTCGTAACAAACTTTTTGAAAGTTCGGTTCGGTAGCGAACCGAACTTTTTGCAAAGATCGTAACGAATCTGGTTCGTAACGGTTTGGTTCGCTCATCCCTAGTTCCTACCATTGGGTAGTGTCTACCGTGCATGGGCAACCAGTGAATTAGTGACAAGATTATGGGCACTCCCAGCCCCTGTCTCTGTGGCAGGTGACGCCATAACTATACCACCACTTACTGTATATTGCCATGGTGTCCTACTGTGGTAGAGCCGGCCTGGGTATAGCATCCATTAGCAATACCTGTGGGATGGAGGCAGAGCTTAAAAGACTTGAGACTTTGGGTGATCCGAAGGTCTACTGAGAGACCGGTAGAGTTAATTTTAGCAGAGAGAGGAACTGATTGGCAAAGAGGGAAAGCAATAGCCAAGTATGCCTTTGGAGACAAGTATTAGAAAAAGTCGTGATCCTCAAGCACACATTCACACTCTAAGAAAGTTGCTATGTTGTTATGCGCAGTTGAGAAATGTGTTATTACACTTTTCATCATGATAATGTTGTGACATGTATGCCATTGTACACACAGTCTAGGCTCCTTGATGTTTACATTACCAACTGGTGAGCTACTGTCTTAAAGGTGACGATATTTCCTTTTTTAATTTATGATCATAAGAAAAGTGTTCTTAGGCTGTCATCCTGTAGGTGAAGATGGAAAGGCCATTACATGATGCCTTGCTTCTGTCTGGAAGGTAGACTTTGCTGCAGTGGAAGTACTGAACGAGAATGTCTGTATGTTGGGTCAAGGTGTGTTTATATAAATATGTTCTTTTTCTACCTGTAAGGATCAGCAGACGTAAGACCATTGTGCCATGTGACCATCTACCCCTGAGGATGTTGTCTAAGCATATCATCTGTTCTTCACAAGATACTCCTGATGGTGGAAATAGGCTTTCCCGGAGGACATTTTAGGTCTTAAAAAAACGGAACATGTGGCAGCTGGTCCGGGCAGACCAGATGGCAAGGGTGATAACCACCTGAGTTGCTAAATAGACAGTACACAAGACACACAAAAGGCAGGAGATGTATGCAGCTGACAGATGCTGGGGAAAAAGACACAGGTACAGGTCACACAATGCAGGTAACTTGGTGCAGGAATCGGTAGCTGGAACAAACATGGGTTGGGTCAGGTTCACTCTCGGGATGGGAACACGTAGAGGTACAGAAGCCAGCTTAGGTTTGCCTCAGGTGGCAAAAAGCCTGGAAACGGCCCTGACTGTCAGAGTGACCATAATACCTCCTGCAGGGCCGAATTTATCACTAGACCCCCATGGACCGGTGCCTAGGGCAGCACCTTGTTGGGGGGCAGCACCAGGGAGCAGGGGGAAAAATATATTTTTTTCTTTTTTTAGTCTCTCACCTCCCGTTCAGACTTGCAGGTAAATCTGGTGACTTGAGGGGGGTGGGGGAGAGGTATGATCAGTTCTGGTGTGGCTGTATTGTTCAGGTCTGGTATGGCTGTGACGCCTGGAGCTATTACAAAAAAACATAAAAATATTACATTAAAAACCATAAAAATGTGAGTCAGACAATGTTTCTACATGTAAAGAAATGCATGTGGCCAAAACCACGCTTCTTAAGAGGGGCATCTTCAGGTTTAGTGCCTAGGGCAGCAGCAGCTGTTTTTACAGCCCTGACCGCCTGTGCGACTGGGCAGAGGCCAGGGCCTAGTTAACCATGTAGAAGCACGCCAGTGTTATGTGAGAGAGACTGAGGCAAAAGGAGTGATTAGGTGCTTGAGGAGAAATGGCGCCCTTGAAGTCCCTTTATATGTTTAAATGTGAAATGGGTCATGTTCTGAAGATAGAAGCCCTCAGAAGGTTTCTCTCAGAGGTTTTGAGAAGCCATAAAGGCTAGTAAGTCTGAGAGAACTAATGTTAGAAAGCCACTTGCTGTGTATTACCTCTATCATTGTTGAAGCCTCAACAAGTTAGCGAAAGGGACCTAGTTGCTCAAAGCCTGATCAAATGACACCAGAGACTCTGAATAAAGCTGAAATTGTGTGTTAGGAATAGAGGTATAGATTACATCCAGTGTAAACACTAGAACATGCTGGTAGTTATAGTTAACCAACAAATTCCTATCCATATTATATCTTTTGTTTTACAATTTAACTTAGATCTTTTTTCTTATGTTTTGTGCATTGTGGTGAACTGTGGTGTGTAAAGCCTTTGTGATAATTAGAATTTCAAGGACTGATTTTTATGAGGCATGAGTATGATAGACCGGACCACGCATAAATTCTTAGAGGACCTTTAAACTCAGAATCTGTCACATCTCCATTTGTTGATCAGCGGAGTCTGTTATCCATGACAGTTGTCACTTCAGGCCGGGAAAGCTTTGACTGTAGTGTTCAGCAACTGATCTACTGACAAGAAATAACATCTTCCCACATGATCATTGTGGGAAGAGGAGATGTACGCAGACATCCATGCTTTGATTTTCATTGTTATTTCATTGTAATGTTTCTGATTTGTAGCTTGCAGGTATAAGTATTCTCTGAGGTGTGAAAAAAAATGAGCAAAGCCAAAAAGTTTGTACTTGTCTATTAATCTGCAGTGATAATGTGACCTCATACTCCTATTTTTGCTGCAGTCAACACTGATCTCAACGGTGTACGATCTGAGACCTCACATAGGCTTCAATGCTTAGTAACCAGTGCAGCCTTCAATGTAGAGACTAGCTGGCATTACCAAAGTGATGGTACTGGAGGTGTGTGTGTGTGTGTGTGTGTGTATGTGTGTGTGTGTGTGTGTGTGTGTGTAGAGGGGTGGGTGGGGATCGAGTAAGTAATGCTCATTTTTTTTTTACTTTTTCTTCCCCAATATGTCAAGATCCCATTTACAAGCATCTATTGAACATGTACAACATTGGAATCTAAGCTAAATCTCTGCAGCAGGTGTGTGATCTGGAAACTGACAGCACAGATATATACCCTGTTTCCCCCCAAATAAGACATCCTCTAAAAATAAGACCTAGTAGGCCTCCCCCAAAAGTAAGACCTAGCAAAAGTTTTGTTTGGAGGCACAGAACACCAAGGCATGCAGCTGATTTTTCTTTTCTGATGATTCTTTTTAGCCAGCCAATGTTGTCCCCTAACTTGGAGAGCAGCTGCATGCAGGATATGAAGATTGTTACCTGCCTCCAAGCCCGATGTTTACTTCCGCAGCCGTCACTTGTAAATATGCAGGCAAGGCATCTTGAGGCCCATTGCCTGTCACCATCTCTGTTGTCCCCCACCGCCAGATGTAGGGCTGTACACAGGCTGTACACTATCCCGTCGCCTGCTGCCATACCATATGCTGTCCCTGCTGTGCTGTACGAGTGTGCTGTGGTGAGCTCCCCCTGGTGGCCAGAAGCCGCCATACCATACGCTCTGTTTGTCTAAAAGGTAAAAGGATCCGTATAAAAAACATAGGCATAAACAAATCAAGTAGTTGTACCACCATATTATCTTCTTTCTTTCAACCATATGCTGATCATTTGCTGCTACAATTTGCACAATGCCCCCCTTAACAGTGTCATTCAAAGGGCACACATTAATAGTGCCACAGGCGCGCAGTTGTCTTTAAGAGGCTTTATTAACAATTCAATTTCAAGGAGTAGGAAAAAGATTTAGAACTGGCACTAAATAGTTCTTAGTGAAAGTCTTTGTTATAAGGAAATGACGGGTAGTTGTATTTGAAGAAGTGAAACAAAAGGTAATTTCTCACACCATGATTTGCCAGTATATCTCTTGTATACATTTGCATCAAAATGGGTTGCTTATCTGTACAAGCAGGTACAGGCACAGGCCCTATAGACTTTATATGCCTGAATGTAGCCAGCAAGTTACTACGTTCGGGTCATTTTCTGAATGTATTTCTGTTTGGGCTAAGACCCAAAAGCATAGCAAACCTAAGTCATAGCACATATAAATTCATAGCTGACTCTGTTCAAGCCACTGAAGCCTATAGGGCCTGTGCCTGCACATGCATGTTATACATCAGCATGCGAATTTGAGGTTAAATTCACACATGCAGTAATACAATGAAAAAAAAATGTGAATGCATCATTAATTTGCAACAATTGATCATATCTGCTTCCCCTCATTGCAGTAATTAACCCTTTAATCGCCATCTAGCCGACCTTTATTGTGTTAATGCAATAAAACAACAACGTATGCGAACATTATCAAATGCAAATGTATACAAGAGATGCATTGGCAAATCATAGTGTGAACGTTGCCTTATGCTGAGAAATTACCTTTTGTTTCACTCCTTCAAACATACAACTACATATCACCCCCTGATAACAAAGGTTTTCACTAAAAACTAGTTAGTGCCAGTTCAAAATCTCCTTCCTGCTCTTTGAAATTGAATTATTAACAAAGCCTCTTAAAGACAACTGTGTGCCTGTGGCCTATTGACATGTGCCCTTTGAATCACACTGTTAAGGGGGGCATCCTATTTTGACAGTTTTCCAACTTATACATGAAACATATGACCGAATCATTGTATTACCCTAGCCTAACATCTGAAACTTTTAAAGCTTTACAACTTGACATCCTAGCAGTTTTTGTCTTCCATTAAGGTAAGTCCCACTACAGCGTCTGACTGGCTGACACGTCAAGACTCAGGTCCCCACTCAGACCAGGAAGTGGCTGGATGACCGGGAACTGGAGGGACCAACAGCGGACCCCAGCGCTGGAGCTGGGGTGGTAGGTACATGTAGTTATGTTCAGCCATCTCCTCCCAGACTCTTTTGAAAAAAAAATGTCTGGTGGCAGATTTCTCCTTTAGGCTGGGTTCACATAAAGTATATTTCAGGCAGTATTTGGTCCTCATGTCAGGTCCTCATAGCAACCAAAATCAGGAGTGGATTGAAAGCACAGAAAGGATCTGTTTATATAATGTTGAAATTGAGTGGATGGCCGCCATTTAATGGCAAATATTTGCTGTTATCTTAAAACAACAGCCGTTATATTGAAATAATGGCAGTTAATTACCGTTATATGGCGGCCATTCACTCAATTTCAACATTGTATGAACAGATCCTTTCTGTGTTTTTAATCCACTCCTGGTTTTGGTTGCTATGAGGACCTGACATGAGGACCAAATACTGCCTGAAATATACTGTGTGTGAACCCAGCCTTAATGATCCATGTACCCCTCTGACCAGTGCTAAAATTGTGTGTTTCAACCCTGGCTGGCCCTCGGCCGAAAGTGGTTGACATGAATGTTCTGCATTGGTTGCTTTTATCTATAGCGTTGACTAGATGTGTCAAAATGTTTGGGTTTGGAAATGTTATTTGAACCTGAATGCTCTGTACTTGATTTCCCCTTGGCAGCAGTTAGATGCATGGAAAACATTAGTACAGCCTATCCAAGACTGCCTAGGGCAGCATCCACCTTCTGCTGCCACAGGAAATTAAACATTGAACATTCAGGTTCGAATAACGTATTCGAATCTGAACATTTTGACAGATCTGCTGAAGACATTATCATTCAAAGCTCTGTGCCTCTTCCAGAGAAAAACCTGGTGCTTCATGCCTCTTGTTGCCTTTTTCAGGAACATTTACAGGAACAGAGCGGTTTTCTCCACTGGAACTAGGGAATAACAGAACTCACTTATTGGTTATGAGTAACATAGTACAGACCCTGTATCATTCAATAAAGTTTTAGGGCAGAAGAGACTGGTGGATATTTTATGGACTTGCTATGTTTTAATCTTGGGTAAATTGCTAGCTAAGTTTCTCAGCTGAAGAAGCAGAAAAATTATTGTCAAGTTCAATACGAATGTACTTTCCATCTAGAGGGGAACTTTCCTTGTACTTAGAAGCCCTGACACTCTCTAGTATATCATCTATCGCAGTTTTAAAAGGCATAAAGGGATTCATTTTATACAAAATACTATCCTCACCCAGGCGGCTTTCTAAATGACTAATGCGATCGTCATACCAGCTCGTTTCTTCTGTAATGACACAGCACTATGACAATAGTTACCTGGCTCCAGCCTGGGCGCCAATTGTAATTCATTGTGTGGATGAGCCCATCTTCAGTAGTAAATCTAGCCAGGGTTCTTCCATTTAACACCTTGCTTCTTTTTGGTAGTAAAAGTTTTGTGGCGCCTGGGGCGACTCTAAGACTGAATTGCTATACCACATACGGAAAAGCGTTGTTACCTGGGACAACTTTAATATCTAAAGAAACACCTAACTAAATATGCATTGTTAGATAAAGCAAAGGGGTATTCCAGGGTTAGTTTTATTTAAAGCGAATGTACTGTTCATCGCTTCAAGTTTTTATATGAATGAATCAGGGCCGGCGTGGGGATTCCGGGTCAGTGGTCCTTTTTTTAACCTGCACGCACGGTGCCAGTCTATTTCTGGGCGCCTGCCCGTCCCCAGTGTGACGATCTCCTCTCTCCTCTGTGATGCGGCACCATTGATTCTAATGGAGCCGCGTCACAGGGGGTAGGGGTTTTTGTCACACCAGGGGCTGGCAGGCCCGTCCCAGTGTTTTATGAAGGTGTTCGGGAATAGATTGGCGGCGTGAACCTGATGCACCATTTCAAAAAAAGGACTGCGGCACCGCATCCCCATGCCGGCCCGGTCCATTCATATAAAAAAAATAAAAAACTGATGGTACATTCGCTTTTATTTGTGCAGAAAATGTAAGCAATATACAATAATGATGTATTTTCCAATCTGACACCCCTGGTTCCCATACTGTCCAAATATCTTTTACAGAAGTCATATAATGTGAGTAATATTATATTTGACATATATCTTGCTCCCGCTCCCACCAGCAGAACAATATAGCTGTCATTAAAGGGGTACCCATTGAATTTAATAGTAAAAACGGTGAAGGGACGGTGAAAAAAGAAAAACTTTGTGTGAACAACTAAAAATGACATCCACTGTTTGCAAAAGACATCCGAAAATAATTGTAATGATCATTACTTTGATGTCCATGCAGACAACGTCCATCCTTTTATTTATTGTGTGCATTGGATTTACGTCATTCCATTGACTTCAATGCATTGCATTGAAGTCAATGAAATTGCGGCAATAACGGACGTCTTTTTAAATAGAGAAAGCATCCGCCTTTTCTCTTTTTTTTGACGTTGTGTGAACATAGCCATATACATTTGTAAATATTTAAAAGTCTTCCAGCACTTATCAGCTGCTGATGTCCTAGAAGAAGTAGTGTAATCCTTCCAGTCTGCCACAGTGCTCTATGCTGCTTTCTCTGTCTGTGACAGGAACTGCCAGGAGTGGATTAAAAACACAGAAAGGCTCTGTTCACACAATGTTGAAATTGAGTGGATGGCCGCCATTTAATGGCAAATATTTGCTGTTATTTTAAAACAACGGCTGTTATATTGAAATAATGGCAGTTATTTACTGTTATATGGCGGCCATCCACTCAATTTCAAAATTGTGTGGACAGATCCTTTCTGTGTTTTTAATCCACTCCTGGTTTTGGTTGCAATATGAGGACCACAATACTGACGAAATATACGTAGTGTGAACCCAGCCTTACACTGTTTAACATAAGCAAACAGACACGCACGCACACACATACACACACACAAACATCCCTTTCTCACATGAACACATTTGCAGCCATCTACTCTATGATGTTATTTTCCAACCAAATCAAGTTAAATGAGTTCATTTCATACATAGTCTAAACATCCAAATGCTCAATCCTGCATATATCATACAAATATGTCCAACTTCTATTTACCAGTTCATTTTCCGATTCGTTCCAACCTTATTGAGCATCAAGACCTGACTTATATTATTTTGCATCATGACTAAACACTGATTCCACCTCCATCAAATAATTCACTGAGCATAATCTCATTTCATGTGAATGATGCATGGCTGGGTTTTTAGTTTCAATATTTCCACAATATTACAAAGTATATTGCATAATGTATTATAAAAACCAAGGCTTCCACTGCTATGCTCATGCTGTTCATCCATGGCATGTCAAGTGCAGCAAGCTTCAGAAGTCTAATAAATGTAATAAATGAGAACGTCTACAATAATCATTACAACTCCGCATTCTCCTAGATATCAATAAAATTACCTTGAGCTTGCCCTTGAAAAAAAAAAAGACTAGATTGGTCCATAGATTTGCCACTTTTACTGATACATCGGGCATGGGTTTGTAAATTGGTCCTATTACATTGTATAGTTACATAATTCCGATTACATTGTATAGCTTCCCAATATGACACTGGTACTGTCATGTGCCTAGACCACACTTTCCCTTTAAGTCAATATTTGACTCTGAATAAAAGACTTAGAACATGACTGGATATGTAAATCTAGTCACATGTATACAGACGTTTCTGTTTTGCTGCCCCTCGAAATATATTCATTGAATAGCGACCGCAGAGAACCTGTCAGTTCACACAATAGAGAGTGCGGCTCCGGCCGAATGCTCCATTGTGTGCATCAGTGAATTCGGATGCAGATACACACGAGTGGGCCCGCATCCGAATTCAGCAGAAGTGAACACCATCCGGCCGGTACTGTGATGATCTTCAGTAACACCCGGCTGGTGTAATACATAGTGTGAACATGTATTTCGTTCAAGAGTTAAGTGAGTCTGTAATGTCTGTTGAAAAAAAAGTAAAAACATCCTATGTACTAGCAAGGATCTGCTCCTTCTCCTGCTCCAAGACATCTGCCAACTTTTAACAGATTGTCCTATGAGTCATTACATAAGATACTAGTACAGGCTGTTAAGATCATGTGATATCCAGCTAATTATTTATGTGATGCCTTGTGAAACTGTAATGCCATGTGGGTGCTCAGATACATGAAGACTGACACAGGGCAGAGTCTACCTTTTTGTTAGATGGGTACCTTAACAAAACATAGATTGTGGGGAATCCTACAGCAATCAGCTGGACTATCTGGGGGACTAGGCAGCCAGTATTCAATTTCCCTGCAGCACCACCACAGGAGAATTAAATATTTTTCTTAGTTCTCATTGAAATTCATGGGATGTTTATGCCGTGCACAAATGTAGGTCCTCCAATGAAAGAAACAGTCATTGTAGCCTTTCTGTGCTGGTTAATACATGAGGGTCCTTTATCTAAATAGTCTAGCAAAATATTTTACTGGTTGTCTAAAACAACCCCTGTAAAAAAGACAGTGTTATAGGAAGATGGCGGCTTCTATATTACAGCAAAGCTAGCCAAGTAGTGTGATGGATACATGCCAGCAACAAAATTATTGTCCACCATAGCTATGACCCAGAGAAAAAAACTATATCTGTTAAATTACCTGTAGGAAAACAGCAGACTGTGCTGAATAAAAGGTGTTTTTATCAGGTATTTTTCCATAAAAGTTTTTTTTTTTTTTTACTAGTAGTCAAACGAAAAACCCATTAGGTAGGTTTTGTAGATTTTAAGGTGGCTGAATGTTCCCCTGTCAGCATTATTCACTATATGCCTCTAAGCTCCATGGCCTCAAAGGGGAGAGCTCAGAAGCCCCATCTACCTGTGCTCTCCTCTTTATGATCCTATAAAATGCCCCCGAATGCCTGACAATTAAAGAGAACAGGACAGCCATAGGGTTACAGCTGTACAGTCTAATCTGTGCCCTATGCTGAGGTTTATAGGAGGAAAACAGGAAGCTGAAGTATCTGTGTTCAGACTCCAGTTGCTCCCAGTACAATGGATCCTAGATAGGTGAATAACCACAAGACCATAGATATGTGGCATTAGCTGCCTACTGCTTAAAAAATTGCTTTCCTACTGCTTCCTAATGGCTTGCCTACTGCTTAAAAAATGGCTTTCCTAGTTCACCAGAAAGGCTTAGGACTAGAGATGAGCGAACCTCGAGCATGCTCGAGTCGATCCGAACCCGAACTTTCGGCATTTGATTAGCAGTGGCTGCTGAACTTGGATAAAGCCCTAAGGCTATGTGGAAATCATGGATATAGTCACTGGCTGTATGCATGTTTTCCAGACAACCTTAGAGCTTTATCCAAGTTCAGCAGCCCCAGCTAATCAAATGCTGATCGTTCTGGTTCGGATCGACTCGAACCCGAACCCGGTTCGCTCATCTCTACTTGCGCTTAAAATCATTTGCAAATCGGCACTTTCCGACGAAAAAACACATTTCACCGCATAATACATGTCCCCCTATATGTTTCTTCTCCACACTGCCCTCTGCTTGCTTCATGGAGCTGCCGCTGTAGCTTTAGAGCTCCTGGAAGCAAGCAGAGGGCTGAAGAACGTGGAGAGGTAACATATACAATTTAGGGCGAGGGCCTTAATGATTATTGAGCCATGTAATAGGCTTAGTAAATGAGCGCCGATCTAGCGCTTGTTTACATTATTGATCCGGCTGTCATAGGCCTGTCTAATAGGACCCTTATATTAACCCCTTACTAGAAAACCAGGAAGTTAAGGCCCTATTACACGAAATGATTTTCAGCCGCATTCGGTCAATATCGGCCGCTATGGCCAATAATCGTCTCCTGTAATAAAAGACAACAATCAGCCGGCATGAACGATGTCGGCTGATCGTTGTCTGTCATTGTCTTTCAACATGTTGACTAAGATAGCAACGATCTTCCGCCGTCGCACCGCTGCTCTCTTCTATGGGCTGACTGGACGATCCAGCGACCACCTGGGCAGACAACTCCCCCTCCGCTCCTGGTGCACCCCCCCCCTGGATTTTACCCACTCAAGAAGAAAGCGAGCCCTGACATCGCTTGTTTGCTCCTCTGCTTCGCCCTATGTAATATGGGCTTTAAACCCTACAGAGTGCGACACTCATAGGGCTTCAGACATTACCCTCCTCAATGAGTTGTAAAACTCCACCAAAACTGGAGACAAAAGTTGTGCTGTCTTTGGAAGACAGTGTTTTTTTTTTCTCTTCTTACGCTGGATAACCCCTTTAATCCATTGACTGCTCTAGACCATCAGGGAAGTAGACAAAATCCTTTACAGCACTAGTCTTGGAAACAGTTTAGTTCTGTTTGCCTGGATGTGGATGCTGTGTGAGTGAAGTGAATCTAACTAATTCAGATTTGCAATGAATCGGGCATTAAATACGCTTTGTATGGATTTGCGAATTTGCCAGATGCGCTTCGCAAATTCACTAAACATGGTGGCTGCATACATTAGTTTTTGGCCCTCCCCCTCTATATAAGGTGATTGGCTTCCTGGAGTCGGCCAGTCGGCTGTGTATAGTGGAGAGCAGGTTGAAGCTGGCAGTTAGAGCAGGAAGAGAAATACATAGAGATAGGGACAGAGAGGAGGGTGTACATTATGGGAAGTCACAGTGAACACAGTGTCCATCTTAATACCTCACTGGGTGCTCATTTACCAATGTCCACTGCTGTCCTCGGAGAAAATTGATATTACGCTGCTGATCCACTAACGTCTACTACTGGCTATGGCAGAAATTGAATGATTGACAGTCTAATTGATATTTTTTTTAAATTTACATTTTCCAATTTTTACACTGTCCCAGCAACAGCTGTTGAAAAAAAGCTACAACCGCCCGATAAGGGTGAAACATCTGCAACCTGTTTGTTTGCTGTCATCCTAGCATCTGTCCCCGCAGCTCTAACACAATATTGACATGGATGTGAATAAAAGCACTATTTTTCATACTACAGTGGTGAGTGCCGCAATTTCTTATGTTCTTATTGTAGCTTCTATAGTTTGTCTGCTCTAATAAAAATTAATTTGTTTGCGATTCACAAAACAAAATTCTGAGTAATTCTCTTGTCTCTAGTTGTTGCATAATAGTAAGTAAACCCATGTACCTTACATTAGGAATTACATGCACTTTATTGTGATTCCATTCTCAATTCTAATGATATGTGTCTTGTCTTACCCCTTGCATCTTAAATTAGTATTCATTTGCTAGATTTCTTACTTCTCTAGTGTTGCTGTTTCGGTGGTCACCAGCTGATCCTCCTTTACTTGCCAGGAGCGATGATACGCCATATATCCACAGGACTGCTATAGCCCGACACTGTACTTGGCAAGGATGCTGGAGCAGGTGACTGCTGAGGCCAAAAAATTGAACAAAATAAACATATTATTATGCATGTTAAAGGGGAACTATCAGCAGGTTAGACGATAACCTCTGCCCCCCATTACACCTAACTGCCTTACCGGGCAGAGGACTTAACAACAAAAAGCACGGGAACCCCTTAAAACTAAATATAAAAAACACACAAAAAACCCCCCAATGATGTGTTTATATAACCTTCATTCAAATGGTATAGAAAATTAAACTGTAAGATAAATGTATCTCAAATTTATGTATCAAAGTGTACCTTCAGGGATACCGACTTGCCTTATAGGGGCAAGTGCATGTTGGAAGGTACAGATGCTAAGGAGGATGTTAAGCCGACTGCCTGGACCCCACCGATCCTGAGACTGTGGACGCAATCACCCCCCAGTGAATAGAGCGCTCTGCACAAAGTGCTGAATAATTGGTGCAAAACCTAAGAAAGGCATTGGGAAAAGTTTAATTTATTTCCCACAGTGCATCGCAAGTGCAAGTGCCTACAAGATTTCAGGTGAAATTTTCATGGGAAAATACTACTACTGGTTTCTCCAGTAATGTAGAGGAGATACAGGGATCTAAAGTTTCAAATTTGAGGGTCATAAATTGGGTTATACATGTTAACATATTGTACCTTTTTTTCATGCATAATAATTCAAATTGAAAATGAGAAACACAATAGACAAAAAGAAGATACAGAATTTATCAGTGGTTCAAAATATCATTGTATCAATGTCACCATATATTTAATATCAGTACAGTGTTACATGAAATGCAAAATTGGAGACATCTGTCTGCATGTGGCTGATTGTAATGGCTGGTAGAAAAACTTTGGAGGAGGGAGACCTTGATTAATGTGAGCTTTTTCTTAACCCATCTCTTAATTTTTGTTGTTACATAGTTACATCAGTTCAAGGAGATCTCCATTTTGACACTGGGGAAAAAAATCTTCCTAAAATGTAAAAAAAAAAAAAAAAAAAAACCTACTAGCCATCCACGTATTTTCTTGGTAACTTGATAACCTCTAAAGGATTTACAGAGTTTATGAAGTTCATGAATTCTAATCAACATTGGGGCTAAAACTTCCTGTTGTGTCTGTGATAGGAGAAGGCTACTGTAAAGTGATCTGTACAGCATTACAGCGACATGTGACACTAGCAGTGGAGAAAATAGCAGCTCCCTGTGGAATGACCTCTTCGAAGGTCACAGAGTACGGTCAGTAATGTTTCACGTTCATCTCTGTCTATTGTCATCTATGTCCATGATGCTTTCTGTAAAGCATGTCACTAAATGCTGTTAAAAACAGCTCAAGGGAAATTTAAAAAAATAGCAAATAGAAATTACAATAAAAGAAGTTTTAGTACCTGACACTAATCAGCAAAAGAAAATGTAGGTGATAAGATCTGTAAACAAGGTAACACCCTTAAAGGGGTAGTGCGGCGGTAAACAATTATTCACAGAATAACACACATTACAAAGTGAATGGCCCCCTTCCCCGTGTCCCACCACCCCCACCCGTGTACCCGGAAGTGTGGTGCGCTATACATACCTGTCACGTGCTGACTCGTCTCCGATCTTCAGTCAGCGATGTCGTCTTCGACCGAATCCCTCCGAGCGTCCTGAGTGCCGGCCGTCCTCTGCCGCGTCATCGGCTGCTCAGCCGTGATTGGCTGAGCATAACTGTCCTCAGCCAATCGCGGCTGAGCATCTGATCTGAAGACGACATCTCAGACTGAAGATCGGAGATGAGTCGGCACGTGACAGGTATGTATAGCGCACCACACTTCCGGGTACACGGGTGGGGGTGGTGGGACACGGGGAAGGGGGCCATTCACAGACATAACATACATTACAAAGTTGTATAACTTTGTAATGTCTGTTATTCTGTGAATAATTGTTTACCGCCACACTACCCCTTTAAAAACAAACTACATTTGGACAATACTCGGTGCTTTTGGGGATTTTTTTTTTTTTTTTTTTATCTCACCAGTCGATCGACTTTAGTAGAGGATTTATCATTGCGCACACTAGGCAAACTTGACAAAAATGTTATCACTTTTTGCGGTATTTACCACTTACACACAGAGGACTAGAGTGGAGTTAAGATCTCAGCACATGCCAAATTTCTCACAATTGATGTCTGTTCCCAGCTAGCACAGATTTTTTTGATGGTGTCATACATTGGTGCGGGGTTACTGAGTCTTCATGCTCTTATGATGCTTTCTGTGAGACCAGTTGTGTTAGAGCCCCAATATACTGTGCTCCTCCTCAACTATTATGTAAGTGCACTTTTATAAAGAAAGTCAGAGCCTGGGGGGTGGAGGATGACATGGTTTTAAAGAACACCAATGAAAGCACCCATACACCACCCTGTTTTCAATAGGTAAAACACAATGAATCAACTTTACCCGCAATGTGCAGCTCTTGAGAGCTAGTTGGGGGGGATGGAACCAAAAGGAGAAATTTCCTTTAATAAGTCAACCTATTGTCAATGTGACAGATGTTCCACCAGGGTTTTCCGTGCACAATTACAATATTATGAATGTTATAACTTATTTCATATAAAGTGAGTTGAATTTTAAATTTGCCATCATTACGTCCCATTGCATTTCCCATGTAACTGCCCGTCCTTCAATAGTTAGATTAAAATAAAATCCATATTTTATTAAAAAAGTTGTATCTCCTAAATTATGAAAATACCACCCATAATCCAAGGTTTATGAAAATTCATATATATCTGTTCTATATTTCAGGCCAGGGTTTCATTAGACTAACAAAGGAACAAAGGGAAACATGATAAAACATTAATAATACATATCAAGTAAAAATAATGGATGTTAGCCGTGATGTTTTTATTACAGGATTCGCCATCCCACCCAAGGGAAAGTCAATATCTTACAATTCTTGCATTAATAAAATTATTTGCATTTTGTGATTTCTTCTTCCTGGTGAAAAAATTGCAGTTATGTGATTTATGGCCAAGAGCAATTTAAAATTTCACTGTCTCTAAGGATGATCCTCCAATGTACTAACATGGAGGGTGGAATGAATCATTGCCTTCTGATCTTACAAGCTTTCACTGTATCACAGAGCAGGAAATACACCATCTGCACTTATTATGAAAAAGTATAAGCGAAGGAGAGGAATAAAAAAAAAAAAAAAAAGTTGTCAAATCCTCCACTTGTCAAAAGAATGATTCTGCAGTGAGGATTTTTTTTCTTTTTTTGTGTGTGTGTATGTGTCTCTCATTACCTTTACCCTTGTATTATACTGAAAAGTAGCTGTATTCTGCCGCAGACATAATATACTTCCCTTTGTGCGCCCTCATCCTTCGGTCCCTCCTGCAATTGGCTTGTTTTGGTTCTATTGTTGCAAATGGAGAGGCCCATGCTGTTACATAATTATGTTTCCAAGGAAGTATAGATTTTTATAATGTCGCTGTGGGATGGTTAGGATTGCTCTTACTAATATTACCTTCTTTTAAATGGAACTCCAAATGCACTTAAAAAAAATCATTCAATGTTCTAAAGCCTTAAGGTTTTCTCTTTTCTATGTCTTTTTTTTTTTTTCAATTTGTTTTTATCAGTATTTGTACACCTTTTTTTTTTTTAACCCATAAGTGATGATGTCATTTCCTGTTCTGTGGGATACCGTTTAATTAAATGGGTCCCATTCTGTTCAAATTAATTCTTAGATCTTAGAATTAGTGGAGGTCAATGTGTTATTACTTCTTAGAAGAGAATACCTATTTACCTATTTTAAGGCCATGTTCCCACAACATATATTTTTGCAGCATCAATGGCCGTAATTAAATTTAATATAAAAATATACGTTGCCTTGCCATCTATGAAATCTCGTTCGGAGCGTATACACATAGTATACACTTTGGCCAGGATCCCTAGTGGCACCGTAAAAAACTGACATGTCATGTTCATGTTCACTGAATACAGCCGCAGAAAACCCTGTCAGTACACACAGTGGAGTGAGCGACATTTACATAGACACAGAGCGTGAGGAAGGTGCATGGCAGTACGACTCCCCCACTTTATTCTTTTGGTTGGTCATGGTTTAAACTTGCAGACCCCAACTAATACAAAAATTATGACTAAAAGTTTTTTTTTTTTTTTGTGATGTTACACTTTAAATGGTCACCATCATTTCAACAAACTTTCCATAAATCATTAGTACAGGCAAATATATGATAACATTGATAGCAAAATATCTTATCTGAAAAAAATGGATCTCTCATGTATGTTTAAATTCTGTTATTGTAGATTTACCTACCACATAATCTGGAAGTTTGTTCCAAGCATCTATCCATCCTTAATGGGTCTGTCTAATGAGCCTATTTTACGGCACAATAATTGTTAACGATGTCAATGCAGCCCAAGCTTTAAAGAGGTAAAATAATAAATATTTTTTATGCTTACCTTTCTATGCTCCCCTGGTGTCTTCCTGTTGTGTCTTTGCATCTCCCGCTGACTGCTGCTGCCACTGAACCTGTCTAGGCAGTTACAGCCCACTCAGCCAATCACTGACCAAGATTGGACAGCACTGCGGTCAGTGATTGGCTAAGCAGGCTGTCACTGCAGAGAAGGGTTCAGCGGCATCTGTGGTTAGCAGGGGATGCAAAGACAGGGCGAAATGACACTATGAAGCGCAGAGAGGTAAGGATAACATTATTATTTTCTGTATACTGATACTGGCGCAACATTTTAATCACGCATCAGCTATTACACGGAGCGGCTGTTTATTTTTAAACTTGTTGAAAGACAACGATAAGTCGATGTGTGAACGATTGCTCACTCCTCGGCTGATCTGAACATAGAGTGACATTTGCCCAATTTGGCTTGAGTTTCCAGATTGTTATTTTGTGTAATAGGGCCTTAATAGTTTAGTGAAAACCAAATGACAAGATCCTATCCTATGAGTGTTAAAGGGGAACTATCAGCAGGTTGGTGTTGAGAATGAAGGTATGAAGACAAAAGGCGCTGTTCCCGTGCAGTTCTTTTGTAGTGCTGTGTCCCATAAGGCTATTTGGAGCACTGTTCTGCCCCCAGAGCACCGATCCAGCACCAGCCAGGGGCGGATTGGCACTCTGGGGGTGGGGCAGTGCTCCAAACAGCTTCCACGGGTCAAAGCATGACATTAAAACTGCACAGTAACAGCGCCGAGGATGAAGGTAAGAGACTTACCTTCATCCTCAGTGCCCTATGTGCAATAGGGATCTATCAGCAGGTTTCATCTAACCTGCTGATAGTTCCCCTTTAAAGTGAACCAACCTAAATAATCTTTTCCGGAAAATGTAATAAGGTGTCACTCCCAGCATCTGCTAAACTGATGATTCTTCACAAGCCTTGAGCTTGTTACAATTCAAATTCTGTAATAACAATAACTTCCTAATCCTCAGTGGCCAATTGTCAAGGAAACAAATGACCCCCTCTCTCCAATCCTGTTAAACAATATATGATAAAACTCCCTTCATATCAAATATCTACTGATACATTTTCCATCAAGGGCATTGCAAGCAAATTATGGAAACAGAGCAAATTTGGTTTGCTAATTCCCACAGTGTCCACTCAGCTCTAGCACTCTATAATTTAAAACATGTATAAAGTATTTCTCCCCGAGCTGTAATATAAGGATAAATGTATTCATGATTAAGAGCTGCATTTGGAAATTTTCTCAGAAAATAAGAGCTGGAACACAATTAATTTAGCGCTGGTGTAAATGGCTCTTGCAAACAGCGAAGTGAAGTAATATGTAAAACAGGTGTTTGTTTATATTCAATTGTGCATGTTTTATATAGAGAGAGAGAATTAAGGGGGGGGGGGGAGAAGTAATAGACTACATGGCAAGACATCAGGATGATAAAAGAAAAAAAAAGTATTAACATTATACAATGAATTGCAAGCTTTGGGTCTCATGGGCTGTGATAGATTATCCCATAGGGGCTGTATAAAGAGAAGAGAGAGGAGAGGAACCAGGACTGACCCCTGATGAACCCAACGGTAAGGGAAAGAGGAGGAGGAGGAGTAAGTGAATAATACACTAGAGTGGTAAGAGAGTAGGGAGAAAACCAGGAGAAATTAGAATTTTTGAGGCCAATACAGCAAAAGGTATGTTTTAGGCTGGGCTCACAAGATGTATAATACAGGCCATTCTGTGACTCAGCCCTGTAGATCATCCCAGCCGGTACTGCAGTTCCTCATTTGTGCTGAATTGGGATGTGGGCGCATCCACGTGCGCTCCAATCCCAATTCACCATAGCCAACAATGGAGAGTGCGGCCAGAGCCACACTCTTTATTGTGTGACTTTTCAGGCTTGTGCGGCCACTATTCAATGAATGTCATTGAATAGTGTCATGTCAGTTTTCCATCCGGCCACTAGGGATCCTTTGTGTGTACACTGCGGCTGGGATTCCCTCAGAATGCAGTGCACATAAGTTTTATATTAATCATGGCCATTGCTGCAAATCGGCAACAACGGCCGTGATTAATACAAAATTTACGTTGTGTGAACATGGCCCTAGTGTGTACAACCTATGTGGGTACCACTCAAACAAATGCTCATGTGTGCAGTACAACACGTAAAAAATACAAAACAAAGAAGGAAAGCTAGGTGTCATTAAAGGACAAGTGCCATGAAAAACTTTTTCCCAGCAATTGAAGCACATTACAAAGTTATATAACTGTGTAATATGCTTCAATCACCTATCTGCCTCCCTTCACTGTCTTTTCCCCCCTCCACCCCCCATCAGGAAGTGTCCTACCTCACACAGACCTGATTACTGTCGTCACTGTCACCAAGCTCTTCTCTCAGCTCCTTCTCCTGTTACACCAGCCTCCCCCCTCCCCTGCCTTGTCAGGTGACAGCTTGCTCAGCTCCCATTGGCTGAACAACTGCAAGCCATCACTTGTCACATGTCACTTGCTTATCTTCCCTCAGACTGACTCCGGCACATAGGCAGCTCCCCCCTCCCCTCATACCCTCTCTCCTGCTGCCGTGCACTCAGTGAAGGAGTCATGTCACTAGAGAAGATAAGCTGAGCAAGCAGAGTCACCTGACAAGGAGGGGGAGGGGGAGGCTGGTGTAACAGGACCTAGAGCAGCCCTCCTGCTGATGACTCATCCTCACAAGAAGGAGCTGCCTGGTGACGGTGACGACAGTAATCAGGTCTGTGTGAGTCAGGACACTTCCTGGTGGGGGGTGGAGGGGGGAAAAGACAGGAAAGGGAGGCAGATAGGTGATTGAAGCATATTACAGAGTTATATAACTTTGTAATGTGCTTCAATTACTGGGAAAAATTTTTCATGGCACTTGTCCTTTAAGGCTGCACATCACAATGAATAGCAATAAAAACCTAGTTTTATGGCATCAAATAGCAGGGTGCTGAAACAATATGACACAAAAAAGAGCCAGAAACAAACAACCAAAACACTTTTTAAAAAAATGCAAAAAATTTAAAGATCTTGGCAGGCTCTGAAACAGAGTCTGCCCCTCTCACTGGGCAAGAGTTAAATCTCCATCTCCCTACAAGTCCTAGTGTAAGTCATGATACCTAGGTATTTGCAAGTGTGGCAATGAAACCTTTGGGAGGAAGTGTGGAAGTCGTATCTCTGAAGTAGAAAGAAACCCCATGCATATTGCTCCCCATAGGAGCTTAGTTAGGACTGAATTATATGCTGCAGTAGTCTGTTTACACAGAGCGATAATTCGCCCAATCGTTTGATTATCGATTGTAAAGTAACAATTAGATTTTTATAACGATCAGCTTTAGACAAAGTGAAAAATCGTTTAAAACATCGTTATTGCGATCCTTTTAAGATTACTTAAGCCCATCTCACACACAGGGTAAATCGGTGAAAAATTGTTTACACAAAGTGATCTGCGAATTTTTAGCTAACGGCCAATGACGATTTGAGAACATGTTGAAAGATCACAATAAACAATTTCTCACTCGTCACTTTAACGTTCGCTGTGTTTACACGAACAGATTATCGTTCAAATGCGATTGTTATTGCGAAAATTAGAACGATAATCGTTCTGTGTAAATGCACTATTACATGAGAATATTTATGGCCCTAATCATTATTAGTTAATTAGATATACCTGTGTTGTAGCACATGGTGACGATTCACAATAAACCACTTCCTGGCATGTAAATATGACATCATAGATCGGTGATAGGTGGTTGCTGCCACATGACTGTAACGCCTGGACTAGTGGATCCACTGGACCGTCACCAGCGATGGCACTAACCTCCCCAGGGAGCGGAGTCTAAGGGGCCGCTGGTTTTCACCAGAGCCCGCCGCAAGGCGGGATGGACTTGCTGCGGCAGGCGACCCCCAGGTCGCTACCCCTGGCTTGGTTGCTGGTGACGGCAGGCGAGGCGTGGCAGGAGCAGTAGGCAGGAGATGGTGCTGCAGAGGCCAGTGGACGTAACCGCAGGTGACAGGCTATACACAGGAGCAATGGTGATGCAGGGGAACAGGAACAAGGAACAAGGACTAGGGACAAGGTGGCGGATAGGAATCAGGAACAGGGACTAGGAACCAGGTAACGGACGGGAATCAGGAACAACAGGGAGCTGGGCCAAACGCTATGGGAAGCATGTAGAGGCTCCAACACCTGTAGTGGGGCAGGGCTGGAATAAATAGGGAGTGATTGGTGCAACAGACCAATTAGGTGCGGACTGGCCCTTTAAATCTGAGACAGCCGGCGCGCGCGCGCCCTAGGAGGCGGGGACGCGCGCGCCGGCCGGCACAGACGGAGGCAGGAGCGGGACCAGGTAAGGCGCCCCCCGGGGCCGAACATGTAGCAGCGCCGGGTCCCTGCACCGGGACCCCGGCAGCTGCATGAGATGGAGGGAGGTCGCGGCGGCGGCCCGGAGCACGGGATGCCGCTGCGGCCGTGACAGTACCCCCCCCCTTTGGCCTCCCCCTCTTTCTAACCTGCAAGAACCTCTTGATGAGATCTTGGTCCAGGATGTTAGCCTCGGGTTCATAGGACCTCTCCTCAGGACCAAATCCTTTCCAGTCCACCAGGAAGAACCTTCTCCCTCTGACAGTCTTCATGGCCAGAATGTCCTTAACAGCGTAGACGTCGTCAGAGACGGCTTGAGGAGCAGAGAACGAAGACCTATCGGAGAACCGGTTCAGGACCACTGGTTTTAAGAGGGAAACATGGAAGGAGTTCGGAATCCGCATAGTGGGGGGTAGGCGGAGTTTGTAGGTGACAGGGTTGATGCGTCTTAGCACCGAGAAAGGACCGAGGAATCGAGGGCCCAGCTTGTAGCTGGGGATCTTGAGTCGGACATATTTGGCCGAGAGCCAGACTTTGTCACCTGGGAGAAAATTCGTGGCAGGTCTCCTCTTCTTATCAGCCTGGCCCTTCATGCGTTCAGAGGCTTTGAGTAAGGACTGTCGAGTTTGTTCCCAGATCGATTGCAGGTCAGATAACAACTCCTCCACGGCTGGGACTTCAGAGGATGGAGAGAGAGGCAGAGGAGGACGAGGATGATGCCCGTAGACCACATAGAAAGGGGACTTGCCTGTGGAAGTCGAGTCTAAATGGTTATATGAGAATTCTGCCCATGGGAGTAGATCGGACCAGTTGTCTTGGCGGCTGGAAACAAAATGGCGTAGGTAGTTACCCAGAATCTGATTGACTCTCTCCACTTGCCCGTTAGTTTGAGGATGATAGGCCGATGAGAAGTCCAGCTTCACTTGGAGTTGCGAGCATAGGGCACGCCAAAATTTAGAGACAAATTGAGAGCCTCGGTCGGACACAATGTGAAGAGGAAGTCCATGGAGGCGAAAGATGTGTCGGAAGAACAACTGAGCCAGACGAGGAGCCGAGGGCAGACCAGGAAGGGCCACGAAGTGAGCCATTTTAGAAAAGCGGTCCGTCACCACCCAAATAACTGTATTGCCCGCAGATGGAGGTAGGTCTGTGATGAAATCCATCCCAATGTGGTGCCAGGGATGATCCGGGACGGGCAAGGGCAATAGTAGGCCAGCAGGTCTTAGATGGGGAGATTTATTCCTGGCACAGACTGCACAGGAAGCCACAAAATCCTTGACATCCTGGAGGAGATTGGGCCACCAGTAGTGACGGGAGATCAATTGCCCGGTCTTTTGGGCTCCTGGATGCCCGGCTACCAAAGAGGAATGCCCCCACTTCAAGATGCGTTTACGGAGTGCGGGGCGCACATAAGTCTTCCCGGGAGGCAGTCTCTGCAGAGCAGAAGTGGCAACTGGTACTAGGCGGTCGGGAGGTATTATGTGACGAGGAGATTCCTCTTGCCCCATGACATCGGATGCTCGGGATAATGCATCGGCCTTTAGATTCTTCTCGGCTGGACGGAAGTGGATGGTATAGTTGAACCGAGAGAAGAAGAGGGACCACCGAGCCTGCCTGGGATTGAGGCGTTGAGCCGATTGGAGGTAGAGGAGGTTCTTGTGGTCCGTGTAGATGTTAACAGGGTGTTTAGCCCCCTCTAATAGATGACGCCACTCCTCCAGTGCCAACTTAATGGCCAGGAGTTCACGGTCCCCAATGGTATAGTTCCTCTCGGCAGGGGAGAAAGTCTTAGAGAAGAACCCACAGGTTCTGGTCTTGCCTGATGTGTCCCTTTGCGAGAGAACGGCTCCTGCGCCCACAGCAGAAGCATCGACCTCGAGAGAAAACGGCCTGGAGACATCCGGGCGGACCAGAGCAGGAGCAGAGGCAAAGGCAGACTTGAGGATATTGAAGGCTTGTTCGGCCTCTGGAGGCCAACGTCTGGGGTCCGCCTTCTTTTTAGTGAGAGCCACTATGGGTGCGACCAGGGTAGAGAAGTGAGGGATGAATTGCCGATAATAGTTGGCGAAGCCAAGGAAACGTTGGATGGCTCTAAGTCCCACAGGGCGTGGCCATTGAAGGACAGCTGCGAGCTTGGCTGGATCCATTTGTAGACCCTGGTCGGAAACGATATAGCCAAGAAATGGAAGACTGCGCTGATGAAAAACACACTTCTCTAGCTTGGCGTATAGATGGTTGGCCCGTAGTCTTCGTAGGACCTGACGCACTTGTGCCACATGAGTCTGCTGGTCCGGGGAGAAGACCAAAATATCGTCCAAATAGACAATGACGCAGACATAGAGGAGGTCTCGGAAGATATCGTTCACGAATTCCTGGAAGACCGCTGGGGCATTGCATAGGCCGAATGGCATGACCAGATATTCGTAGTGCCCATCTCTGGTGTTGAAAGCGGTCTTCCATTCGTCTCCTTTACGAATACGGACCAAGTTATACGCTCCCCTGAGATCCAGCTTGGAGAAGATCTTAGCTCCACGAAGACGGTCGAATAGTTCAGGAATAAGCGGAAGAGGATAGCGGTTCTTAACGGTCACCTTATTCAAGCCCCGATAGTCTATACATGGGCGGTGGGAACCGTCCTTCTTCTGAACAAAGAAAAATCCAGCGCCAGCTGGAGACGTGGATTTACGGATGAAGCCCTTTTGTAAGTTCTCCTGGATGTAGGAGGACATGGCTTCAGTCTCGGGCACAGAGAGAGGGTATACTCGACCACGTGGAGGAGAAGCCCCTGGAAGAAGGTCTATAGGGCAATCATAGGCTCGATGAGGTGGTAGTGAGTCCGCCTCCTTGGCCGAGAAAACATCGACAAAGTCTTGGTAGTCCTCTGGTAGCCCGGATAGAGGCTTGACATTAGCAGGTGACCTTGTAGAGCACTTGGATTGAGGAAATCTCAGACACCGGTTATGACAGTCCTGGCCCCAGCTGAGAACCTCCCCAGTTCTCCAGTCCAGCCTAGGGGTATGGAATTGCAGCCAAGGAAGACCCAGCAGGAGGTTGGAAGAGGAATGGCGCAAGACATAGAAGGAGATCCTCTCCTGATGTAAGGCTCCCACCTGGAGGACTAGGGGTGCCGTCTGGCTGTACACCGCTTCGGTAAGAACCTCCCCCGTAACCGAAGAGATAGACCGGGGTTGGGCTAGTTGGATCACGGGTAGCTGCCATCTTTGGACCAACGAAGCAGAGATGAAACTGCCAGCAGAGCCAGAGTCGATGAGGGCAGTAGTCTGGAAAACTTGCCCAGAGGGTGTCTGGATGGAGACGGGCATAGTCAACCTTGGAGAGGTGGCATTCACACCTAGGGAGGCCTCTCCCACCGGACCTAGGTGCGAGCGTTTCCCGGACGCTGAGAGCGTTGGGGACATCTCTGCCGATAGTGATCCGCGCCACCGCAATAGAGGCAGAGATTCTGGTCCAGTCGACGGTTCCTCTCATCAGTCGTCAGGCGAACACGTTCCACCTGCATAGGAACCTCTGGAAGCGACTGGGACATAGGAGCAACGGGATTCTGGAACACCGGTGCCAGCCGAGGATGGCGACGGGGCAGACTCAGACGCCGTCCTTGCCGGACCTCCTCCTCTCTCTCAGAAAACCTGGTGTAGACTCTGGTAGCCAGTAGAATAAGTTCGTTCAAGGAGGTAGGCAGATCCCGGGCAGCGAGCACATCCTTCACTTGGCTGGACAGGCCCTTTTTAAAGGTGGCAATCAGAGCGGCCTCATTCCAGTCTAGTTTTGCAGCCAGGGTGCGGAACTGGATGGCGTAATCACCAACGGAGGAAGTACCTTGGGATAGATTG
Source organism: Dendropsophus ebraccatus (assembly GCF_027789765.1). Taxonomy (NCBI): domain Eukaryota; kingdom Metazoa; phylum Chordata; class Amphibia; order Anura; family Hylidae; genus Dendropsophus; species Dendropsophus ebraccatus. Next base: position 125,632,531 of record NC_091457.1, read on the forward strand.
AGAAGAGCAGTCTCAGCCGAAGACGCACGGGCAGGTTCCTCAAAGACAGAGCGGAACTCGTCCAGGAAGATTCGAAAATTGGCAGCAACCGGATCATTACGGTCCCATAGTGGTGTGGCCCAGGCCAGAGCTCTTCCCTCCAATAGGCTGATAATGAAAGCCACTTTAGAGCGCTCGGTGGCAAACTGACTGCTTAAAAGTTCGATATACATAGTGCATTGGGTCAGGAATCCTCTGCACAACTTGGGGTCACCTCCATATTTACTGGGGAGAGCCAGTCGTAGTTTAGAAGAGGCTGTCGGAGGTAATGACTGCTGAGCTGTGGTATGCTGCTGAACGGCTGCAGTCAGTTGTTGAATCAGCTGTGACTGTTGCTGAATCTGTTGAGCCTGTAGGGCGACCACTCGGGCTACCTCGCGGATATCAGGCACCTCGCCGGGATCCATGGTTGGAGCCTACTGTAACGCCTGGACTAGTGGATCCACTGGACCGTCACCAGCGATGGCACTAACCTCCCCAGGGAGCGGAGTCTAAGGGGCCGCTGGTTTTCACCAGAGCCCGCCGCAAGGCGGGATGGACTTGCTGCGGCAGGCGACCCCCAGGTCGCTACCCCTGGCTTGGTTGCTGGTGACGGCAGGCGAGGCGTGGCAGGAGCAGTAGGCAGGAGATGGTGCTGCAGAGGCCAGTGGACGTAACCGCAGGTGACAGGCTATACACAGGAGCAATGGTGATGCAGGGGAACAGGAACCAGGAACAAGGACTAGGGACAAGGTGGCGGATAGGAATCAGGAACAGGGACTAGGAACCAGGTAACGGACGGGAATCAGGAACAACAGGGAGCTGGGCCAAACGCTATGGGAAGCATGTAGAGGCTCCAACACCTGTAGTGGGGCAGGGCTGGAATAAATAGGGAGTGATTGGTGCAACAGGCCAATTAGGTGCGGACTGGCCCTTTAAATCTGAGACAGCCGGCGCGCGCGCGCCCTAGGAGGCGGGGACGCGCGCGCCGGCCGGCACAGACGGAGGCAGGAGCGGGACCAGGTAAGGCGCCCCCCGGGGCCGAACATGTAGCAGCGCCGGGTCCCTGCACCGGGACCCCGGCAGCTGCATGAGATGGAGGGAGGTCGCGGCGGCGGCCCGGAGCACGGGACGCCGCCGCGGCCGTGACAATGACCACAAGTCGCTTGCCCAGTGAGAGGGGCAGACTCTGTTTCAGAGCCTGCCAAGATCTTTTTGCAGTTTTTTTAAGTGTTTTTATTGTTTGTATCTGTCTCTGTTTCTATGTTTTGTATTATACTGTCTGATCACACTGCTATTTGATGCAATAAAATGGGTTTTGATTGCTATTCATTGTGGCGTTCAGCCTTTATGACACATATCTTTCCTTCTTGTTTTTTTTTCCCATAGGAATTAGTATGTTATGTCATTGGCTGTTACATGACTATTGAACATTTACTATTAATCCTTCATGTAATATGTACACTAATGTATTTCTCACTTCTACCCTTGTTTGGCTCAGTTCACATTAACAGCATTATCTTCCTTTTTGTTCCATGTTTACTCTTCTAGTCACTTTAACTATCTTAGTTCAGACAATATCACATTGTAAACATGTTTTTTTTGTTTGTTTTTTTCAATTAGGTTGTGACACATAATTCTTTGGTGTCATGTCGGAGAAAGCACAGCAGTATGTAACAGGAAATAATTACGACATCAATGCTGCATTCCACATCATGTCATTCGCCATTATAAAATCGGCATGGAAAGATAAGAATTATCCAGAGTTCGTAATAATGTTCCAATATTCTGCAAGATTTTTCTTCATTTATGTTACAATAGGTTAAAATAATTTATATTGTGTTACATTATGTTGTATATACAGTGTTACTAATGGGAGTAAGTATGCACCGGCCTGTGAAAGTGTTAGTGAGGTGTGGAAGAAATACTGCAAAGTAAGAATGCTTCGAAAATAGAAGTGTTAATGGTTTATTTTTTTTATCAATGAACATAATACAAAGTGAATAAACAGAAGAGAAATGTAAATAAAAGGGAAACTAACAGCAGGTTGGAAGACTGGAATCTGCCATTATGTTTCCTTAGAACAAAAGATGCAGAGGAAAAAGAACCTTTTCTTAAAGCGACTGTACCCACAATCTGAACCCCACCCCCCACCCCCCCAAAAAACCCGCTTGTACCTTTGGTCGGCTGCTTTTAATCCAAGATCGGTCCTGGGGTCCATTCGGCTGGTCATGCAGTTATTGTGCTAAAAAACAACTTGCAGCCCTGTGTCAAATTGGCGCCGCCTATAGTACTTATGCCCTAAGATTGCGACACCCATTCATCCCTCCTCCCCGCCCTCCTCATTATTAGGAATGCCCCTGGAACATTTTGTCCTATTCATCACCTGTGTAAACACTGCACATGAGCTGGATTGCTAGGGCACCTGTGCAGTGCTCACACAGGTGATGAATAGGAAAAATGGTAAAGAGGGGAGGAGGGGCGGATGGGAGTCGCAATCCCAGGGCATGGTTACTCTAGGCCACGCCAATTTGACACAGGGCTGCAAGTTTAAAAGTTATTTTTTAGGACAATAACTGCATCACCTGCCGAACGAACCCCAGGACAGATCTTGGATTAAAAGCAGCTGATGGTACAAGCGGTTTGGGGTGGGGGGCAGATTGTGAGTACAGAGTCGCTTTAAGGCCCTACTGCATGGATTAATAATCTGACAATTATGATTCGGCAGATCATCTCTACGTGTAATAAAGACAACGATCAGCCGATGAAACAAATCAGCTGATCGTAGTAATCTATTCCAACTTATAAATCAATGCCTGCTGGGCGTGCAAAGTTAGGTGTAATAGCAAAGTGCGCCTAATGACTGTGTCAAAAATGTTTTTACCAACTTATACATACCTGTCTGGGTTCCCTGATGTCCTGCTGGCTTCTTGTTTCAGAAACAAATCCCTATAGAAAACCTCCCCTGTTCTCCTGACTGGATAGAATACACCACTTTCTGTAAGACATACAGCAGCTGATAAGTACTGAAAGCCTGGACATTTTCAAATAGAAGTAAATTACAAATCTATGGCACTCTCTAGCGCCAGTTGATTTGAAAGAAAAAAAAATGCTGGAGTACCCCTTTAAATTGATGGTCCACCTCTAGAGTTATTTTGCCGTCACACTGCTTTTTATGCACTACACTCACTTTTTAGCTAACCTTTTGGAGGCAGGCACATTTTGCCAGCTGTTGCCTGGCTCTTGAATAGCCTGCCCATTCAATGGCCATTATAAACCACATGTCTTTTGCTTAAAGGGGAATTCCAGCCACCGGCCTCACTGACTGGCAGGCTCCAGTTTCTCCCTTGTTCCGGTGTTGTCACCATTTGGTGGGAACGGCCACTCAGCCAGTCAGTGACTGCAGAGGTGTCCCGTCCCAGTCCCTAACTGGCTGAGCTAGCATTCCTAAGCTCGGGTCATGAAATCTGTGAGTGGTAAGGCAGTTCTGCGAAGACACGGGTAAGTAGAGCTTCTTAAATATGTTCCCGAACCCCCCTGCAATTTTATCTTTTTTATTGATAAAATGGTACAAGGTATTCAAGTGTTTTCACCTTTAGTAATCAGTGAGAGTTTTACAAACACAAGATCTTTCTTTGGGCAGTCCTGGAAGATTAACACGTTCCTCTATTACTGGGCCGGGAAACGCATCGCTTTGCTCCTCCAAATAAGAATCATGAGGCTGTTAATCTAATGATCATTTGGTGTAGAATGAAATACAGACAAATGTAATTTGCAGGGCTGGTTTGTTTCTGTTCATTCCGTGGCTCTTATTATCTCTCCGGAGCTCTGCAGGTATATAATTGCATGTCTGAAAAATTTGGTTTTGTTTTGTCATAGTGACAGAACATTTTGTCTTGAGACTTAATTAAATCTGCCTGGTTTTAAACATCTACATACAAGGAGAGAGGGAAGGAACGTTTTCAGGTTGTATTGGGAGAAAAGATTTATGAAAAGTATCTAGATAAGTGAAGCGATACGCTCCGGGGCTTATCTTTCGGCCTGGAAGCAGTCGATCCTTTTACAATCTCACATAAATTTCCCTTTATGCTGAATAGGTGTCTTCTGTAAACCGTTTCTTTGGCTAGGAATGTATTAAATGGAAGAAGACATTGTTTAATGCTTGTCAGAAATAGGGAAGCTCAACGTGGCTGTACTTAAAGTGACTTATGTAAAAATTTGGCAGATGAACTGAAGGATGAAAAGTTTGGAATGACCTATCAGAGTATCCAGGTGTGACAGGGCCCCCGATGCAAAATCTGTAACAAACAGCAGTGCCAAGATACCTTGTGCCATGTATATCGGAAAAACAAACAAAACTCAAGTCTTCCAGTACTTAGCAGCTGCTGTATGTCCTGCAGGAAGGGGTGTATTCTTTCCAGTCTGGCACAGTGTTCTCTGCTGCCACCTCTGTCCATGTCAGCAACTGTCCAGAGCAGTAAAAGGTTTCTATGGGGATTTGCTACTGCTGCGGACAGTTCCTGTCACTGACAGAGGTGGTAGCAGAGAGCACAGTGTCAGACTAGAAATAATATACTACTTTCTGCAGAGAATACATACAGCAGCTGATAAACACTGGAAGACTTTTTTTGTAAATAGAATTACTTTACAAATCTGTACAACCTCCTGACACCAGTTGAGTTATTTTTTCCCCCTATGGAGTACTCCTTTACACAGTAAACTGGTCATGGGATTCCAGTGACCAGCTGTAATCTTTGGGTGAATCTTACCCTTCAGTGCCCCCATAGGGGAAATAAAACATTTAAATGAAAAGTCCAGCAACTTATAAAATCTGGTAGCTGGCAGGGGGAATAAGTATGAACTTACTTCTTCCCATGCCAGCACTGAGCGGCAGGACTGGCCTCAGCACCCCCTGACGGGTTCTGGGATCTCCGGCGCTGACATGTCACGACCTGGCTGCTCAGCCAGTCAGTGACTGGGGTGGGACACCACTCCAATCCATCAGCCGGGATAGGCCTTTTCCCCCAAGTCGCGATGTCAATAACTCGGAGTAAAATGCTTTCCAGCAGGGGTCCTGAAGCTGGTCCTGCTTCTCACCGCGGGCACAGGGTAAGTTCTCACTTGTAATCAATTTCCGCCTCTGCCCCTACCGGTTTCTGGATTTTATAAATCGCTGAACTTCACCTTTAATTAATTTAATTAAATCAAAGTTCTTACTTTGAGAAGTGAACAACATAAAAAAAAAAAAACTTTTTTTTCATTGATATATCTGCAATATTTGAAGTTTCCTCAGTTCTACTGAGAATCTTAGAGAACCACAATATGATCTTAAATCGATCTAGTGTCTGGGTTTTGTGGCCATAATACTCACAATAACATATGACACATTCAATCTCAAGAATTCTCGGAATGTGAACGAGAATGTGCCCATTCACTTACATGATACAGGGATCTTGAAGGTGACAAGAAATTAAATCACAGAGAAACTCATTGTAGAATGTTCATCTGTAAAGAACAAAAAGCTAATGTGTCTTTTATGTTTTATTTTATCCATCAGAACAGGATAAAGAAAAAAAAGACTGAAAAAGATTCTAGACAGAAAACTTTCCGGTTTTCATTCCTGTACTATATACCAAAGGGATTTGTATTTCAGAGAAAAGGTCACAAAGTTTAAAGTAACTGGAGGAGGAGAGAACAAGCTGATGCTATAAAGGAAAGTTCTCCATGAAAATGGTCTCTCTTGAAGCCGCAGACTCCCAGCAGAGGCCGGTATAAAAGTCTGTCTAGACTGGATGTTTTATAAATACATTAACAATATAATTCTGACATGCAAAGTTCAAGGATTAAGTGGGGTCCTATGTCTCGAAGCAGGAGGCAACATGGCCTTCTCCTTAATGCAAAAGCAGTTTACTGGAGATACTGACAAGTTTCCACATCTTGAGCTTCCTATGCAAACATTTGTCCAAAGAGAATGAATTCACTGAAGCCGATGACCAAGGAAATGATGGAACTTAAAGGAATGGTTCACAGACAGTTACTTGCATGACTAATACAATTATGTGAACATAAGATCCCTCTTAGTTTTAGAGCCAGCAATGCAGAATAATGGCTTGTCAAACTGTCATTTGCGAGTGAGATCATTCATTTTATGTTTCACATTAGACTGTGTTCTTTTTCTTTTTTGTCGGGTCACATACTAATAACCATATTGTGCAATAAACCCAGTGATTATCTGAACACTTGACAGATGGTGGGCTGTTAATTTGAATGTAAAAGACAGTGAATGCCAACCCTGGAAGATCTCAGAGCAAAATATGAAATGTCAAAATATCAATTTTTGGCTATACTTCTATTTTACTTACATAACTAAAAAAAAAAAAATCATCAGTCGTGAAATAATTACTGTATTGATGTAATGAATGAATCTCCAATGGAAAACGAATATGAACTGCATTTAAGATGTAGTAAGTTGTAATAAATCACATATTTTATGTACTCTACTAGGAAGGTGATGTTTTTTTCCCACCATTAAAATTTTGAGGAGTTATGACCCTTACTTACAAAGAACAATGCCACCTGGTGTTCAAAGTGTACCGCAATATGCACGCCCACCTACTAAACTGTGCTAATGGAAACACATGCTCACTTTCTTCAGTCAGTTCTCAGCCTAATGGTCCAATAGAAATAGTATGGCAGTATAGTTGAGAGGTCTCTTTTTACAGAGGAAGGAAAGAGGGACTTTCCAGAGGTGGAAGGAGACTCTCATCCATGAGTAGATAGTGATATATATGAATAATAGAAATGAAAGAACTTTACAGAAATTTGGTTTTGCAGGTATGAAGCAAAGTTTGGGCTCGTCCGAAGTGAACCTTGAATAAATTGCACTGAAACAGCATGTTTATTCCCAATGTTGCTGTTGGAAACGAAAAACAGCAACAATAGTACGAACATGCTGTGATAAGTAAATACAGTATATACAAAACAAGCTAGGGTGGAGGACACCAGAGAGCCATAGAAGGACATTGGGGGGAGCATGGATAGGTAAGCATAGATTATTTATTGTCTTTTTATGTTTACAAAATTGTGCAGCCGCCATCTTTACGAGCTGGTCACAAATTTAGCAAAAAATATGGCTTGATAATGAATCACAGTTCTTGCAAAGTTTATAACGAATCTCGATACGTGAAGTTCAGTTGGCTCATCTTTAATTAATTTGCAAGATGTCTAGAGATATTGAAGTATTATGTATTCACATAATTTATTGTTCTATACATTTAATTATCTGTACAAAAATGAAAAGAAATATGTATACGTGTAAAGCTGTAATCTAGATGTATATAAAAAAAAAAGCTGTAAAAACAATGAGAACATTTTCACAGCTCTGAATCATACAGAACAGAAGGGTATAATGAGATTGTGTAGGATGAGGTATATCAGGAAGGAGCTGGGCTAGGCAGGTGTTCACCATTTGTAACACATTTTAGTAAAACTTTTATGTTTGTTTTATTGAAGAAACGGCATATGCTTGGAGATGTAGTGAATATTTACTTGACGGTTTATATAAGTGATCAGGGATGGTTCAAAAGATTTCCACTTTTATCAATTTGGAATTCGGTTGTAGTGAGAATATAGTTAATTGTAGCTCCTAAACCATGTGGAATGGAGGCCATTGCTGCTTTACTTGCTGTATCCATATTCTATGGGAGTGCTGGAGATAACCAAGCATTGTACTCAGCTCTCATATAGTCCAATATCGACCTTTTCACAGCAGTAGTAGCTCTATCAATCAGACACTTACCTTCCATTATGTTCATAAGTGATAAGTTTGAAGTGGTTTTCTAAGAATGACTCTCGTAAAAAAAAGAAACATTATATAGTATTTAACTTTAAAGGTTTCACATTTTTAGTCGCTAATTTTTGAGAAGGTAGGAAAAACTGTGGATTGGTATCTGAATTCCATGATCTCCATAGCTTTGGGCATGAGAACTGTAGTGCTCTAAATATACTAATATAATAATACAGACCTCATGTGTGCCAGAAGACCTACACGTGGTACATGAGGCAATATGGTTTGATCAAATTGTATACCAACATTCTGGCAATGTTTTTTAAATATAGACGAGAGGCCTTAATGTAAACCATGGGTGTGAGGTGCAGCAACTCCTCTTTCTCTAGGTCTGTATTTTAAATGTTCTCCCCTTTCTGTGTGGCTCGCACTCCTCCCTTGTAAGACCTATGTGACCCCAATCAGCAGGAAACACCTGTGCACATATGGTAAGTACCTCTTCTTTCTCCCATTCTACCTACTGGTGTATTGGTGAGTAGTAACACTTTGTTCACACTTGTGTTGCTTGGCAGCCACCTCCTCCGCATGCTAGGTGTGTGTGTGTGTGGGGGGGGGGGGGATGGGGTTTGGTCCTGCAACAGTGGGGTTGCAGGGCCATTCTGTGGCCCCCTGTTGGCGCTTGCTTTGCAGGGTTGGTGGTCGCTGACGGCACAGTGCTGTTTTTAGAGTAGGGGCTCATGTGTGCCAAAAGACCTGCACATGGTACATGATGCAATATGGTTTGATTAAATTATATACCAACATTCTGGTGTTGGTTTTTAAATATAGCCAAGAGGCACTAATGTAATCCATGGGTGTGAGGTGCAGCCACTCCTCTTTCTCTTGGTCCGTACTAATATAATAATACTTTTATAGATGCTGAAGAGCTCCCATAACTGCTTCCTCTACACTGCTGTCTGAGGACTGGCTTAGCATTCTGATCTCCATGCATCGTCTGAATTTCAGGTTCCCCAGCACTATTCATATTTCTTGTGGAGGTGATCTGATTTATCCTCTTGTTGTTGGGTGGTTGCCTGGTTTTGGAAGGGTTCCTATTGTCGCTTGGAGCATTTTATTTAGTAATGATCCTTTTGTGGCTGCTTTATAGAAGCAGCACATAGAAGTAGTGATAGCTTGGATTTGAATGTTTTTAAGCTTTCATTTGTGAACCCATCTGGGCCGGGTTCATTGTATAATTTGAGGAAACAGACAGCAGAATGTTTTTCAGATGGTTGATTGGAGAATTAAAGGATTTGGTTTGTTAATCGGTTAGAGAGGGAAAGTTATCAATATTAGTAGATGTAGGTTTGTATAAGAGAGTACGATTTCCACAATTATATAAGGAGATATAATGAACAGTATATGTATCAGTGATTTTTGGGTTGTAAATTTTGTATGCAATTTTACCAGTTAAGGTTGCAAACACACAGGACAAATCCACAGTGGATTTCTCGCTGAAAATTCACAGCAAAATCCCCTGCGGATCCCTGCCCTGTAATGTCAACGGGAAGCCAAAAATAAATAAAGAAATAATACATCATGACCACATATTACCCCCACATAGTGACTTACTAATATACTCTTACCAAATAATAAGAACAAAACAGTATGTCCATTACCATAACCACCAAATTATGATTGAATAAACTGACACACTGGTACTGAAAAAAACAACAACAAAAACCCAGAATACTAAGTATATATGCATCTGACTCTCTCACCATCTCTCTCTATTGCTAATGCTCTCTCTTTTGTTCTTTCTCTGTTTCTTTTTTACTCAGCTTCTCAGTCCGGCACCTCTTGAACTTGCTGCAAATGATTGTTGTTCTAACATTTTTTTCCCAAGGCTTTCTTCTCAGCACAGGACAGAGCCCAAAATAGCCTTAAAGGACAACTCTGGAACTGATTTAAAAAAATAAATAAATAAACTGAACTGTAGCTCCAGTTGGTGTCTTCATTTTTCTTCACTTTCTGGTTTGGGCTTTCCCATTTCACTTTGTCTCCTGTGATGTCTAACTGGCTCTGTAGAACTGTTAGATAGGTTACACCTTTATCTGACAAGGGGAGGCTGGCCTTACTGGGCTTAGACCAGTTTCCCTCTTGATGATGTCATTGGGGAAAAGCCTGGGGTCAACAGTCATTAGGTAAGAATGAGTTTACTTCACTTCCAGAGCCAGAAAGGTCCCTACAGCAGTCAAGTTGGGCCCTGGCTTAGGACAGGTCCCTTGTTAGAGGAAGAGTTAAAATGACATCTAGTCTGGAGTGTGATAGTGTACCGCTACACATAGGAAGCACAGGCACTCTTTTCTTGAAAGCAGCACTTCTACTCACTATGCAGTGCTAAACGCTCACAGAGAGGACAAAGTCAGAGATCATCCGAGCCCACGCCTTAAACATATCTTAATGTGCAGGACAGTATCCTGAAGCAAGAGAAACTAATCCGGATAGAGCAAAGTTGCTAGAAGTCTACGTACTCTATCTCACAGCTCGGGTGTAACCAGGAAACCTTGGTCACTCTGCTCAAACAGGTAACAAGATCTCGGGCTTGTGTCACCCTCATAGGATGGGTCACCTGACACTTGGGGACAATAAGTGGTGCAAAGACAAGAGGTCAAAACACGGGCACAAGTATTCTCTCTACTCTCAAGTATTTTACTTATTCTACTTCTCAAGTTCTGGCAGAGCACAATACTATTTGGTTTGGGACTCTCTTGACATCCTCCTCTCTACTTCTCTGAACTTACTCTACTTTTGAGCATGCAACTAAGCCAGCATGGCTATACTACTTCTCAAGCTCTCAGCACAAGTCTTGTCAGTCAAATCCAAAGTATATTGTCAAGTCACAAGTCTACTGTATACTACTGTACCAAGTATTTCTGAAGTAAAGAAGAGTTCATTTATGGTAACAGGGCTCAGTGATTATTACTTAAACACCAACACAGTAATTGCACCTTCCTTGGGTCATCTCCCCTTTCTGTGGGGGGTGGTACCAATAGTCCGGGTGGTCACAGCTCTACTCTGGGCCATCGTAATAAGCACCCAAGGGACCCTCTCATAGTCTGGCAGGTCACCGGCCACAGGGGAAAGGGTATTGATCGCTACTCCAAAATAAAAGCATGTATGCCTCCATACTTGTGTGCCCATCTGGCACTGGCGTCACAACAGTACAACATCTGGCTAAGCTATACTCTTACCAACCACCACAGTAGTGGCGTCACACAGTACCATCTAGCAAGTGATCGGTCTAAGCCTCAAAGGACTGCACCACACCTAGTGTTATTTTTCCTTAACCAACCAGAAACAGCAGTAAAATATGCACAATAAGGCCGGGTTCACACGCTGTATGACAGTGGCCGTTCTATGACACGGCCATGTCACAGAAAGGTTGCGAAGTTCATCCAATTAAAAAGAAATAAAGTTCATCCGGCCGGTACTGCAAAACTGCAACTATGTCCGTTGTTTAACGAATTTATACGTTGTGTGAAACATTTTTTAAAATATATAGCTTGAACAGAAATACCATTTTGGCCAGATCCCATTTTCCACAGTAATCGACATATGTTATCAATGATGACAAAATAACAGTTGGGCACACGTTATTGAGTCCCCTGTTTACCCTTCCTACATGTAGAGCTCTGTTAGTATGTAGCCATTTTATTTCTGCTTGTTCAGAATAACCCACCACCAGCTCACCAGGGAGGTTAAAATTCTACACAGTAAAAACCAGAATGAATATAAACTACAAGCAACTAGCCAGAAGAAAATTACCAGGTAACCTCCAGGCACATTTACTGAGCCAAATGAGTCTCAATTTTGGAAAATACATTTTAAATATAATTGTTCCAGAATGTTCTTATATGCCAAGAGATATTACTAGATGGAAATTTAGAACTCTACATTATGGCAGAAATCCTGCACTGGAATTCATTGTGTCAGGCGACTGGTTCAGAAGCTGTTCACCGAGAATAATTTGTGGCTATGCTAGTTGGCAAACTGGAAACTGGGGAATGCGTAGCATTTGTTCTCTGTGATATCGCCCATCATTGTAAAGTAAGTTTATATAAATGAGAAGCAGCTTTCTTTTGTTTAAAATGCAAAGTACTTGGACATAAAGCAGAGTTATTGCATTCCTGTTCTGCATGGTAGATGTTCTCGAAATTCATAACCATTTACAATATGCATTTACCTTTCAAAGTGGAAAGTGTGTAATCATTTTATGCAGCAATGTCACAGCATGCCATTTGTAGATGGTAGATTCACAATCCAATCTACTAGCTGTATGTATATCTGCTCTTACAGTCAATTTGTGTTTGTACGGTAGGTGAGACGTTGCATCTTCAGTCATGTACTATCACAATGATAGCTAAGTGCATTGTATTGATCTACATCATCAGCTACTTCAGCTCTGAGCAATGGCCAGGGGCATCTGAGGTGTGCTCCTCTTCTAACTTTAGAGAGGCATTGATTCACAAGATGTAAAGAGACTGATACAAGATGCAGTTGACAACATCTCAACTGTTCCTCTCTTGTCAGTACATTTGCTGCAGAATGTAATAACAATTTCATTTCTCTGTTGAGCACGGTGGTGTGGAGTGAGACCACCGGTCTGTTATGTTAACCATGGTGGGTGTGAGCCCACCGAGCTCTTTCTTCCGCCCCCTGAGCAATAGACGTAAAGGGTTATGTTAAGGCCGATAATCGCTACGTGAATTAGAAGACAACAATCAGCCAAAGGCTATGTTCACACAACGTCTTTTGAGCTCCGTTTAAAATGAAGTCCGTAATTTTGAGTCTAAAATAACGGACTTCATTTAGCCACCTAGCCTAGCCTAAGTACAATGACGGCTGTTGGCACATTATTCTAGTTTGGAGTTACTAATTGGACTTTGGGTGTGGCTTAATTGAAAAGTCCATTGAATTTAATAGTAAAAACGGAGAAAGAATGGTGGAAAAAGAAAAACCGTGTGTGAACAACTAATAAAAAACATCCGCTGTTTGCAAAAGACATCCGAAAATAATGATCATGTTCATTATTTTGACGTCTGTGGCAAAAACGTCCGTTATTTAATCCATTGTGCGCATTGTACGCACTTCAATGCATTGCTATTGCAGCCAGTTATATCATGGCAAAAACGGACGTTATTGTAAATATCAAAGTCGTCCGCCTTTTCTCTGTTTTTGACATTGGGAGAACATACCCAAACATGCACGCTGTTGGCTGATCGTCGTCTTTAAACATGTTGAAAGAGGAACGATGCAGATAGTAACTATCTGCTGCCATCGCTTAACATAGTCCGGGATGCCCCACACAGCTCCACGTCAAACCCCCCCCCCCCCCCCCCACACACACACTTACTTACCTGTTTACTGTCGGTGCATGTAATAGCGCCGGCAGTGAGCAGGGAACAAGAAGCAAGTGAGGGCTGACACATCGCCACTTATGCCAAATCCAAAGGGGATAAGTGTCAAATTGTGTGTGTGTGTGTGTGGGGGGGGTTGACCTTAGAAACCCCCCATGATCTCAAGGCTATATTCATTTCCTCTGCCCTACCTCTGGCTGATTTAAACTGCCTGCTAAAATCCTAAATTTAACTCTTGTAATCCTGATGTTTATGGTGCATGTCCATAAGGGATAAACTGTATTGGCTGTGGAACAAATTGTCTGTATTTTAATTATTTCCTATTGAAAAGTTTGCTTTGATGTACAAGCGTTTGGATTACAAGCCTGTTCCCAGAACGAATTATGCTCTATGAGGTACCACTGTACACACACACACATATATATATATATATATATATATATATATATATATATATATATATATATATATTTATATATATATACACACATATCTTGGGAAACATGAAATCTTTTTGTCACTGTGGCATCTAATATCTAATTTATGTTCCTTATTTGTAGGCGACTCTTTGGGGGAGATTTATCAAAGGGTGTAAATTTAGACTGGTGCAAACTGCTCACAGCAACCAATCACAGCTCCTCTTTCCTTTCAGCATTGCCTAAAGCTGAGCGGTGATTGGTTGCTGTGGGTAGTTTGCACCAGTCTAAATTTTACACCCTTTTGTCTTCAAATTGCAGATGTCTGGATTTAGGAAGAGGATTAATAAATTTGACTAAATGTTTATGTTACCTAATCTGATTCACCCTGAAAACATCACAGGTAGAGATGAGCGAATCACTCAAAAATTCATTAAGGGGAGTTCGTGAATATTCACGCAAATTCCCTTTAATAAATACTATCACAGAGTAGCCATTTTTTTCAACAGCTATTGCTGTGACAGTGTCAGAATTGGAAAATGTCAATTTTTAAAAAATGTCAACCAGCCTGTCAATCATTTAATTTCCATCATGGAAGTAGTGGACATTGCTGGATCAGCGGCGTAATATTAATATTCTCCCAGGACAGCAGTGGACATTGGTATAATGAACAACAGTCCCCCAGTTAGTCGATATACTGGACAATGGCTTCACTGCACCCACAGAAAGCCACCCACTATCCACCCTCCCCTCCTCTCTGTCCCTATCTCTCGGCATTTCTCCTCCTGCTCTAACTGCCTGCTGCAACCTGCTCTCCACTATACACAGCAGACTGGCCGCCTCCAGGAAGCCAATCGCCTTATATAGAGGGTGAGGGGGGGGGGGGGTTGCTGACATTATAGTGGGGTCTGCAGCTGATTGGACAGGTGCAAGGGATTATGGATAATCTCTTTCTCCGCCAAAAGACAATTCTGTAAGCTAACACGTGCATCCGCCATTGTGGCTGCCATATTTAGTGAATTTGCGAAACGAATCTGGCAAATTTGCGAATCAAGACAAAGCGAATTTAATGCCACAGTATATGGCATTATATCACAGCATATGAAAACAACCAGAACTTTTAAGACCTTGACTACTTAATGGAAGGATATATATGTATATATATATATACACTCACCGGCCACTTTATTAGGTACACCATGCTAGTAACAGGTTGGACCCCCTTTTGCCTTCAGAACTACCTCAATTCTTCATGGCATAGATTCAACAAGGTGCTGGAAGCATTCCTCAGAGATTTTGGTCCATATTGACATGATGGCATCACACAGTTGCCGCAGATTTGTCGGCTGCACATCCATGATGTGAATCTCCCGTTCCACCACATCCCAAAGATGCTCTATTGGATTGAGATCTGGTGACTGTGGAGGCCATAGGAGTACAGTGAACTCATTGTCATGTTCAAGAAACCAGTCTGAGATGATTCTAGCTTTATGACATGGCGCATTATCCTGCTGAAAGTAGCCATCAGATGTTGGGTACATTGTGGTCATAAAGGGATGGACATGGTCAGCAACAATACTCAGGTAGGCTGTGGCGTTGCAACGATGCTCAATTGGTACAAAGGGGCCCAAAGAGTGGCAAGAAAATATTCCCCACACCATGACACCACCACCACCAGCCTGAACCATTGATACAAGGCAGGATGGATCCATGCTTTCATGTTGTTGACGCCAAATTCTGACCCTACCATCCGAATGTCGCAGCAGAAATCGAGACTCATCAGACCAGGCAACGTTTTTTCCAATCTTCTACTGTCCAATTTCGATGAGCTTGTGCAAATTGTAGCCTCCGTTTCCTGTTCTTAGCTGAAAGGAGTGGCACCCGGTGTGGTCTTCTGCTGCTGTAGCCCATCTGCCTCAAAGTTCGACGTACTGTGCGTTCAGAGATGCTCTTCTGCCTACCTTGGTTGTAAAGGTTGGCTATTTGAGTCACTGTTGCCTTTCTATCAGCTCGAACCAGTCTGCCCATTCTCCTCTGACCTCTGGCATCAACAAGGCATTTCCGCCCACAGAACTGCCGCTCACTGGATGTTTTTTCTTTTTCGGACCATTCTCTGTAAACCCTAGAGATGGTTGTGCGTGAAAATCCCAGTAGATCAGCAGTTTCTGAAATACTCAGACCAGCCCTTCTGGCACCAACAACCATGCCACGTTCAAAGGCACTCAAATCACCTTTCTTCCCCATACTGATGCTCGGATTGTCTTGACCATGTCTACATGCCTAAATGCACTGAGTTGCCGCCATGTGATTGGCTGATTAGAAATTAAGTGGTAACGTGCAGTTGGACAGGTGTGCCTAATAAAGTGGCCGCTGAGTGTGTGTGTATATATATATATATATATATATATATATATATATATATATATATATATATATCAATTTTGTAAGTAGTATCACATTCATAATCCAACCAATTTTACAGAAAAGAAGCTAAGCAAAATCAGAGCCTTGTAGTAAGTTTGCAATATCCATTAACATGCTAATTTCCTCTCTATATTCTCAATGAAAACACTTTTGAATCTCTAAACCCACATCTACCGGTATTGAATTTAGTCACATTAGATGTTTTATACATTTCAGATAGGATATTGGTTTATTCCATAGGAACAACATGCAAATGCATGCACAGTCATTGCTAACAGATGTTTCTTCTGGATAAGATGGGTTTTATTAGATTGTGACTCCATGTTACAAAACATGGGCTTTTCTTTATTTACGGAAAGCACGATCAATGATATTATTTGCTGCCTTGTACTTAAAGGGGTTGTCCAGCCAGGGACAGTATCTTACTATATGGCCCAGTTTGCAAAAACATAAGAAAGAGATATAGTTATCTGGTCTCTGATGCAGTTCTCTTCCGCACTACTCCCAGCATCTGATTGCTCCTCTTTCTTACTACTCCTATTCATCATCTGATTGCTCCTCTTCCTCACTACTCCTACTCAGAGTCTGATTGCTCCTCTTCCTCACTACTCCAACTTAGTGTCCAATTGCTCCTCTTCCTCACTACTCCCACTCAGCGTCTGATTGCTCCTCTTCCTCACTTCTCCTATTCAGCATCTGATTCCTCCTCTTCCTCACTACTCCCACTCAGTGTCTAATTGCTCCTCTTCCTCACTTTTCCTATTCAGCATCTGATTGCTCCTCTTCCTCACTACTCTTACTCCGCATCTGATTGCTCCTCTTCCTCACTACTCCCACTCAGCAACTGATTGCTCCTCTTCCTCACTACTCCCACTCAGCGTCTGATTCCTCCTCTTACACATTACTCCCACTCAGCATCTGATTGCTCCTCTTCCTCACTACTCCCACTCAGCTTCTGATTCCTCCTCTTACACACTACTCCCACTCAGCATCTGATTGCTCCTCTTCCTCACTACTCCCACTCAGCATCTGATTGCTCCTCTTCCTCACTACTCCCACTTAGTGTCTGATTGCTCCTCTTCCTCACTACTCCCACTCAGCGCCCCACTCAGCGCCAGAAACCCTTTTAATCTCTGTTTAACTTTACGCCACAAGTTGTCGACGATATGTTGGGACTACACATGAAGAAAAATATAAAGTACAAGCCAACCACATGCTGTTTGCTAACCATGTAGGGCAGGGATGGGGGAACTTTGGCCCTCCAGCTGTTGCAAAACTAAAATTCCCAACATGCCTGGACAGCCAAAACTTTTCAGCAACCCCTTCGGATCAATGGGGAGAAAACTGGATGCCTGGAAATATGTGGATATTGGGATGTGTATGCGTGGAAATATGGGAATACATTGCATCTATTCCAAGGAATGGGTGATCATACTATACATTGTCTTGATATATACATCAAAGCAGTAGTTTCTATGTATAGCAGCTGCAAGCTGTGGCTATAAGATGGGGCTCTAAGTGAACATATAGTCATAGGGAATATAGATTGAATGATAAGTCATGTTGTGATTTTTCAATTACCACACATGTGACAACCCCGAAAGTGCACAACATGGGATGGCTGGGTGTATTGTTTCCATAGCTCATCAATATCAGAAGCAGGTGGGTTTGTACAGGTAGGTCATCCCAGGTGACGTGACGGGGCCCATTGGAAAGGGGGCTGCTGTGGATGATACAAATTCACCTCCTTCCCCAAACTGATTATTGGTCCAGAATTTCAGCACCATTAAAAAACATTTAATTTCAATTCTCTAATGACGTCTTTAGATGCCGCTTGTTTCTGAATGCAAAAAATATGACAGGTGGAATTGCTTTTCTAAGTTTCAAGGTAGAAAATATAATGTCATTGTTTCAGACAGGAGAAGCGGCAGCCGGACAGGAATCATCGGAGTGTTGAGCGTGTTTATTGAATTATAGTTTGTGGTAAAATGATTGCATGAGACTGATTTTCCATTCACCAGTTTAGTGACTGTAAATGGAGAAGGCATTGTGATGAAAATTCAATCTGCACAGGATACTCTTAGGGCTCTCCCATGCAAAAAAAAATAAAAATAAAAAATAGAGGACTACAGGATAAAGAGCTTTTAAATTGTGCTGATGATTAGGTTTGAATCTAAAGTATTGACCATGGCCAGATACAGGGGAGGGCATCAACTAACTCATTGATGATTTAAAGAGGCATTCCTATTTTAACTATTTATAGCATATCTAAAGTTATAGAATATCCATATACATAACTGACAACTTTTCTATGAGAGAAAGGGAGAAGAGTCAGGGAGGTTCCCAATGAAAGGGATGATCTACTGGACTCCCCAAAGAGCTGGGAAATCTACTGGGAGCCCCATATAGTTACTTATGTGCTCCATGCTTTATTCCATTCTCTGGCAACTCTACAGTGTCCTAATGCAAAGCAGCACCAGTGTCTGCAGCTGTGCGGCATAGCAGAGGAAAGCATAGGAATAGGGAGGGGTGAGTATCTTAACCTTCATGTATGCAATGTATCTTGTTTAAGCTCCTGGGCTCTGGTGCTGTTGTTACCTGGCTATTCTGTGTATTTGTCACAAACCTGTAGCTACTGTATAAAGGATGCTGGTGGCTTGTGGCATAGAAAAAAATTCCTAGCATGTAATAACTTTCCAATAAATATTTCAGCAGCTCCATGTGGCTCCAGTTTTATCAGTATCAGAAAGATGCTTCCAGACTAGCTATAAACACTGGAGGCTGCATGATTTACCCATTCTCATTGTGACTCCATTTCACTCTTCTTCAGGAGGTGGATTATGAAAGTGCAAAATCTAAAAAGACCTCAACCCAGTGGAACATTCCCTCTATTATATCAAGATATCAGCTTTCTTCCTCCATTAATTGTGCTCACAACCCGTCCAAAATCTTTTCCATCCTATTGCCTTCCTATACCTCAGTTGTCTATAAATTACTCAATGGCTTCCTCTTGTGTGACTATTGTGTGTGGTATGTATTTTTTAGGGGGTCTGTTATGTGGTTATATTTATTTTGAGGTGTGCTGAAGGTGGTTATGTATGTGAATCTACTGAGGTAAGGTTAGGGAATTCCTTACATGAGGGTATTTACCACTTTTTCCTCTTGCAGCATTTTTCTATGCAATTCAATGGGATTACTTTTTAAAAAGGTAATCTAGATGAAAAAGGGAAATTTTAAAGAGGAACTCCAGGTAGAGGTAAAAAACTTCTTCAGAAGCAAATAGTATTGCTTACCTGTCTATCCCAGTTTTGAAACTACCAAAAATCCATTTGTTTGGGGGATTTTTTTTGTTCTGTTTTGTGTTTCTGTACTTGTACTGGTTGAGCAGTTCACAGAATGTAGTACAGGTTCCAGAATGCAATGCTTTCCATCACAGTCCTCCACCCTGCCCATTCCCCGCCCAAATCTGTTGCAGAACATCTAGGCTGTGTTCAAACATTGCAGTTTCATTGTGTTACTGAATTATTTGCAGTACACAGCACTGTATTCTCTACCTATAACACCACACAGTACACTGTATTCTCTACCTGTAACACCACACAGCACGCTGTATTCTCTACCTGTAACACCACACAGCACGCTGAATTCTCTACCTGTAACACCACACAGCACGCTGTATTCTCTACCTGTAACATCACACAGCACACTGTATTCTCTACCTGTAACACCACACAGCACACTGTATTCTCTACCTATAACACCACACAGTACGCTGTATTCTCTACCTGTACCACCACACAGCACTGTATTCTCTACCTATAACACCACACAGTACGCTGTATTCTCTACCTATAACACCACACAGTACGCTGTATTCTCTACCTGTAACACCACACAGCACGCTGAATTCTCTACCTGTAACACCACACAGCACGCTGTATTCTCTACCTGTAACATCACACAGCACGCTGTATTCTCTACCTGTAACACCACACAACACACTGTATTCTCTACCTGTAACACCACACAGCACACTGTATTCTCTACCAGTGACACCACACAGTATGCTGTATTCTCTACCTGTAACGCCACACAGCACACTGTATTCTCTACCTGTAACACCACACAGCACACTGTATTCTCTACCTGTAACACCACACAGAATGCTGTATTCTCTACCTGTAACACCACACAGAATGCTGTATTCTCTACCTGTAACACCACACAGCACTGTATTCTCTACCTGTAACACCACACAGTACACTGTATTCTCTACCCGTAACACCACACAGAATGCTGTATTCTCTACCTGTAACACCACACAGAATGCTGTATTCTCTACCTGTAACACCACACAGCACACTGTATTTTCTACCTGTAACACCACACAGATTGCTGTATTCTCTACTTGTAACATCACACAGCATGCTATATTCTCTACCTGTAACACCACACAGCACACTGTATTCTCTCCCTGTAACACCACACAGCACGCTGTATTCTCTACCTGTAACACCACACAGCACCCTGTATTCTCTACCTGTAACACCACACAGCACGCTGTATTCTCTACCTGTAACACCACACAGCACGCTGTATTCTGTACTAGAGATGAGCGAACCCGAACGTTCGGCATTTGATTAGCGGGGGCTGCTGAACTTGGAAAAAGCACTAAGGTTGTCTGGAAAACATGGATACAGCCAATGACTATACCCATGTTTTCTACATAGCCTTAGGACTTTATCAGCAGCCACCGCTAATCAAATGCCGAACGTTCGGGTTCGGATGGACACGGGCATGCTCGAGGTTCATTCATCTCTATTCTCTACCTGTAACATCACACAGCACACTGTATTCTCTACCTGTAACACCACACAGCGCTGTATTCTCTACCTGTAACACCACACAGCACGCTGTATTCTCTACCTGTAACACCACCCAGCACACTGTATTCTCTACCTGTAACACCACACAGCACACTGTTACTACCTGTAACACCACACAGCACACTGTATTATCTACCTGTAACACCACACAGCACGCTGTATTCTCTACCTGTAACACCACACAGTACGCTGTATTCTCTACCTGTAACACCATACAGCACACGGTTACTACCTGTAACACCACACAGCACACTGTATTCTCTACCTGTAACACCACACAGCACGCTGTATTCTCTACCTGTAACACCACACAGCACGCTGTATTCTCTACCTGTAACAACACACAGCATGCCGTATTCTCTACCTGTAACACCACACAGCACACTGTATTCTCTACCTTTAACACCACACAGCACACTGTATTCTCAACCTGTAACACCACACAGCACGCTGTATTCTCTACCTGTAACACCACAAACCACGCTGTATTCTCTACCTGTAACACCACAAAGCACACTGTATTCTTTACCTGTAACACCACACAGCACAATGTATTCTCTACCTGTAACACCACACAGCACAATGTATTCTCTACCTGTAACACCACACAGCACAATGTATTCTCTACCTGTAACATCACACAGCACACTGTATTCTCGACCTGTAACACCACACAGCACACTGTATTCTCTACCTGTAACGCTAATATTGGAATAAAGTAAAGAACTATGAATTAATTTTTTTTATTATTTTTTTTATTTCCACACACATATTATGATCAAGCATCTTTGTTCTTTAAGGTTGAGCCCCACAATAAGGAGTTTATCTAATACTTTCTTACATGGGATATACTGTTTATGCCTTGTGTTTTAGGCAGGTCGGATTGGCAGTGCCGGCTCTGATCCTCTCTGCTTTTTAGCATCACTTATTTGCGTTACTGCATTATTTTTGTAAATACACTAAAGTGTACTAATGAAACTCCAACATGTGTGAACACAGCCCTAATTTCACTGCAGACTTCTGCTCAATCAGCGACATGAATGTGCACCTGCTTCTGGCCAGTCAGAGATGGTGAATTGGGATTGGGGGATCCAGCCAAGTCTCCTGCGATATCACGCCCTGCCCCCTGTCTGCATCATCAGCCTGTGCTCAGCAAACACACACAATGTGAGACAGAGGCATGGAAGATTTGTCTCCTAAAGTGGGAGAGCAGAAGGAGCAGGAGACAATGTGAATTGGCACAGAGGCCATTTTTCTTCACTTCCTGGATTTCTATCAGCTACCAGTGTGGCAGAACCGTCCAGATATGGTAATAAATTATATAGAAATATCTATATAACTTTTAATGTACTTTTGATTGAAACTATTTTTTCTTTATGTGGGGTTCCCCTTTAAGATCTCACGAGAACCACAGAGTACTTTTTTTTAAGAAATGAGATGCTTCTTTAATAAGGTGGTCCCTGATGGTGACAGGCAGGCATTGATGGCTAAGTTCAGACTTACAGAACAGTACTGTTTACAAAACTTCAGCGCCTCTCTAAGTAACCTAAAAGCTTTGTGATCCTTCTTCTTTGTTTCTGGCTGGCTGGCTGGCGAGTGCTGTCTGTTCCTTAGTAACGCCAGCTAGGTTATGTTATGTTGTTTTTTTGCTACTGTTCGCCTTTGTATTTTCTGAATTGCTTTTATGTCCTTCATGCCACTTGAATTTAGCATTATTGCGGTTGGCGTTTTCATTTAGCTCTTCACTCAGAGACATTGTTGATCTGTCCTCTGGACCTTGATTCATGGACTTCACTTGTCTCTGGTCTTAATGGACTGTTTCTGTATCTGCTTGTATTCAACTCCACCCCTACTCATATGTACTAACCTTTTCTATATGCAGATGCTTTTTCATGATTGTTCTTCTTGAGTGGCATGGTCACCATTTCTTTTGGTATGGGCAGTTCTGTACAACAGTTTACTGCTGTTACTATTTCTTCTGTACTCATTTCTACTGTACGGATGTACCCTGTTATGGATGTGTACTTTAAAAAAAACTTCAATAACATTTTATTGAGAAAAAGGAGTTTTCAAATCAACTAGTGACAGAAAGTTATACAGATTTGTAAATTACTTGTATTAAAGGAAAATTCTGGCCAGACACATTTTAAATATAATAAAGTTATCTTACCACCCCCGCTTCAGCACTGATGGCTGCATACCAATGCTCTGGTCCCCGTGTCCCCAGCCGCTTCCTGGTCTGAGCAGGGACCTGCGTCGTAACCTGTGTGATCCACTCAGCCAGTCAGCAGCCATCTGACATCAGCAGTGGCGGATTATAATATGGGCGGTTTGGGCGGCCGCCCGGGGCCCGGGCCTCTGGGGGGGGTCCTATGCCACGCCGCCCACATTATAATCAGCCTCTGCACTCTCTTGTGAACGCAAGAATTGTTTGGTCGCTGCTGGGGATAGGACGCTGCTGGGGATAGGACACCCCCCGCCAGCCGTGCATCAGACGGGGACAGACCAGGAGGCGAGAGGCTCGACGGGGGAATGGATGGCAGTTGAGTTGTGTTTTTTGTTTCATCTGCACAGGGGGGGGGGACCATCTATAAGGGGGGGGGGCAGAGGGGGACCATCTATTAGGGAGGCAGAGGGGGACCATCTATAAGGGGGGCAGAGGGGGACCATCTATAAGGGGGGAAGAGGAGGACCATCTATAAGGGGGGAATGGGGAAGAGGGGGACCATCTATAAGGAGGAATAGGGAAGAGGGGGACCATCTATAAGGGGGGAAGAGGGAAGAGGGGGACCATCTATAAGGGGGGAAGAGGGAAGAGGGGGACCATCTATAAAGGGGGAAGAGGGGGCCAGCTGACACCCTCTGTGCTGCTATGACCTCCACTATAGATCAGCACCCTCCTCTCCTGACATCCTCTGTGCTGCTCAGACCTCTCCTATAGATCAGCACCCTCCTCTCCTGACATCCTCTGTGCTGCTGTGACCTTCCATATAGATCAGCACCCTCCTCTCCTGATATCCTCTGTGCTGCTGGGCCCATCTCATATAGGATTAGCACCCTCCTCTCCTGACATCCTCTGTGCTGCTGGGACCTCTCCTATAGGATAAGCACTCTCCTCTCCTGACATCCTCTGTTCTTCTGTGACCTCCCCTATAAGATCAGCACCCTCCTCTCCTGACATCCTCTGTGCTGCTGTGACCCTGTGACCTCCCCTATAAGATCAGCCCCCTCCTCTCCTGACCATCTCTGTGCAGCTGTGACCTGGGGGGGGGGCAACAGCAGGAAACCAGGTGGCAATATGTTTAATGGGGGGGCAGTGGAGGTGAGGTGGACAATGCTTACTGGGGTAGCAGCAAGGGACCAAACATTATGTTTATTGGGGCCAGCAGTAAGGGGAGGCAGGCAGTGTTTATTGGGGACAGCGTGGGGGGGTCAGTAGCGGATTATAATGTGGGCAGTTTGGGCGGATTGACCGGGGGGGAAAGGTTGGGTGGACAGCCTGGGGCCCAGGGTACATTTAATCTGCCACTGGACAGCAGGGGTCTTCGGCCTTTGACTGGCGGAGCGGAGCTAACATGTCATGACCCAGGTCCCCACTCAGACCGGGAAGTGGCCGGGGACCCGGGGACAGGAGCGGCAGTATGCGGCCACCAGTGCTGGAGCTGGGGAGGTAAGAGCATGTTATTTCTTTTATCCTTCCCCTTCCCAGCACTGGCTCTGGCTGGACTAAAAAAAAAAAACCTGAAGTGTTCCCGTATTTATTAGCTGTTCTAGGTCGGAAAGAATACACCACTTCCTGCAGGATATACAGGTAGACTTTTTTTTAAGAAGTAATTTACAAATCTGTATAGCTTTCTGGCACCAGTTGAAAGCATTTTTTTTCTCCTCTGGAGCTCCCCTTTAATTTCTGCAAGCCCATTCCAATAAAATGGGCTCTTGCAGAAATGTGTGCAGTAAATCTAAAGTGTAAATTTACCCTTATAGTGTTAAAGGGGTTATCCAGTACTACAAAAACATGGCCACTTTCTTCTTTTAGAGACAACACTCCTCTTGTCTCCAGTTCATGTGCAGTTTGCGAATACACTCCATTCACTTCAATTGAACTGAGCAGCAAAAGAGTGGGGCTGTCTCTGGAAGAAAGTGGCCATATTTTTGTAGCACTGGATAACCCCTTTAAGGAATTTATGTAATATATAGCCTTTTACCTAGAGACTAGTATAATTTTACCTTTCCGCCTTATCTAGGCGAACTGACTAGTAGAACTGTCATGAAACACTTTAATTATAATGGCCTGTTCTCCCCCAGTCTACACAGCAAAGCTGGCAAGAGAGCTGCAGAAAGCCAGCTTATTGTGTATTATAAACACACAAGCAAACATAACAAAGTGATTATTTATTATTATTTTATTTATTTTATTTGTTTCCTTGAAACAAATGCAGTCTCACACACTGCTGACGAAGGCTAATCCTCCACTTTAGGAACAAACATTCTGTTTAAAACAGAAGGGTAACAAATCGGTGAATACTGAGCAACAACACAACTGTTTTTATTAGGAAAATACACTGAACGTAAAATGTTTACTTTAAGTCTAGTTGGGGTAAATTACTAGAGCAGTTTTTTTTTCCAGTCATTATAAGAGGTCTTTTGGCAGTAATTGGTTTCAGCATGGGAGGTTGACAAATTTCAGCACTAAAGTACAGGATACATATTTCTTTGAGTATTTCACAGGTAAATTACAGTTTTGGCATATCTACTTATGTAGTGGTTGACGGTTCCAGCTACAAAATGCAATTTGCCTCCTGGTGTTCAGACGAGCTGTCACAAGACTAGAGTTATATATTTAATATTCATTCCTGGTATTGTGCAGACTTTTTGGAAATATGGCAAAGCTGCGAGCTATAAACTGTGTTGATTATACAGATGGCGCAACATGAAAACAAACTCCATACAGCACCAAGCAGAGGTTGGCAGGAGATACTGCAATGTGTAGCCCTTAAAGTGTGATAGTCCTTCAAATCCACATGTGCAAAAGTTAGGTTCTAAAAAAAAGAATGTATGCATAGTTCTTCTAATCCTTTAAATAGCTATACCCTAATAACCTAGACTGTTAAAGTTGTCTCTTGGGCTACTTCCTCCTAATCGTCATCATTGGCTTACATTACCCTAAGTAAATAGGGGAAATGTAGCCAGCAATGAAGAATAATCCAGCCCCTGAATGATTTAAGGCTCATTAAACGAGTGCCAAGCCTAAATGTCAATACTGTGCCCCATTGGCAAATGTAAGAGCGCCGCTAGACTGCCGTTAGGCTGGGGCCCCAGACTATACTATGTACAGACTGATGAAGCAAATCTTTGATCCCCAACACATATTGAGTGGGTGGCATTGAACTGCAGCTAATAGAGGTAGCAACAAAAGCATTCCACACCTGTCCCCACTACTCCTCACTCTGCTTTTGCTCTCAGCCCACCAATGATCATGGCTCGGCTTACATCTCCAAGCTCTTTACAATTTTTTCAAAGACATCTAAGAACTGCAAGCCTCATCTCCATAATACTGGCACAGCATATTATTAAAAAAAAAAAAAAAAAACAGACATCAGCAGGTTAGAGGAATCTAACCCACTAATAGCCCCCTATTGCACCATTAGGAGCACTGCCCCACCCATTTGCCCCATCGGTTATCATTAAGAGGGGACCAGCTTGTGCGATGTAGGTGAGGCAGTGCTCCTAACAGTGCTCTGGACCGAAGATTACACTGCTAAAAGCATGGGAATGGCACCGAGACATACTGTCCTCCTCTGTCATAAATAGGGGGCTATCAGCAGGTTAGATTCGTCTAACCTGTTGATACTGTAGTTCCGCTTTAACAAAAGTTAATAACAGCTCGATATAGCACTTTTCCTATAAATCTACACTTTTATGCATGTAGTGGAATTAGCAATACACGAGAAACATCAAAAAATTACACATAGTGTAATAGAGAATAGTAAAACAATAAAGGATCTTTGTTAGAGAAAAGAATAAAAAAAATCCTAGTTTTTATATCAGGAAACTGAAGCAATTTACTTGCCATTTCAGTCCTTTGATTTGTCTGGCCGCTGTTTATAAAGAAAAAAAAATGTTATTTAAAAAAAATTATTCACACATTCCCTTATTTGTTCCTTTATTTTAATGTGCTTTTATGTCTGTGTGAAAAATCTATTTCTGCCGGATCATGCCCAATTTTTGACTATTGTAATAATTTCAGATTTGAGCTGTATTAATTATCCTGTAGTATATGCAAAGAAGGTTTCTTCTCACACAAGAGAAATACTTTTCTGTTTGCCTTTTTTTTATTTTTATTTTAATTTTTGGCCTCTTGGTTAATAAAAATATAGAGAAACTTTCTATGTGGAGCAATTTACTGGTATAGTTTTAAATTGAGGCTCCTTTATAATCTTTTTTTTTTTTTGTCTTGTGTCTTATTGCCACCATTATGTAGTAATCATTTTGTCAATGTTATTGCAGTAGCCATAATTTACATGAACGGATTGTTTCTGCGGAAGACCTCTCGCAGTCCGAGTTCAGAAATAAGCACCATTTAAATTGTAAAACTAAATAGCATGAAATAGAACATAGCTGAGGATGTCCAAAATTGCCTCAGTTTTTGGATCAGCATTAATATATCCTTTCTGGTTTCCCAGCAGAATATTGTTTTTATTTATTTATTTATTTATTTTTTTTATGAAACAAAGGAGGAGGAGACATAATTGAAATTCAAGAAAGCAGATGGAAAAACAATTTGAATCTTATTGTAGAACTTTGACAAGTTTTACAAGTAGCAAAAAGGCAAAATGTCATCCTCAATGACATAAACAATATTGTGGAGTAAATAGTTCTCAGTAAAAAAAAAGTCAGCCATTGATAAAAGTTCTTGTCTTCCTTTCCCAACATGTAAACATTAGGAATGAGCCCAGATGGAGCATGCTCGAGTCAGATCATTCATCATTTGAAAACCAGTGACTGAAGAAGGAATCGAGGCTGTATCCATGTTTTCCCAACTCCCTAGTTCCGCTCATCTCTAGTAAACATTTATTTAAGTTACATAAATAAAAACTAAAAAAAAAAAAATAAATAGGTTTTTTAAATTGCTGTATTTTGACGCTAATAACGGTTAATTATTTTGGTCTATGAGGCTGTGTGAGGGTTCATTGTCCTGGGCCAACTTTATACATGGTTTACGGCACCAGGAGGAGTGCTAGATTTGCTTTAAAGAGGAACAATCAGCAGGTTAGGAGGAATCTAACTTGCTAATAATTTATTTATTTATTTAGGGGGTTGGGCGGGGGGTACTTTTAAAAATTTTTATTTTTTATATTTTTGTGCCTCTAGGAAACTTGTATGAGCAATCGCTGAGGCTGTTGATGTTAACACTCAGCTGGTAGAATGTGGGGGTATGGAATGTGCTTGAATCCCTAAACCCATTCATACCCCCATAATGATATAATGATAAAATAAACCTTATTGGTCGTTAAGGGGTTACAGCTATGTTTACACACTCTTTATTGTACTATAAAAACCAAACCAAAAAAAGCTATAGGAATAATTTTTATGAAAAGGCATTTCATTCTACAACATAACATGATTTCTATTTATTTCACACACATTTTACTTTTCTGTTCAGTTGTTACCTTTAGACCAATCATACATTCATGGAGAAATCGAGGTACCTGGCCCAGCTTTAGATATCATCTAGTTATTTATTGTGAGGCTAATGTTCAGTTCAAAAATACCCAAATAAATCAGCAGAGCACCATATTGGAAACACCAGGGAACATTGCAGAGAGATGTCACTTTTCCTTTAATTAGCGCATTCTAATGATAAGTATATGTCATTCTTGTATAAAAAAAAGCTAGGAGCACTTTGAGAATCTGGGTCATGTGAAGTCCTTGGAGAATTTTTAAGCCATAGAAAAGCATGAATATTGGGAAACAATATGAAGTTCTCCTTCATCTTTTGTGTGATAGTCCCCATTTAATAAGTAGGCTGTGGAATTACAGTATACGGCTGATATTTATACTGGATACTATTGAGAAGCTATGTTTGTGTGACTACAAATGAACATACAAAACTGTTAGCCATCTATATGCATTTATTTTTAAAATAATTTGTATTTTTAGAAATGGGGTCATGAATGTGTTCAAAGTCATATAAACCCAACCTGGAAATTATGCTATAAGTGAAGCAGAAAAGATGACAAAATTAATGCATTCAATCTATTTCAGTCTTGTTCTTGTCTAGCCACGTGTGTAGTATGGGACACAACCCACGGAGCACATACCTCAAATACAATAATTCAACAAGAAAAATTGCGCTGGTTTCAAATTATACAGCCTCTGGATAAAAACTCTTCATCTTAAGATGTCTTGGTAAAATGAGCATGACTAAATTGCTGGGAAAGATTGAAAAATCGAAAACTGGATCCAACTTGTCCATCAAAACAATAGAAAATGCTTTGGTGCTCCTAGACAATAATGATATTAAAAAGTTCATAGTAACATAGTAACATAGTAAAATAAGGTTAAAAGAAGACAAAAGTCCATCAGGTTCAACCTAGGGAAACCCTAGTGCAGGGTACTCAACTACTTTTAGTGAAGCCCCACTTACCATGGTCTATTGTCAGTTGAAGGTCCGAGCTGAACATCAGTAGGAAACGTGTTTTGTTAACTTTTCACAAACGTTGTTGAACTATTTGCATACACTTGCTTATTAGCAGGAAAACTTGATTTTTTTTTCTTTCACCAGCCCTTTGAATTTAGGTACAAAGGGGGTGACGGCCCCAGTAGTGTATAGCCCCCCTGTGCGCTCTCCCTTTGTAGTGTATAGCCCCCCTGTGTGCTCTCCCCCGTAGTATAAAGCCCCCATATGCGCTCTCCCCCAGTAGTATATATCCCCCCTGTGCGCTCTCCCCCAGTATTATATAGGCCCCTGTGCGCTCTCCCCCAGTAGTATATAGCCCCCTGTGCGCTCTCCCCAGTAGTATATAGCCCCCCTGTGCACTCTCCCCCAGTAGTATATAGCCCCCAGTAGTATATAGCCCCCCTGTGCTCTGTCCCCCAGTAGTATATAGCCCACTGTGCGCTCTCCCCAGTAGTATATAGCCCCGCTGAACCCCTTACCCCAGTAGTATATAGCCCCCTGTGCACTCTCCCCTGTAGTATATAGCCCCCCTCCCATATAGCTCCCTGTGCGCTCTCCCCCTGTAGTATATAGCCCCTCTGTGCTCTCCACCTGTAGTATATAGCCCCCCCGTGCACTCTCCCCTGTAGTATATAGCCTCCTGTGTGCTCTCCCCCCGTAGTATATAGCCCCGTGCGTTCTCCCCCTGTAGTATATAGCCCCCCCTCCCATATAGCCCCCCCGTGCACTCTCCCCCTGTAGTATATAGCCTTCCGTGCTCTCTCCCTCTGTAGGATATAGACCCCTGTGCACTCTCCTCCTGTGGTATATAGCCCCCCCTCCCATATAGCCCCCCTGTGCGCTCTCCCCCTGTAATATATAGACCCCCTCTGCGCTCTCCCCCTCCCAAACAGCATGTGACATTAAAAAAAGAAAAAGAAAACACACACTCACCCTGGTCCGGAGTCTCTGCACCGCACTGCAGCGGTCACAAGAGGCCGCACTCCCCTGTCCTGGCGCCGGCGCAGTAACGTCACTTGAGCGCCGACACCAAAAGGGAAGTGTGGCTTCTTGTGACCGCTGCAGCCACAAGAGTGACTGACAGGGAGGGAGCCAATGGCTCTCTCGTTCTCAGTGCTGCCGCCACCGCCGCACGGTAAATATGAGCGCTCGTTACGAGCGCTTATAATTACTGTGCAGGGAGCAGCACCGCAGCTGGGGTCCGGAAAGCTAGCCTCCACCAGTTGAGGTCCCCTGCATTAGTGTGTTTATCCAGGGGAAGGCAAAAACCCTTATGAGGCAGATGACAATTGTCCCATTACAGGGAAAAAAATCCTTCCCAACTCCAGTGGCAATCAGAATAATCCCTGGATCAACGTATCGCCAAAATCTAATGCCTATAACTTGTGATGATATATTTTTCAAGAAGAGCATCCAGGCCTCTCTTGAACTTATTTAAGGAATTGGCCATGACAACATCATGTGGCAGAGAGTTCTACAGTCATACAGTTAAAGCGACTCTGTACCCACAATCTGACCACCCCCCAAACCACTTGTACCTTCGGATAGCTGCTTTTAATCCAAGATCTGTCCTGGGGTCCGTTCGGCAGGTGATGCAGTTATTGTCCTAAAAACAACTTTTAATCCTACAGCGCTGTGTCTAACGGCCGGGGCTTACATTTATATATGCATTAGGCTGGCACTACCTCTCTGTCCTTCCTCCCCACCCTTCTCATTATTAGGAATGATCCAGGAACATTTACTGCTGTTTGAGCTTTGCACAGGTGTCTTAACGATCCAGCCCATGTTCATTATGCACACAGAAGGGGAATAGGAAGCAATCTGCCTGGAGCATTCCTAATCATGAGGAGGGTGGGGAGGAAGGACAGAGAGGTGGTGCCAGCTTAATGCATATACAAATGTAAGCACCGGCCGTTAGACACAGCGCTGCCGGATTGAAAGTCATTTTTAAAACAATAACTGCATCCCCTGCTGAACGGACCCCAGGACAGATCTTGGATTAAAAGCAGCTATCCGAAGGTACAAGTGGTTTGGGGGGGACAGATTTTGGGTACAGAGTCACTTTAAGAACCTGTGTCGATGCTGATGGTGAAATCTTCTTTCCTCTAGATGTAGAGGATGCCCCCTTGTCATGGTTACAGACCTAGGAGTAAAAAGATCACTACAAAGATCTCTGTACTGTCAATTCATATATTTGTACATTGTAATCAGATCGCCTCTAAGACAACTTTTTTCTAGCGCAAATAACCCCAAGCTTGATAACCTGTCTTGGTACTGTAATCCACCCAAATGACAAACCCACAAAGTTAATTTGGAGCCACTGTTTGCAATGGGTTTTTTCCAAGATAACATACAATAAAATTTACTTTTGACATAGTCTGCACACACAATAACAACAGCTTAAAGGGAAAAAGGATAACTATCGATAGGTTAGACAGATCTGAGGATGAAGATAGGGTTTCTTACCTTCATTCTCTGCTACCGCCCCAGTGCACTAATCAGGGGACTGGGCAAGGGTGGGCTAGATCGGTGAACTGGAGGCAGTATCCCTCCCCCAGTTCACAAATCTCCTTTGTTAGCCAAAGGATTTACCATGGACACTGTGCAGTTGATGAAGGTAAGAAACCCCAGCACAACAGGGACATACAGTATAAGAAGGTTAGAGTAATCTAGCCTGATGATAGTTTCCCTTTAAAGAAGTACTGTTTCTTTAATTCTTTACATTTTCATATATAGTTGTTTGCCACCTTGATTTCTCTTTTTGCTGTTCCAGCTAGTAGGGAAAGCTATAGAGCTATAGAGTTATAACCAGTAGGAAGAGGGACAAGGTGATCTAGCTGTATAGAGCTCTAGTGACATTACATCTTGAATACTGTGTCCAGCTCTGGAGACCTCACCTACAAAAAGATAGTGATAAAAAAAAGAGTCCAAAGACGAGTTACAAAAATTGTGGAAGGTGTGAGTTATAAAACCAGGAAAGACTTAAAGAGGTGTTCAAGTAAAAAAATCAACTTTTTCCCAATCCAAAGGATCGAGTAATACCCCTTTAAGGATTCTAATCTGTATAATCTGGAGGAAGAAAGGGAAAGGAGGACATTTCTAAAACCTTTAAATGTGTTAAAGGGCTAAATAAGGTTTAGCATTTTTAATAATAACTAGATTTGCATTTCCAGGGAAATACATAGTGCTTGAAAAGTGCGCTCCTTTACCACTGACTTCCAGAGTGCCCCTTTAACAGTGACTTCCCTTTAAGAGAAACTTTAACCCTGGGTGCCATCCCTTTAAAAGCGACATGGGTCCCGTCCCTTTAAGAGCAACCTGGGTCCCTTTAACAGCGACTTGGGTCCCTTTAACAGCAACATGGGTCCCGTCCCTTTAATAGCGACTTGGGTCCCGTCCCTTTAAGAGCGACTTGGATCCCTTTAAGATCGACCTGTGTCCCTTAAAGGGAGGCGGTAGCAGAGAATGAAGGTAAGAAACCTTATCTTCATCCTCAGATCTGTCTAACCTATTGATAGTTATCCTTTTTCCCTTCAAGAGCGACTTGGGTCCCTGTAAGAGCGACATGGGTCCCGTCCCTTTAAGAGCGACTTGGTCCCGTCCCTTTAAGAGCGACTTGAGTCCCTTCCCATTAAGAGCGACCTGGGTACCTATAATGGTAAAGATCATTGCTCGGTTACCATGACAATCTTACTCATGTCAGGGAGACAAAATCGTTAAGGACCTTCCATATATTACATCTTCTATTGGCCAATAGTGGACATGTGACTGTGGATGTTGTGATGCATTGACTGACAAGACCTTAGAGTTCCTATTAGCTGCTATATTTCAGCTATTTGCATATGTGCTGTGATTGGCTGTTAGCGGTTAGAGTGTGGCAATTATTTTTAATGGGCCATTATTTTATATGGGAAATTAGGGGTCTTTAAGTGTAAATTTCTTAAAAACGACAATTTCGATCGAAACGAAAAATAGATAGCACACCTTACACCGCCGAGGGCTTCACAACGCAGTTTGAAGGGAGTCTTTGCGCAAAGCAGTTTGGGCTGTATTACGCACAGAAAAATGGCTGGAAGAAGAAACGGAAGAAGAGGAATACGGATTACAATATAGTGCTTTTCAAGCACTATAATAAAAAAAACTGAACTCAAGAACAAGGGAACAATTGGACACAGACTTGTAGGAAAAATCAGAAGCAACATGAGAAAATAATACTTTACTGAAAGAGTAGTAGATGCTTGGAACAAACTTCCAGCAGATATGGTTGGTAAATCTGCCATATCTGAATGTAAACTTGCCTGGGATAAACATATATCCATCCTAAGATAACAGGAAAGGACATACTAAAAGGGCTTACTGGATTGACTTAGTGTTCTTTTTCTCCAGGGCACAATCTATTTATTTGAGATCAGTGGAGGGTCTAAACCCAAAACTCCTGCTAAGTCCCCCCCCCCCCCCCCCAGAGCTGTGACGCTACCATATGCAGTGAAACACAGCAGGGTGCAGACAGCTGTGTACACTGTATAGTGGCCAAACTGGGTTACTACAGCGCAGCTCCCATTCAAGTGAATGAGGGTTGAGCAGCAATAACACAGCGAGTAAGCAGTTGTCTGCTTATTGCTCTGTGCATACTTACACCACAAGTCTGATAATTAGCTGAGATCAGTAGAGATGCTGGGTATTGGTACTTAACTTCACCCATCTTATATTGTTGGCCTATTTTGAGGATACATCATCAATAGTGAAGAACTTGTTTGAATATTAGGGTACTAGATGGTACTCGTTACTCGTGATACTCAAGAAAATCTTATCATCCGTTTCTTGTAAGTTTAGGCGCAATTTCTCACCCAATCAACATGCAGGAGACTCTTAGGTACATCCTGCGATCACGTATGACCCATACATGTTGATAGCAGTGATTGGTTGGCCAGATCAGATGACCCTGCCATATAAAAACCTCGGCAGCGGACGCTCAGCTCACATGCATGCTGGAAGCGATCAGGAAAAGAGCAGCTGCTTGTTAGGGAGAGCGTTAGGGAGGGAATTAGTATTCCAGTAGGCAGCAAATACTAGCGAAACAACCAAACAGCCCTTGTAAGGGCTTCAAATCATTTTTAAATTGTATTACTACTGTAAAGGGGGTGTCACAGAGTGTATAGGTGCAGCCACCAACAGATTGTATACCACTGCCCCCCAAAAACTAGTGGGACCACTAGTATATTTTCTAATTTCTGTATTTCTTACTCAAGGCATATCTAAGTTCACTACTGCTTGCACAGTGTAAAGGTGGTGTCACAGACTGTATACGTTCAGCCACCAATAGATTATATACTATTGCCCCCAAAAAACTAGTGGGAACACTAGTATATTTCCAGATTTCTGTCTTTCTTACTCATGCCATATTTAAGTTCACTGCTGCTTGCACAGTGTAAAGGGCTGTCACAGAGTGTATAGGTGCAGCCACCACTAGATTGTATACCACTGCCCCCCAAAAACTAGTGTGACCACTAGTATATTTTCTGATTTCTGTATCTCTTACTAAAGCCGTATCTAAGTTCACTACTGCTTGTACAGTGTAAAGGGGGTGTCGCAGAGTGCATAGGTGCAGCCATCAACAGATTGTTTACCACTGCCCCCCAAAAACTAGTGGGACCAAGAGTATATTTTCTGATTTCTGTCTTTCTTACTCAAGGCATATCTAAGCTCCATACTGTGCAGTGTCCATAAAATGGTGAACCCCATGGGTAAGGGTCAAGGATGAGGGCGTGGGCATGGGTTTCCAAGCGATGCAGTTGACAGAGGCCGTGGTTCAGGGCAGGGTGACACAGCAGCACCCGTTGAGGAGGGAGCAGTGGCACACCAGACGTTCACTCCCTAGCTTCCTCACCCAACGTACAGGGTCTCATGGTAGACCGATATTGAAACCACAGCAGTGTGAACAGGTGATCACTTGGATAGCGAATAATGTGTCCAGTAACTTATCCACCACCCAGTCTTCCGCGCAGTACACCCACGCTACCCAAGGAAGTGGAACCCTTGCTCCAGCAGCTCAGCCTCCTTCCCCACAGCCTGGCCCCTCCAGGGAAAGAAGGGATTCAGATCCACCACCACCACCACCATGGTCCCAGAAACTCTTTTCTAGACCCTTCCATGAGTCTGAGCAACCGGAGCAGTCAATCTGTCCTGATGCCCAAACTATGCAGCTCACGCAGTGAGTGGGTGATGAGAGTGGGGATTTCCAAGCGGGGTTGGAAGAGATGTCTGATGATGATGATGAGACCCGGTTGTCAGACAGTGAGGTTGTTGTCATGGGTGTAACTCAAAGTGGTAAGCAGAGTGAGGAATTTGAGGAAAAGCTGTTGGATGAGGACTAGGTGACTGATGCAAACTGGGTGGATAAGCCTAAAGAAGACAGTGCTTCTAAAGGGGGAGGCAAGTTCACCCGCAGGACCGGTTGGAAGAGGAAGAGGGGTGGGCAGAGGAAGAAGCAGGGGCAGAGCGAGTAGATCAGCAACTGTTTCACGGAGTCAAACTTCCGTGGCCAGGCCTAGATGTTCCCAAGGATCAGTAGGGGAGCCACCACTACCAGCCTAACCACTACCAGCATGCGCAGGCATATGAGTGCTAAATGCCCCACACAATGGAACCAAGGCCGTTTAGTGACTGCAAGTCGCACCCCTGCTCCTTCCACTCTGTTACGTGCTGGCTCTGTCAGTCCCCCCGCCCAGGCCCCAGGCACGAGCGCCTCCCGCCCTACACGCATCCCTTCACCTCCACTATGCTCTACACCCTTCAGCAAGGTGTCCAAGCGCAGCCTTCAACTGTCCCTGCAGCAGACCTTTGAACAGAAACTCAAATACACTGCCACTTACCTGCACGCACAAGCCCTAAATGTGCACATATCCAAACTGCTGAGCCTTGAGATGCTACCCTATCAGCTGGTAAAGACAAAAGCTTTTAGGAACCTCATGGCGGTGGCTGTCCCTTGGTACTCTGTTTGCTGTGTGTGGCATAATTTTTGGAAGGCTCACCTGCTACTGCTTCTACCTGGGTCACTCTGTCACCACCGCCAAGCTGTGTCTGGCATAATTTTTGGGAGGCTCACCTGCTTCCTCCTTCACTTTTATTGGTTCTCTGTGTCTTTACTGCCATGCTGTGTCATGCCTAATTTTTGGGAGGCTCACTGGCTTCCTCGCTCACTTTTATTGGTTCTCTGTGTCCTCACTGCCATGCTGTGTCAGGCCTAATTTTTGGGAGGCTCACTTGCTACCTCACTCACTTTTATTGGTTCTCTGTGTCCTCACTGCCATGCTATGTCAGTCTTAGTTTTTGGGTGGTTCATATGCTACCTCTATTTTAATGGTTCACTGTATTATCACTGTCATGCTGTGCCAGGCTAAATTTTGGGGTGCTTCATATGCTAACTCTGTTTTAATGGTTCTCTGTGTCCTCACCGCTATGCTGTGTCAGGCAATTTTTTTGGGTGGTTCATCATATGCTACCTCTGTTTTAACCCTTTAAGGACATGGCCCATTTTCGTTTTTACGTTTTCGGTTTTTCCTCCTTGTGTTTAAAAGGTCATAGCACTTGCATTTTTCCACCTAGAAACCCACATGACCCCTTATTTTTTGCGTCACTAATTGTACTTTGCAATGACAGGCTGAATTTTTGCATAAAGTACACTGCGAAACCAGAAAAAAATTCGAAGTGTGGTGAAATTGAAAAAAAAACCGCATTTCTTTTATTTGGGGGAAATGTGTTTTTACGCCATTCACCCTGGGGTAAAACTGACTTGTTATGCATGTTCCTCAAGTCGTTACGATTAAAACGATATATAACATGTATAACTTATATTGTATCTGATGGCCTGTAAAAAATTCAAACCGTTGTTAACCAATATACGTTCCTTAAAATCGCTCCATTCCCAGGGTTATAGCACTTTTATCCTTTGGTCTATGGGGCTGTGCGAGGTGTCATTTTTTGCGCCATGATGTGATCTTTCTATCGGTACCTTGATTGCCCATATACGTCTTTTTGATCGCTTTTTATTACATTTTTTCTGGATTTGATGCGACCAAAAATGCGCAATTTTGCACTTTGGGATTTTTTTGCGCTGACGCCGTTTACCGTACGAGATCAGGAATGTGATTAATTAATAGTTCGGGCGATTACGCACGCGGCGATAGCAAACATGTTTATTTATTTATTTATTTGTTTACTTTTATTTAAAACCTGGGAAAAGGGGGGTGATTCACACTTTTATTAGGGGAGGGGGCTTTTTACTATTAACAACACTTTTTTTTTTTTTTTTTTACACATATACTAGAAGCCCCCATGGGGGACTTCTAGTATATACACTGTGATCTCTCATTGAGATCTCTGCAGCATAGATATGCTGCAGAGATCCATGAGATCGGCACTCGTTTGCTTTCGGCTGCTGCAGCCGAATACAAACGAGTGCCGAGCCGAGGACGGCGCCATCTTGGACGCGTCCCCGGCCGGCATCAGTAACGGAGATCGCTCCTCCGGGACAAGGTCCCGGAGGAGCGATCTCCCCCACTAGACACCAGGGAAACGTTGCCTCCGGTAATCGGAGGCAGCTGTCAACTTTGACAGCTGCCTCCGATTAGCTAATTAGCGGGCACGGCGATCAGACCGTGCCCGCTAATAGTGGCGGTCCCGGGCTACACGCGGCACCCGGGATCGCGGCACTTCAAAGCGGGGCCGCCGCGCGGCCCCGCTTTGAAGTGCAAGTGAGGACATAGGACGTACCGGTACGTCCTATGTCCTTAAGAGGTTAATGGTTACCTTTGTTCTCACTGCCATGCTGAGTTTTTTGGTGGTTCATATGCCTACCTCTGTTTAACCGGGCTGTTGACAAGAATTAGGCATAATGGTGTGATTAGGCAGCCTGAGGCATCCATACATGCTGACCCTGCTGTTTCCTGTCCATTTCCATTGTGTTTCCATCATTTTCTGAGGTTGACAGGTTTTCAACCGACCTTCCCTCTACAGAACCTGGGTCCCCTGCAAAAATGCTCGAGCTTCCCATTGACTTCAATGGGCTTCGTTACTCGAAACGAGCACCCGAGTATCAGGAGATATTCGTCCAGACTAACGAGCACCCCAGCATTTTAGTACTCGCTCATCACTAATCATCAATTTATTTTGCCTGGTTAAACCATAGAGAAAAGTGTAGCTAGCTGGAGAGCTGGTAGTTCAGCTGATTGCTGAAAGTGCCAGGAGTAGTGATGAGAGAACATCCTAATGTTCGGTTCGGATCTCGAACATGAACATAAAAAAAAAAATTGTGATCAGTTTGTGTTCATGTTCGCCGGACATTCACGAACAAATAACAAACATACAGTAGGACCGTACATTTTAGGCTACGCACATGCGTACAAATTATCAGGTGCAAAGTGTAAATTACGCAATGACGTATATTGTCAAGTTCAAATATGTTTAAAGATGATCGTTATAAGCATTCCGATCATCTAACAAATTGCTTATGATCGGCGAACACGAACAATTAGCTTCATGTTCATACGAACGTACAAACTTGTTTGCTCTTCACTAGCCAGGAGTCGGACTTCATACAATGACATCAGAAGGACGGATCAATAGATTAAGAATAAAAAATCTCTCTAAAGTGATACTGTCAAGCGCATTTTGCTATTTGCCATTTTCGGCACCTTGACATAGCACTTCTGCCAGACACACCAAAAATAAAAAGGTTTTATATAGAGATATATTTATATGTAAACGCACACATATAGGTATACAACTCGATCTTATTTTATTGTCTTCTTTTCTTATCTAAAAAGGCTTTGGGTGGATAGAGTGACCAAGGTGCGGGTTTTCGCCCAATTTTCCCACCTCTGTCCAGTGCTGTAATACCAAGATGAAACATGGTGCTTCACATGGGGAACATGGATTCCAGCACTGGACTAAGGCAGGGAGAGGGGCCTCAATTGCTAAAAAGTGACACTGACTACCAATAAATAATAAAAAAAAAATGACAGAAAACATAAAAAGGAGGTATTTTATGCATATCAAGCAGAAGCCCGAACAGGTGCCAAGTAGGGCACATTGCAAAAACAATGATAACAGCATCACTATAACTACTGCTATAGCTGCAACTCTTACATTTCACTTTTCAATTTCCCAAATAGAAAAGTTTCCTTTTCTTTTTTAGTATTCAGTTGCAAGAGTAGATGAGGAACAATAAAAAGTTTAGAGGAGCTCAAGAGTCTACTTTAAATTGCATTACAACAAACAGCCAGTTACTTTTATTTCCCCCTGCATTCAGAGCATTAGAACTTTTTAAAATTTCCATTACTGTGCTCGATTTTTCCACTGAAATACAACATATTATTTCCCCTTAACCACATTTAATAGAGTCTTTTAATAGATTTAGCTGTTCCACACAATGCCTATTGAATGCCGGGCCTTGTTCACAATCCCCTTTTTTTTCTATTCTTATCTAACTTGAGAAAATTACATTTACCGTAACTTATTTTACTGACAACATTTTAATTATTGAGGTATAACCTGGATATTGTTTGTAAATGTTAGTTACAAATAATGTAGCCAGCGGAATAACAATATAGAAGCAGGATCCACACAAAGATATACATTGTACATTACGTATTTATAGACTTGTGTAACTTTTATTTTCTGCTACAATGGACATAAAAACACGCCGAATATTCTATGTGAGGAAAAACACTGAATTATTCCCGTCACTTTCTCTTGACAATGAATTTCTACGATGTTGGGCGTAAAATACATTTCGCCCTATTGCCTTTTTCCATGATTGAAACTTTTGGGCTGGTTGGAATAGATAATAAATATTTAATATTTTTTTTCAAGCAGATTGATGGTGATCAGTAAATTAAAGAAATGAAAGACGGCCTGCTATAGCTGTAAAGAGCGCCTCATTCTTAACAATGATTTATCGCCATGTAACAATATTGTGTTTCTGTGTTTTCAAATCAATAATTGTCAAAATTGTGGATTATTGATACAGTTCCATTTTGTTTAGGTGCATTATAAATCTTTCATAAGAACACCACCAATTTAATTTATAAGTATTAAAAATCGTAGTACATATAGGCCCAGATTTATCAAAGGGTGTAAAATATCCACTTGTGTAATTTGCCCACAGCAACCAATCACAACTCAGCTTTCATGTTACCAGAGCAGAAAGCTCAGCTGTGATTGGCTGCTGTAAATAGTTTACACCAGTGTATCTTTTACACCCTTTGATAAGTCTCCTCCATAGTTGTCACTTTTTATAAACTCATTTTTAATAATTTAATGATTTAAATTGTTTTAATTTGTATAATTTTACTTAAAAAAGTAATTTAACCCCTTGCCTCAATATGACGTTCCGGGAACGTCATGGGATGCAGGTAGTTCTCACAAAATGACGTTCCCGGAATGTCATTTTCTCCCTGCCTCCCCCCTCTGTCCCTAGAAGTGATCGGGCAGCAGGAAGAGGCTTTGTCACACAGCCTCCTCACGCTGTCTCTGCCTGGCAGTTAACCCCATAGGAACCTCGGTCGGGGCCACCGCCACGTCTATGGAGTTTCCGGAGGAAGATCCGCTCCCTCCCCCCCTTCA
Organism: Dendropsophus ebraccatus; assembly: GCF_027789765.1. NCBI lineage: Eukaryota > Metazoa > Chordata > Amphibia > Anura > Hylidae > Dendropsophus > Dendropsophus ebraccatus. The sequence continues at coordinate 125,673,765 of NC_091457.1, forward strand.
CCCCCCTCCCCCAGAGCCGCGCGAGTGTTCATGTGGCTCCCGGGGGGGGGGGGGGGGTGTTACCATACCAACCCTAACACTGCTTCCTGTGTCTGGGCTGGTATGGATGACAGTGATCAGGCCCCTGCAATGAGGCAGGGACCTGATCTATGAATGAGTTGTCAGATTCTGACAGTTCATTCATTCTCTATTAGAGATGAGCGAACCGGGTTCGGGTTCGAGTCCATCCGAACCCGTTCGGCATTTGATTAGCTGGGGCTGCTGAAGTTGGATAAAGCTCTAAGGTTGTCTGGAAAACATGGATACAGCCAATGACTATATCCATGTTTTCCACATAGCCTTAGGGCTTTATCCAACTTCAGCAGCCCCAGCTAATCAAATGCCGAACGTTTGGGTTCGGATGGACTCGAGCATGCTCGACGTTCGCTCATCTCTATTCTCTATAGTACATTACAGCACTGATCATGTGCTGTAATGTACTATAGAGGAACCTGTAAAGTGAAAGTGAAAAACACACACATACATACATACATACATACATACACAAATAAATTAATACACAAATAAATAAATACATTCCCCATCCCCCTTTATTAATGATCCCCTATAACTGAGATACATATATTTGGTATCGCTGCGCCCATAATGACCCCGTCTATGATCCCGTTTCATTTTATATTCTGCCCGATTAATGCCACAAAAAATTACAAATTAAAATTACAATTTTTGTTAATCCCACCCTCTAAAAAATATACATTAAAGCTATCAAAACATCACATGTACCCAAAAGGTGTACCACTAAAAACATCAGCTTATGCCGCAAATAAAAATCCCTAACATAACTCCATAGGCGAAAAAAATAAAAATATTGCTGCTCTTACACTATGCAAGACACAAACAGTTTTTATAGTATAAATGCCATAAACTAAAAGGACGTTCACCAAATGATGTCACCCTAATACCAGCAGACATGTTGTAGATGTTGCATTAATAATTAGTTTATGTGGCATGACTTTCTTTCTAAGAAAAAGAGAGTTTTAAATATAAACATTTTTTCAAATTTTTGCGCAAATGTGATTTTTACAAAAAACTACTGAGTGTATCAACTAAAGTATACCACTAACATAAAGAGGAATACAGCCCAGGTACTGCTGAATCCCAGAATTCAAGGCAGTACTTGGGCTGTCTCCTCCTTCCCCACAGACCAGGAAGGCATCAGGAATCAAATGCGTTAGGTTCGACAAGGTTCGAGTTCGACAGAACCTAAGATTTTCCGATGTTCAATCATCTCTAGCTATGATCTCTACATCATTTGTACAAGCTATTTACTCTATGACAATTGCCTCCACATCATTCAGTGTCATCTGGGCATTGTTCCTTTGTTTCTTTTACACATCCCTTCAAGTGACATAAATTTGACCGAAAAAATGCAATACCTTACTGCAAGATGCACTGAAGGTGAACAAGGCCCCCTCTGCTCTGTTTAGCAAGGGGCACCTGGTTAAATGCTCGAGACCTGAGTGGAGTCGAGTACGTGAGCATTGAACAATTCTCGACTGGAGCGGCGAACATTTTAGTGCCCGCTCTTCACTTTAATAAAAGGAAAACTATTTCTCTTTCTAAAAAAACCTAAAATTTTACTTTCTGTGCTGGCGGTGGTGGTTTATCAGATTTTCGATTGGATTCCAGTTAATTTTTTTTTTTAACTGTACATTCTAATTTTTAATGCCAAAGGCGGAAAAATTTAAAAGTAGTCACTGTATTTGCTTTGATTTCTCTTTTAGGTTACTCAGTTTGAGATCAGCTAATGCTCTAAGTATGGAACAAGTCGGAATCACCGCCTGACTGATTTAATCCCATTGAGCAGATAAAGCTAAATGTGATGATATGTTGCCATAAAGCGATAATGCAGTTGTGTAAATCTTACAGATATACTTATCACTCATTAAGCTCTATTGCCTGAACTGTTGGTTCATGACTGTGGTTTATGGCATAGAAAATATGCAACATGTTTCTGGATACCGCAGCAGAAAACAATAGGAACCTCAGCTGAATTAAAATGGATTGTTTTATACATGTGTTATATGATAAGACTCTCTGCTGGCCAGCTAGTCATGAATATTAAATTTACAATGAAAAAAAAAAAGGATATCATGAATGATAAATGTCGATAGCCTCTGATCACATTGCTAGCCAAGATAGAAACTCTATAAAAGTATTTGGTCACTAACAAGAATTTATGTGTTGTTAAATGTAGAGAAAAATAGTAATAAAAAAACTTTGTTTGCCAGGTTTCCAAATTTTTCGCTTAAAATTTGCGGACTCGTGAACCGAACCTTATCGAACCGCACTAAAACAGCTAAATAATTGTTTCGCTGTTTTAGTGCAGTATTTATAGTACCTGTCCACACTTCTTCTGTGTCCTTTTTTGTGTCTCTGATTTCTCCTGCGTCTCAGGTGTCTCCTCCAGCCTGCTCAGCCAGTTACTAATTAAGATGGGAAAGCGACTTCCATTGATTCGTTGATCAGGCTGTCACTCTCCAGACAAGAGTAAAAGCCAACTTAGCCAATCACTGGTCTCGTCTCAGTCAGTCAATGATTGGCTGAGTGGGCTGTTACTCTGGTCTGGAGAAAACAGTGTGCCAAAAACTGCTTCTCTAACAAGGCAAATTTTTCAATGACTGGGGACCTAGCAGAAAGTGTACAGTTTCTCTGTAGTGCCACAATAGGAAAAATAAAGCCTTATTCCCCAAAGCTTAAGGAGGACCTGTCACCACTCCCGACATGCAATGCCTATGAAATACCAATTCTGGATCACCTATTTTTATAGCTACAGTATATGATGTACCTTTCCTCTGTTATTTTCACTTGAAATGTATGATTATAAGTATTTACTGAAACAGACAGGCCAGGAGTGGTGACAGGTTCTCTTTAAACAGATTCTGTCAGCAGTTTTAAGACATCAAAATTTCTGCCAGACATATACATAGGAAGAGAAGAGGAATAAAAATATAACTATGGTTACAGTCATGAATGTTACATGAGCGAGAAAGACATCTTTAAGTGTCCTAGGCACCAATATTTCAAGTGTACAGACCCTTTGTGCTAAGTGCCAAGTTATCTGCAATGTAAAAGCTCTGGTGGTCTGATTTTAAGCCAAAGCTGTCAATCAGAGATGAGAGAAGGGCTGGGGAAGAGCTCAGTGCACAGAGCTCTGGACACCTAACATAAAAGGTCACCTCCTGGATGCTTGACAGGACACTTAAAGATGTTTTTTTTTTTTTCGGTCATGCAACCTTTATGGTCATAACCCAAGGTATTTTTTAATTTCTTTCCACAACTTCTATGTACAGATGTAGTACACATCAACATTACTGTGACAGCACAACCTGTGAGTGGTGATGCATATAGTACTATATGCATTGCTGCTCCTTCACTACATTGGCTGTGATAGATGCTTTCACAACTGACCTGGCAAATGCACAAGAGGGAGGGCAGTGATGTACAGTATTAATTACATAGCTGCTCACTGCATACACCAGCCTTGGTGCCCTCACACCTGACCTGGCTAATATACAGTAGTAAGCAACGATGCATACAGTACTGTAAGCATCACCACTCAGCACCAACAGGAGCTGAAAGATGAAAGAAAGCGGATCTACCACTTCCCTCTATAAACTCAAAATCCTCTAAAAGGGTATGTAAAAATGGACATTTAAAACTATGATAAAAACTTTAAAAACATACATCTGTAGGATACCAATAAGTAGTCAGGACAGAAGGCTAATTCTAGATGACTAGAGTGATGGACTTATAACCTTTTTTTAAGATAACTGGGATCACAGCAAAGAATCCCCCCCCACAAAAAAAAAAAAAAAAAAAAGTTTGTGAGTTTACACCCATTGTCCTAATATTTCACGTTTTTTCGGTTAGACGTCCATTCCTATTAAGTTGCTTAATAATGTTAAATTATGAGAACTCCAGACAAAAGGTCTCTCACTAAGGTTAAGAAATAATTATTACATTATCAAGTTGTTAAACCATTATCTTAACAGGAGTTCACATCACAAACAAATTTACAATCTATGTTCCTGATTGCTTCAGTGCATCTAAAATGAAGAATATAGCAAGTTTTCAAGTAGTAATCTCCTATTGTTAATTCTCCACAGAAACTGTAGATTATAATCTGTCTCCATGGTTACAGACTACAAACAAGCCCTGTGTGGTCTGATCTTGCAGTCATACAGTCCTCGTAACGTGCAGATGTTAACAGTCGGACACATCTACTAATGCGCTACAACTCTGACTGCTGACTCTGCTGCATCTGTACAGTACACTATATTTATTGACAACCTATGGCTATATCCATGTTTAGGCACAAAAGTCTCAGGACACCCTATTATTTTAGAAACAAAATTACATTTATGAATTCCCCAGCAAGTAATGGGTGAGGGGACTTATCTTTTAGGCCATGTCTAGAACATGATTGCCATCTTGTAATCTGCTATATTGGATAAGGGGCTAGTTTTTCCAATGGGAAGGTTGTCAGGTAGACCAGGACTAAATCCAGTGCCTTCAGCCTCAGCACCATGGACAGAACACAGCTGTCTGTAGAGCAGTCTAATTTTTGGCTTGCAGTCATCTCTGTCTACAGAAAGACTCCCCCCCCCCCCCCCCCCCCCCGTTTGAGAAGCACAGTTGTATATACCGTTAGCTCTTGTTAAAGGTTACAAAGTTGTACATACCCTTTAAAATTGTGCAATCATTTATAGACTAGCTGACACACAGTACATGCCATAATGCTGACTGGACAACTATAGAATAGGTATATATATATATATATATATATATATATATATATATATATATATATATATATATATATACTGTATATATGTGTGTGTTAGGTAGAAGACAATCACAGGGCTGATACTAAAACAACTGTTCGCACTTTCTGTAAGATGTGTTAATGGAATTCTCCAGATAATGGTTTCCTGAAAGAAACTTTTTTTTCCATAATGCATTAAAGTGATTTTCCCCTGGTTTATAAATAGCTGCTAAATGTAGCCTCTGTATTTAGAGAAATTACTTTACTCCATAGATTGTATATCACGCTCCCCACGTAGAAGGTGGCAGAAGAAGCTTTGGAGTTCAGCGTTGATAAATTTCTCTATTTCAATAACAGTTGGTCATCTGATCCTTCTCAGAAAAACACATTAAATTAGAAAATTAGGCTAATGTAGCATTAAAAGCATTTGATTTCCCCATAATGTAACATGCATCATATTTTGATGGTTTACTTAGCGATTCTTATAGGAAATAATAATTTTTGGTGGAAAGTTTAACCCCTTCACATCAGCCATATGGCTATATATGTTCCTGGTGCACTTACCCCGTGCAGCAGGAATGTATAAAATTGTTCCTGACTGTGAAGGGATTTTAATGTGTTCAGGGCCATTACAATGGGATCAGCCCTGCACACATTACTGTCTCCAGATCCAGGTATAATGACAGGCAGCCACGGTTGCGCATCTGCCTGTCATTAACCCCCTTAAATGCCACAATGCACAATGATCACGGCCTTTAAGCTTGTCAGTGACAGGACAAGGACCTGTTACTGACTGATCGGGACCCCCTTAGCATGGCTTAGGGGGTCCCGATAACTTTTAGCAAGCAGCGGGGGTTAAACCACTTACTTCCATCTGTCGGATCTTCGATCTGTGTCAGGCAGACTCTATGTAAAAAAATATAAAAATATTTTAAAAACATAAAAAACAATTATATTGCATTTTGTAGTGTGCGGAATGAAAAATCTTCTCTTACACCAATATGATATCAATAAAAGCTAGAGATCATGACACAAACCAGCCCTGTAGGTGGAAGAATAAAAGCGCTATTGCTTTTAAAAGGAGAGGAGGAACATTGTTTCAAATTGACCTGGACATCCATGCATCAATGACCTTCGGTCTTGAAGGGGTTAATGAAGAGTCTCTCTCTCTCTCTCTCTCTCTCTCTCTCTCTCTCCCCGTTTTAAATTAACTGATTAGTTCTTAATCTATATAACTAACTGTTTTCAATGTTATTAGACTAATTTAACCCTTTAATGATCTACATGGTGGATATTAAATGACTGTGCTGCCAGTTTTTTTTGCCACAGACAACCACCCATTACAGTTAGGAGCTAAATGCCAGGACCGAAGTTACTGCTGATACTGGCAGTTTAACCCCTTCCCATTGGCAACTCAATGACGTGATCACTGGGTGCCCACAGGTTTCCATGACAGGCAGGGGCCTTTTCAAGGTCTGCTATATAAGTGTGTCTATCGGACAGCAGATTGCCTGTCAGCATTATGCTGACATAATACAGTGCAGGACAGTATTTGTTCACTGTATCATTCTAATAATGGGGAGATAACTTGTCAAAGACTCCTTTTCAGACTGATAAAGATAAAAAAGGGTATAATTTATAACTATTTACTGAGTTCATACTATTTACACCCATAATGAATCCTCTAGTTCTCTTGTGCATTATATGTTAATGGCAAAAAACAAAATGCAGGACAGGAGGGGGTGATGTAAATATGAGAAACAAGTGACACTCAACTGTCCTGGTTACCCACAACAACTTTGGTGATCTGCCAGTCTCTTCTATCTCCCAGTTCCTGTTATATCTCAGCACCACAGGAACCGCTCCTTCCTCAGTTACTATTTGGCTGAGCAGGCAGTTCCTGTGGCGCAATAAAATATAGGAGACCATAAAGGGATAGGGAGTGCAGCTGGGCAGCTGGGATAGGCAAATGTCACTTAAAGGGGTAGTTTGGCATCAGAAAATTGTATACTTACTAATATAGTGTAATCACTAATAGTATTGGCCTCAGGGGCTTTTGCTTTACCCCTTACAGGAAATAGATGAACTACATAATGTATACAGCTCCCCGGTTCCTCTTTCCCTCCATAGACAATACTGACTTCACCATCTCTGCTCAGCTGTTCCAGTCTATATTACCATCTACCTGTCACATACTCAGATACATACAACAGAAAAAAAGGAAAAATTAGCAGCACATCTATGACTCTGTTCAAACTGCAGGTTGCACGCTGCTTGTGACTTAAGTACATACACAAAAACAGAAGGTGCAACAGCAACCCACAGGTGCAAAGGCTTACAGTATATACTCCTCCCAGCGTACACACCGTAAACACCTGCTCTGTAGATATTAAAAAGTGAGGATCTTAGCAAACTATTTTATCAAACAGAGCGTACCATGTCGCCACATTAAGGCGTCCTCGAGACGGTCCCTACTATAGCATTTTGACACTAGCAATGGCCTCTCCTGGGCTGAATAAGCCTACAACTGGGCAGATAGGAGCAGGTGTTTACCGTGTGTGTGCTGGGAGGAATATATACGGTAAGCTCTTGCACCTGTGGGTTGCTGTTGCACCTTCTGTTTTTTTGTATGTACTCAGATACATAAATATCTTTAACCCCTAGACGACCCTGGACGTACAGTTACGCCATGGAAGTCTGTCACCAGACGACCCTGGACGTAACTGTACTTCCTGGGTGTTTCTCCTGCTATGAAGCGTGTCCAGAGCGGAGCGCGCTTCATAGGAGGTGGGGGCCGGCTGCAGTGAGCAGCCGGCAGCTCATCGTTAATGACAGGCTGCAGTGATCGCGCTGCAGTGTGTCATTAACTCCTTAAACGCCACAGCGCCGTGTTTAAGTGTAAGTGACAGGGGGAGTCCCCTGTCACCTACCGATCGGGACCCCTGCAGTGTTATTTCGGGGGTTCTGTTCGCTGTGTCAGACCGCCGGAAGTCTCTAACCTTCCTCCGTGCGGTCCGATCAGCGATCTGCTCACTGAGTCTGCACAGGCAGGCTCAAAGAGCAGATTGCCTATCACACTGATCAATGCTATGCCAATAGCATAGCGATGATCAGTGTATGAAACCCAACTAATGAATGTACAAGTCCCCCAAAGGGACTTCAAATGTGTAAAAAAAAAAAACCCTTTCCCATTATATAAATAAAACATAAATAAATAAATAAATAAATAAACATATAATATACCGTAGCGTGAGTAATTGTCCGATCGATTAAAATATATCAATAGTCATCACTAACGGCAAACGGCGTACACGAAAAGAGGGAAAAAAGCGGATTACCAAGATTACCAAGATCTCATACAGCCCCATAGGTAAAAAACAAAACAAAAAACATTATAAGCATCACAATAGGCCCATTTTATTAATAACTAATTGCCAAAAAAGGATTTCATAAAAAATATATATATTTAACATTAGAGAATCTGTGTAAACCTGCATATGATTGTGTTCGGGCTGATATATAGAATAGTGGTATCATGTTGCTTTTACCATATAGTGTATTACAGAGACACAGGAACCCAGGAACGATTTTACGATTTTTACTATTTATATCTTCATAAATAATAATTTTGGAATTCCGTCCTATATGTTATGGTAAAATGTAAGACGCCATTACACAGTACAACTATTTCTGTAAAAAACAAGCTTTTACATGGCCTTGTAGATAGAACGCAAACACTAAGATCAAAATTTGCGCAGTCAACTGGGTCATTTTGGGCCTGGTCCTCAAAGGGTCAATTGAACATTTAGGGAGAGTGAAGTGTGAATACAGCATGCTGCCTTGTGCTGAGTGATGCAGCAGGTGCTAAAACTTCACTGATTGTGAAATAGTCTGCAGTGAAATGAGATGTTCTGCAACCGTTTTGGGTGGGGGACTGGCAAGAGTGCTGTGGGAGAGGATTGGGTAAGGTGGGAGAATGTGATGAAGATCTGAGAGAAAACAATGCATTCTGGGAATTGTATTCCTGCAAAACTGCTCAACCAGGAAGTACAACCATAAAATACAGAACTAAGAACCCCAAAACAAATGGATATTTGGTTGTTTCAGACCTGGGGGAGACATTGCTTTATGCTTCTGTAGCATGCTTATTTTTTAGCTGATATTCCAGCACCCCTTTAACAATCATTTATTTCTTATTTTTATCTTTCCTATGGGGGCAAAGGTTAGAAAGGAGGAGACAAGAGGACTAGAGACAGCAGCATTTACAGTAAGTCTGCACAATGGCGCCACACTTATAATAACAGTATACGACTTTCTGGCATGATTCGTCATGCTGGAATAAAATAGGCCTAATTATCTGCATGCAAAAAAAAAACCTTTTAGAGAATATATATATATATATATATGGAGCCGAGAAGAAGGGTTTTATACGTGAAACGGCCGTCGCTCTGTTTATTTGTGGATAGTACCTGCTATTGATGCCTTCTATGCCCAAATAAAGCATCTGCCGCACTTCATCTTATCCTTTTGTGCAAAGATATATATATATATATATATATATATATATATATATATATATATATATATATATAGGTGTCCAATCAAAATCCCTATTATACCCTGTCAACATAACCATTCAGATCACATATTTTCACAACCCCACAGTAAAACTATCAAAAAAACACTAAAACCATTTAAAGTATCTAAAAGAGCTTGTTTTATATACAGCAAAAATACAAGTTATCTAGTCGTAAAGCTAAACTGGCTGACTTCATTCCTCCCACAAATAATTCAAATTGCATATATTATGAAGAAATGTAAGAATATACAGCATTGTTTTGCATTTTATTGATCCATTTATTCTTAAGGACAGGAGATCCGCTAACCAAATGGCTGCCACAACATTATAAAACATTCATTTTTATAGCAGATGTAATAGAATGTGATGTCTCTCATACTTCTCCATACTTTCTATTACCTACATCATGACCTAGTACGCAGTTTTATGTGATGTGGAATTATTCATAGGTTTCCAACAATATCATTTATCTCATCCTTTCCAGGGAATGTAAAGGAGTAAAGATTTTATACTTAAAAAGCACGGATACGACTGGCTTCAAGATTTAGAGGGTTTCTTGTGACTCAGAAGTAGTAATTACTGAATTCACGCCCCACTCAGTTGGAGAGCCAAATGAACCAGCTATGACCTCTTTAACGTTGTCTGAGAATTAGGCCGGGATTTGGCTTTTATTGCTAGAAAATATATGCCCCATATATATTAGACAAATAATTAGGAGGACCTAATAAAACAATATTTTATAGGACAAAGGATCTCACTGGTTTATTCAACACAAGAAGGGCAATTAATTTGAAGAGGTTGTTGGCTGAAGTATATTTAAAAAAAAATCTGTAATAAATAGTGTTGAGCGGACTTGAGGAAACTGTAATGGTTCGGCAACTGCCTGAACATTTGGCATTTGATTCCCAGGGTCTAGAGAAATTGGATGCCGGAAAACATGGATACAGCCAAAGGCCATGTTCTCAGTACACCCTAGGGCGGCATCCAACTTTTCCAGATTCAGATGCCAAGGGTTCAGGTTTGGAGAAGTTGCTGAACCCAGTGAGTCATTGATCAAGGGCCTCCTTAACCTTGGGTCCATCACCTACAAGTTCTCTTAAATGGGCAATGTCACGATTTTATTTATTTTTTTTTTTTTTTAAAGTCAGATTGACATTTCAAAAGTTTTGAATGGTCAGGGTCTAAATGTTTAGATTGGAATTCATCAGGAGAGGGAGACAAGAGAAGTCCAAGTGCCACACATTCACTTTCAGCTCTGAGAGAAAGTGTCATGAAATCATATTGTTGAAAAACTGATAATCACATAACATTAATAAAATTTAAGTGGTAAGTGACAATACTTCCTTGAGAGTCTGATCAACTTTCTTCTCTCATTCTCATACATGTCAAAATGTTACTCCTAAGACCCACTCCGATCCTGGGACACAGTTTGCACTTCTCTGTCAATGAAATCAAACTTGTTTTCTTAATTAGAGTCTGTGGAGCAAAGTCAGAGTGGAGGGCACTGCACTTGGCTGTATCTCAAGATCATAACAAGTCTAAAAAGCAATTTTTATTTACCCTTCTACCCCCCCTTCCCTATCACTCCCTCCTCCCCCGAGGAGCATTAAAACGCATACATGCCTGATCGCTGTCAACCACTGCCGGCGCCATCTTGTGTTGATGACTTTTTCAGAGTGGATAGGCCCTCCTGTGACATATCAGCAGATGACTAACTACTTGCTCAGCTCCAATTGGCTAAGCAAGCTGTCAGTCATCTGACACTGCTGGTGGAAGAACAAGGAAGTGCGGAACAAATAAACACACCGATGGGAGCTCCAGTGACCCTAGATTTAAATAGCGATGGACCCATGAGTTTGGGTGAAATATAGAAATGGTGTTTGCCATTTTTTTCCCACTAGCACTAGAGTTGTCCTTTAGTGTTTTGCACCATAAGGCCAAGTTTAAACAACGTAAATTTTCTATCAATCATAGCCGTTGTTGCCAATTTGCAACAACGGCCGTGATTAATGGAAAATTTATGTTGCACTGCAGTCAATGGAATCTTGACCGGAGTGTATACTCTCTGGCCGGTATTGAAAGTGGCACAGAACTGTCAGTTCATACAATGGAAAGTGCGGCTCCGGTATTGCAGTACCGTCCGGGATGATCTTCACTGACACCTGCCGTTCTGTAATATGGCCAGGTCACAGAACAGCCTATGTCTTACAGTGTGTGAACTTGGCCTAACACAAGAACAAAGCAAGAATAAAAAATGCTTTCAAATGTCCCTAGCCTTTAAGATTAAATTGCACTCTGCACTGATTGTTACCCTGGAGCAGGTTTTTATTTTATTTGGAAAAAGCTGGTTGTATGATCATGGGTTGTTCTTTCTGAAATCTAATAACCACTTCCCATTCTGTATGACACCAGGATGGGTTAAATCCTTTACACAAAATGACTGTGCACATCTTCTTACTATTATAATTATAAGGAGAGAAACCATTATCTTGGTGGCATGTTGCAGCAGGACCATGCATTGTGTGATATATTGAGCTGCACACAATGGGTGCGTATTTTGTGCTCCTTTATTTTTTCACGCAGAGGGCTTCCGAATGATAAATTGTCATCATGAAACTGCTCATCCTATTATTTTATTCTCCACCAGATACTGTAAATAAGATTTGATAAAGTAATAGGGATTCTTTGAACCAGCAATGTATTAGAATTATCAGGAAAAGATGTGTAATCTCAGGAACCAAGAACACTGGCAAGTTAGAATTGCATTTAGAATATGACACTGCCATAATTCTGCAGAAGTCATCACTATTTGATTTTCCTCTATTTCAATTATTATATGGCTTAAGGATGGGGCACGGGTTATATGCAGAGGTGTCGTAACCAGTAAAGACCATGCAAATAGATATAAAGACAAAGCAGTTCAGAAAAGCCTCAGGATTTCACAAGTGTTATTTTGTTACAGTAGGTGAAGCTGCAAAAATGTTCCTTTTTAGTGAAAGACTTTAAAGAGGTTGTTGACATCAAACAGCCTGTGTTCAGAGGCTACCTTACCTGCAGGTGAGATATACTCTGTGAGGTCCCATTGCTGGTACCCCTGGTAATGGGTGGTTTTTGGTAGAGCGGCACCTGCTATATATTCAATTTCCTGACAGCACAAGGTGATCTAAGTTCAGTTTGGCAGCACCACAGGGAGGTCTGGAAGTTGAATACAGAAAATAAATGCTAAAAATAGAGACTATGGAAAGATGCTGGTGTTTTACTTCTAATGCAGAAAGTCATAGTGGTACTAATTCTGTGCCCCGGAGAGTAATAGTGTCATCATATGTGCCGCTAGAGAGATACTGTGTCCCAGCAGAAAGAAAATCTGCATATATAATGAAGACAGTTTGACAGACAGTGAGACAATTTTAGTTACAAGCTGTGGAGAAGAGTAGAAATCTTGATGTGCATTTTCCCCAAAAGTAGATCAGATGGTGGGGGGGGGGGGGGGGGGGGCAGTGAAGTGGAAATCCCATTCTTAACGTCATGTCAAGGCATTTATTTAGTATTTTCTGTATTAACTCTTTAATGTCTAGTCAAATTCTATTTTTTTTCTTTACCTTTCTACCCCCTTGCTTTCTAAGAGCCATAACTGTAAAACAAGTTGTAAGTGAGGTTGACGTTATGATAAAATTCAGTAGAATGAGCAGGAAGAGGCGGTGTTACCGTATGTCTCTATCCTAGCTCTATGTCTATGTGAGTGAGACATTCCTATAGACTTTCTTTATGCAACTATCTCAATCACGAGAGCGCCTCATTCTAGTGATAATCAATGGTTTTAACACTCAGATCCCAACTGTTGCTATGATAATTTTTTTTTTAAATGACAGTGGCCATTTAGCTAAAAATATTTACAGCAGCTTACATTCTCCAACCGTCTCTTAAATCAGAGACCAACTCTTTTCTGAACTGCTGACTTAAAGTTTACAGGCTTGGTGCCTTTAACAATCCATCATGTTACTTGATCTATCTTTGCATATTTATCTTTATATTTTGTCTAAAAGTCATATTTTGTATAAATGGAGACAGATGCAAATGTTTCTCCCCGTTCTGTCAAATTCTTCTACCAACAGACAAAAAAAAAAAAGGATGCACAAGTTATTGGCTGCTTGTCTGCTACAGCGTGGAAGTAGGGTAATGAGCGAGCGGGTACAGCAAGTCTCGGAAGGTCACACATTTTGTATCAGAAAACATTTGAGTGAATACAAGAATATTCTTCGCTTGAAGTGATGTATTCTGCAGATGCTGCTTTCTCTTAGTGGCCATTTTATCACATTACTGTATTGATCACAGTGTCTTATTATAATTGCATTAGACACTTTAGTTTTCAGAGTTTCTTTGCAGTTACAAAGAGTGTAACATATTTATTTGCCTTTGATAAGGTTCAGCTACGGGTCATTCTGATTGGGGCAAACTGTTAAAACCGATAACCGCAAGACTTTAATGTTAAAAGTTGGAAATGTTCTGCAAAGTGTTTTCATAGGCAACAAGATTATTTGACAATGGTAGTATAAATCTGCTTTAAAAGGAATCTAGAATTTTTTTCTTTTTTTTTTACTAGAGCCAGATACTGAAATATGTTACTTTTTTTCAACTCTATTTCTATTTTCACTATGTATTTGTTTTGTTTAAAATGATGAGTGTCAAGGACACATCCCCCATAAAATATAGCAGGGGGAAATAAGGAAACCAAGAAGAAAGGCAATGTTTCATTTTCAGTACATTATAGGGGGAGCCTTCTTCCCTGAACCAAGGCAAAATATACTGTAACTGATCCTATTGACTTCTATGGGAAAGTTTTCTAGGCATGCTCTGCGACTTCTATAGAGGTTACTATACATGCATCGGGGGTTGGACTGATATGTTGTAAATGGCCTGGTTCCTTCTTATTTAACAACTGGTGTCATGTAAAACCTTTTACTGCAATTTTATCTGTGATGATGAAGAGAAGACTGATGAAAAGTGGTATTTACAGAATAAGGCTGGGTTCACCCCATGTATATTTGAGGCTGTATTTGTGAGGCTGTATAGCAACCAAAACCAGGAGTGGATTGAAAACACAGAAAGGCTCTGTTCACATAATGTTGTAATTGAGTGAATGGCCATCATTTAATGGCAAATATTTGCTGTTATTTTAAAACAACGGCTGTGGTATTGAAATAATGGCCGTTATTTACTGTTATATGGCGGCCATCCACTCATTTTCAACATTGTGTGAACAGATCCTTTCTGTGTTTTCAATCCACTCCTGGTTTTGGTTGCTATGAGGACCTGACATGAGGACCAAATACTGCCTGAAATATACATAGTGTGAACCCAGCCTTAGGGTAAATTCACACAGGCGGATCCGCCGGGAGTCTCACGCATGAAATCCGCAGCTAATCCGCAATACACGTATTAATAATAATAATAAGAATACATGTATTGCGGATAAGCTGAAAATTTCGTGCGTGAGACTCCCGGCAGATCCGCCCGTGTGAATTTACCCTAAAAAGGGTTAGCCTGGTATTAAGCTTTGTTAAAAAGAATAAAAACTACAACAGCCCTGCAGTCCCCAACACAAACACTGGTGGCAGCTGAGGGGGTCGTGTCACCCCTTACTGTTGTCAATCAACGGAAGTGGCTACATAAATGAAAACTGTACATTTATTTTCATGAAGTTATATTGCAAAGTAATATGGCTTTGTTAAGGCCATTTTTTTTGCCCCTCAAAATGTAAAAAGGTGCCATAACATAGTGAATCACAAGATAAAGCAGTAGGTAAAGGTTGTCAGTTATCTTAAACATACCTGTTCAGGATGTGAGTCTGCAACTTGCTCCTGCCTAGTGTGAATGGTGTTGTAGGAGAGCTGACCAAATTTATCTTTTTGTCTGTGTTCCAGATGGGGGGGGGGGGGGAGTGGCGGCCTCTACTTGGTTGTTCACTCCACCCATCCCACCCTGGGGGTTATTTTTCCAGTATTAGGGTGCCTTCACACCTACCGTATCGCAACAGAAAATCCGCTGCAGATCCGCAGCAGATTTAACTGAATGAATGAACACAACATCAAATACGCACTGTCAAATCCGCTGCGGGGGATTGTTTGGTTAGCTCACAACTCTGCCCAGGGGTCCATAATGCTGTGTAGAAGGCCTTTAATACTTCTCATTATGGTGCAGGTAGATTTCTAAAATAAATGGAAATATTCTTCAGGGGATTGTATGTATTACAAGGTTGGACAAGGTTTTCTGAAACTACTGTAAGTATCAAAGAATCTAATTTCCAATCTTTTATATTGTGTTATCACTAGTACTATAAGGTGTTTGTTGCGGCCTACTAAATAGTATTTATAGCGGGAGGGAAATGTACATTTTCTTCCTTTATATAAGATTTAATGAATAGTCTTCCCTGGTGTTCTACATTGTCCCTTCCTATCTGCAGCCTAACACCTTACACCTTCCTAATTACCCATTGTTATATTCTGCTCATCACTCTCATTCATTATAATTATTTTTTTTTTATTATTACCATTCACCGTCCTTTACAACACCCTCTCCAGTCATTCCAGAGGAGGTACAGAATGAAAAAAAAAAAAAGAGGAAATAATATAAGTCTGCAGGATATCATATCACTCATTGCAAGAGGAGCCCACGCAGTGCTAATAATGTGGATGGAGTCACGATGTTTGGTGGCCTTCATAGAGCGCTAACACTCCCTTTGAGCCAAGACTGTTAGGTGGCTAAATGTTTATTATGCACTGCATCACGCTGATGGGTTTTAACATTTAATATTACACACTGTGACATTCACTGTAGTCATCAGCGACAAACAATCCAGCTAATGGGATGATGTGAGGATGATCGCAGACTCCATGTGAGTGACAAAGTGACATGCAACGCCAAGTAATAATGAGCACAATCATTAGCAATGAACAGTAACACCCTGGACACAGTTTAATTATGTTCTCTGGGAAATGTAAAAACTATGGCTAATTAATCACTCTAGAAGGATATACATGAAAACAGTGTCAGTCCCCACCCTTCTGTTTCATCGGCTCGCAGCGAGTTCACTTTTCCATGTCAAGTCTCTTTAAATACAGTGTAAATTGGAAGGGTGTGGGGCATGGTTGGCTTCAAATAAGCATATGTTAATGAAATATTCAATAAACAACATTCAATATGGAAGCAACAGAGAGTTATCAACCTCCTCTGCTATATGGTGTTATTTAAAGGGAGGTCTCTCTTCCTGGTAACAATTCATATGGCATATGGAGAACAGGAGGGAGGGCTGCTTGGGATCCAACTCTATGAGCCAAAGCAAAGACCCAATTTGTACATGTATTTCATGGGCAGTCATTCATTTTAAGGACCCCATGTTATTTTAAATTTCCTTTTTATTGGACAATGTCGAGGAAATCTTTTACTGGCTAACATTCTCCTGAAAAATTCAGCTTATTGACATCTCATTAGCCGGCCCTTTTTTCTATGAACTGGCCTGTAGCTTTGTCATACAGTCGTTGTCTGTTATATGTCTATTACCTGTCCAGTAGCCTTGTATTACAGTGGTCATCTGTGATGTGTCTATTACCTAGCCAGTAGCCTTGTATTACAGTGGTCGTCTGTGATGTGTCTGTGTCCAGTAGCCTTGTATTACAGTGGTTGTCTGTGATGTGTCTATTAACTGGCCAGTAACCTTGTATTACAGTGGTTTTCTGTGATGTGTCTATTACCTGGCCAGTAGCCTTGTATTACAGTGGTTTTCTGTGATGTGTCTATTACCTGGCCAGTAGCCTTGTATTACAGTGGTCGTCTGTGATGTGTCTATTACCTGGCCAGTAGCCTTGTATTACAGTGGTTGTCTGTGATGTGTCTATTACCTGGCCAGTAGCCTTGTATTACAGTAGTCATCTGTGATGTGTCTATTAACTGGTTAGTAGCCTTGTATTACAGTGGTCATCTGTGATGTGTCTATTACCTGGCTAGTTAACCTGAAATCGCTCACCGTATTACACAGAACGATATATTATGATCGTTATTGCGATCGTTACTATGATCGTTTATTCCTTCTGATCCCAGCAAAACAATGGATAATGTACTATTACACTAAACGATTAGTGAAAAAACGCCGAACTTAAGCGAACGAATGTGGAATTACAGCGAAGGATTAGTGAACGATTAAGAATGATTTTAGGTTCAGATCTAAATCAACGATCAACGACATATGAACAATTGCAATTGCCTGAAATTACACTGAACAATTATCGTTTAAATTTGAACAATATAACAATTTTTTGCACGATAATCATCCCGTGTACGGCTGGGTTCACACTGCGTTTTTTGCAATCCGTTTTTTGAAGAAAAAAAGAAAAAAACGGATGAAAAACGGATTGCAAAAACGGATTCATTTGCGTGCATCCATTTTAATCCGTTTTTCCATTGCCTTCCATTATAAAAATACGGATCAAAACGGATCCGTTTTTTTTTCTACGGACACAAAAACGTTGCTGACACTATTTTGTTTGTCCATTAAAAAAAAATTGATCCATTAAACGTATGCTAAAAACGCAGTGTGAACACCCAGCCTAATATGGCCCTTACAGTGGTTGTCTGTTATATGTCTAATAACTGGCCAGTAACCTTATATTACAGTGGTCATCTGTCATGTGTCTATTACCTGGCCAGTAGCCTTGTATTACAGTGGTTTTCTGTGATGTGTCTATAACCTGGTCAGTAGCCTTGTATTACAGTGGTCGTCTGTGATGTGTCTATTACCTGGCCAGTAGCCTTGTATTACAGTGGTTTTCTGTGATGTGTCTATAACCTGGCCAGTAGCCTTGTATTACAGTGGTTTTCTGTGATGTGTCTATAACCTGGCCAGTAGCCTTGTATTACAGTGGTCGTCTGTGATGTGTCTATTACCTGGCCAGTAGCCTTGTATTACAGTGGTTTTCTGTGATGTGTCTATAACCTGGCCAGTAGCCTTGTATTACAGTGGTTTTCTGTGATGTGTCTATAACCTGGCCAGTAGCCTTGTATTACAGTGGTCGTCTGTGATGTGTCTATTACCTGGCCAGTAGCCTTGTATTACAGTGGTTTTCTGTGATGTGTCTATTACCTGGCCAGTAGCCTTGTATTACAGTGGTCATCTGTGATGTGTCTATTACCTGGCTAGTAGCCTTGTATTACAGTGGTTGTCTGTGATGTGTCTATTACCTGGCCAGTAGCCTTGTATTACAGTGGTCATCTGTGATGTGTCTATTACCTGGCTAGTAGCCTTGTATTACAGTGGTTGTCTGTGATGTGTCTATTACCTGGCTAGTAGCCTTGTATTACAGTGGTCGTCTGTGATGTGTCTATTACCTGGCCAGTAGCCTTGTATTACAGTGGTCATCTGTGATGTGTCTATTACCTGGCTAGTTGCCTTGTATTACAGTGGTTGTCTGTGATGTGTCTATTACCTGGCTAGTAGCCTTGTATTACAGTGGTCATCTGTGATGTGTCTATAACCTGGCCAGTAGCCTTGTATTACAGTGGTTTTCTGTGATGTGTCTATAACCTGGCCAGTAGCCTTGTATTACAGTGGTCGTCTGTGATGTGTCTATTACCTGGCCAGTAGCCTTGTATTACAGTGGTTTTCTGTGATGTGCCTATTACCTGGCCAGTAGCCTTGTATTACAGTGGTTGTCTGTGATGTGTCTATTACCTGGCCAGTAGCCTTGTATTACAGTGGTCATCTGTGATGTGTCTATTACCTGGCTAGTAGCCTTGTATTACAGTGGTTGTCTGTGATGTGTCTATTACCTGGCTAGTAGCCTTGTTTTACAGTGGTCGTCTGTGATGTGTCTATTACCTGGCCAGTAGCCTTGTATTACAGTGGTCATCTGTGATGTGTCTATTACCTGGCTAGTAGCCTTGTATTACAGTGGTTGTCTGTGATGTGTCTATTACCTGGCTAGTAGCCTTGTATTACAGTGGTTGTCTGTGATGTGTCTATTACCTGGCC
Source organism: Dendropsophus ebraccatus (assembly GCF_027789765.1). Lineage (NCBI taxonomy): Eukaryota > Metazoa > Chordata > Amphibia > Anura > Hylidae > Dendropsophus > Dendropsophus ebraccatus. The sequence goes on from NC_091457.1 coordinate 125,693,193, forward strand.
AGTAGCCTTGTATTACAGTGGTTGTCTGTGATGAGGCAACCACTTTAAGCTAGAGTCTGAGAGTAAGAAAGTAATGAATAAAGATTATATAGGCATAGGCTGTTTGATTGTCCATGCTGAATCATTATGAATGTGGTAGGGGGTTTACTATTTTATCTATACCGCTATTTATTATCATGTCTCTAGAGCTATTGAACTACCTGAACTGCTGAGATTTATGGGACCTGTTCAAAAAACGATAGGGAGGAAGGGCAAATGCATCTATCTCTGTCTAGTAAAACTTGGTGATGTGTAATGTCAACAATGGTATAAGTGTCACTGCTGCACAACTTGATCAGAGCAGTGGAGCGAGGACCAGGGCTTGAGCAGCCCTGCAGTTCCTGACACAAACATTCATGGCAGCAAAGAGCTCTGTGTTGTCTCTCACTGCTGCCACTCAACATATAGCAGTATAGAAATCAAAACCGATATACTTAATAAAATTACAAACAAATATCCTTATTAAAGCAATGTATATGAAAACCTCTATCCAAAGAACCCCTTTAAGAAAGGACTTATCAGTATGCTTTTAAATATATAGGGTGGGAAAACCTTTAAACTTTAATCTTCTTCACTAGAAATACTTCTCCGTAGTCCTAAAGACTGCAGGTAAGTGTGGACTCATGATAACTAACACATGGCTAGGAGAATGTGGGGCAGGCCATCCTAGTGTGTTTCACTAATAGACGTGTGCAGGATCTCAGGAGCTTTAGTAATGACATCGCTACGGAGCAGAATGTCAGGAACCAAAGTTCATATGCCAAACTAGAAAGCTAATTTGCATTCCTGTGCTACGTTTTCTCTACTAGATTTGCTGATAGAACAGAGCTAAAGCCATGGAAAGAGCCTTCACCCAGGGAAAGATTAGATTTGCTGACCTACGCCTTAGTGTCCAGGGCACATACTGTATTAGCGACTAACCCCACCCCACCTTACAAAATAAAAGGGGTTATCCAGCGCTACAAAAACATGGCCACTTTCCCCCTACTGTTGACTCCAGTTTGGGTGGGGTTTTGAAACTCAGTTCCATGAACTGGAGACAACAGTAGGAGGAAAAGTGGCCATGTTTTTGTAGCGCTGGATAACTCCTTTAAGTGGCCCAAATCTGACCTGCAGTTTCAGCTATAGTACATTGTGCTGTCTGCAATATGTTGTGTGCTGACAGTTTTGTTTAAAATACATTCTGTGCTGCTGAAGCAAATATTGATTACTAAACACAATGTAACAATACAGGAAACAAATAAAACGAGAGCCTAACCTTAAAAGGACAGAATTGATGCAAAAAAGACCTTTTGTTTAGTAATGGAGGAATAAGATACATGGTAAAGACCAATGACGGTAAAAGAAACCATTAAGATATGTAAATAACAGAAAACATAATCCAGTGATAGGGGGGAAAAAAGTCTAAATCTGAATAAAATGAAAAATATTGACAAACCTTTTTATGAATTACCTTTAAGTGCTCAGCTTGAAGGAACTGACCTGATTACATTTCATAAATTCTTCCCCACTGGTTTTGGCTCCAAAAAGATTTGGCATGAATTTTATTATTCCACAAAATGAAAAGAATTCCCCTGTTGTGGAAACTTGGAAATTTAGGTCATCTATCATGTTGTCCTGTACAAGGGCTGACCCAATGAGGAACCTTAGATCTTGTGATGACACAAGCTCTGCTGGATGATTAGTCTTAAAATATCCCAGCTAATATAGTGCAATGGTTCAAAACAATGAACTGTCCTTCAGATTATATGTTATTTTTACTGGAAAATGTAGATCCACTTTGTAGAACAGCCTGGATGATGCTATAATCAGTAGAATGCGCCTGCATTCCAATTCACCATTGGACACAATGGAAAGTGAGGCCGGAGCCACACTTTCCATTGTGTGAACAGTCAGTGGTGTGTGCTAGGGATCCTGGACGGAGAATATACTATGTGTATACACTCTAGATGGGATTTCCTCTGACTGCAGTGCAACATGAAATTTCTATTTATCATGGCTGTTGTTACAACAGCCGGGATTAATAGAAATTTTATGCTGTGTGAACTTAGCCTAAAGGGGTAATTTGGTCAGTTCCTGTCATGGAAAGAGGTGGCAGCAGAGAGCATTGTGTCAGATTGGAAAGAAAAAAACACTTCCTGCAGGTCATACAGCAGCTGACAAGTACTGGAAGACTTGACATTTTTAAAAAGATGTAATTTCTAAATCTGTACAAATGTTTGAAACCAGTAGATTTTTTAAAAAAATTCAACGGAGTACCCCTGTAAATAGGGATGGTCCGAACCTGGTTCGGGTCCGGTTCGTACGAACTCGAACCCTCGGTAATGATTCCCGCTGTCTGCCCTCTCCGTGGAGAGGGTGCATTTAGTGGGAGGACCTCCTGGAAAACTGGGATACAGCCATAACCATAGGCTGGTTATCCCAGTTTTCCAGGCGGTCCTCGTACTGTATCCACCCGCTGCACAGAGCGGCAGACAGCGGGAATCTGATGCCGAGCGTTCGGGTTCATACGAACCCGAACCTCGGCAGATTCGGACCATCCCTACCTGTAAAGTAACATTCTTTTACTAGGATGTGCTTTATATGCATTAGTTACCTGTGTACTAATCTTGATTCTTTATCTTTATAGTAGTGGTGCAGTGTATTGTAACAAAGATGTACAGTACTGTAAAAAAATAAAATAAATTTGCACGAAAAAATTCCCCCAGTCTTCCCCAATAATAAAAATACATTACATACCCCATATATAATAAACTGTTACATAAACCACCTGAAAAACACAAAAACTATACATGTTTGGTATTGCCACGTCCGTAACGACCGAATCTATAAAACTATAAAATTAATTATCTCACCGGACACACGCTGTAAAAAAACAAAACAAAAACAGCATCAGAATTGCTATATTATATTGCTGTATTATATCAATCTGCTTCAGAAAATACGTCATAAAAGAAATCAAAAATTCATATATATGTAACACTTGGTATCAATAAAAACTACATATCTTCCCGCAAAAAATGAGCCAGCTTTGTCACACGAAAGGTAAGAACGCTATGGAACTTGCAATGTGGCGGAAGTTTTTATCCTTTTTTTTTTCAGGAAGATAGCTTATAATGTGCCAAAGTGGTATAAGTAAAAATAAATGTAAATTTGGTATAAACATAACTGTAGTGACCCAGAGAATACTTTCATTATATTAATTTTACCGCACGCTTAATATTGTATGTTGGATATTTAAAAAAAAATATTTTTTTTTAAATTTTTCAGGATTCTTTAAGGTTTTTCACAAAAACACACAAGATAGTCTCCAAATTTTGCCCCTAATATAAAGTACAATATGTCACAAAAAAAACATTGATAGCATACATTAATGCAGTACGGCACTATAACTGTATAAAGTGAGAGGTCAGAATTTGAAAATTTAGCTTGGTTATTAACCCCTTCACAACCCAGAACATAACTGTATGGTAGGAGAGTTCAGAGGGGGACTGTGTAAAATAGCTTTAGAAGCCCACAAGATGGGACCAAGTAAGAAGATGGAAGATTATTACAATATAATATGAAAATAATTAATGCATGTACAGATGCAGGGCATACCAACAAAAATACTGCCTCCCTGTGTAGCAGATAGAAAAATATCCCAAGCGTACCGGCACTACATTGCGGTTTCCTCAGGAAGAGATTTTAAATGCTTTTATTTGTTGTGTAGTGTATATATATATATATATATATATATATATATATATATAATATATATAATCAACAGAGCTGGTTTGCAGCAGACCAGAGTAATACAGCACTGGTCTAATGGATCAGTGCTGTATTATGTATACAAATACAAATTTTATTCACCCCACTTTTCCGATTTTATAAAAATATATAAATATATAACCAAACATGTTTGGTATTGCTGCATGCATGATCACCCAGTCTAATAAATTATCACAATCCTGATCTCGCACTGTAAATGGTGTAAACGCAAAAACCCGCCAAAGTGCAAAATTGCTGATTTTTTTGTCACACCAAATCCACAAAAATTGTAATAAAAAGTGATCTAAAAGTCACATTTATATAAGCAATCTACCGATAGAAAGAACAGATCATGGCGCAAAAAATGACATCTCACACAGCCCCATAAACCAACAAATAAAAGCATTATAAGAATGGTACTAGAGCAATTTTAAGGAACATTTAGTTTTTAAAAAGGTTTATAATTTTTTAAAAGCCATCAAATAAATTAAAAGTTATACAAGTTGCCCAACGTTGTAATCGTACCGTCTTGAGGAACATAGATCACATGTCAGTTTTAACATAGGGCGAACATTGTAAACATACCCCCCCCCCCCCCCCCCCCAATAAAAGAAAAGTGTTTCATTATCAATTTCACTGCACAAATAATTTTTTCCCCCAGTTTCGAAGCATATTTTATGGAAAAAGTAAGTCTACCATTGCAAAGTACAGATAGTGGCACAAAAAATAAGGGCTCATGTGGGTCTGGGTGCTATGGCCTTTTAAACACAAGGAGGGAAAAAACGAGAGCTTAAAAATCAAAATTAGCCCGGTCCTGAAGGGGTTAAAGCCCAAACTAGCTGCAGCACTAAAGGGTTAAGGTAGAAATGTTCTTTATCATTTCGATAAACCTCGTACAGAGCCTGTTATGACATCTGAAATCTAAGAAAAATCTTTTTTTTTTCCCCACTGCAGATGTAAATCATCTCATTATAGTCACATTGTGAGGACATGCATGTGCCAGAAGAAGACACGTGCTCAGTGACATCAAAAGAAGATAGTTCCTTTTAATAAATGAAACAGTCATCAACATTGTTTTTAAGAATTGCTCCTTTTTCTTCTTTTAATTTCCTGCAGCCCCGGCTGCATTTCATTGTACATCAGAGATTCACTGATCTTACACATTGTTGGACAGATTTTCATTTACAGTGGATAATAAATGAGGATTCCTTTAGGGGAAATAGCAAAACTCAATTAAAATGAGATTTACATGTGGCGATTCTCACTAACAATTGTAATAATGACATCGATAGTAAAATGATTCACAGCAACTAGTGCTGTACTGGTGTTGTCAGGGTGAGTTTGTCAACCTCTTGTTAACCTCTTTTTAACCTCTCCTAAAAACTTTTTTTTTTTTTTTTTTTTTGCTTTTGTTGGTTTTTTTAACCATGAATAAGGGGGTTAAGGAGCATCATCCATTCTGTTGTAGTCAGCCCATTAATGTGCAGTATTACATAGCTGGCAATTTGTTTAGGTCAACAGCATATAATAGTAACTTTCTCTTGCAGTGCCGATTCATTTAAAAAAAAAATTAAAATAATATATATTTATATACACCCCCCCCCCCCCCCAGTAAGAACATTTACACAGCTCCCATTTAAAGGGGTTGTTTCACAAAGGCAACTCCTTTTTATTGTTTCACAATGACATCCCCCCGCCTCTTTTTTTTTTCTCTCGAAGCCAACTGATTGCTCTCATTATATATATATATATATATATATATATATATATATATATGTTCCCCTCCTGTAGGAGAAATGTATAATTACACAAAGTCCATTTAAATAATTGGCTGATCATGTAAAGCTTGCACCAGGTCTACCATAGTGAGCGTTTCTCTTATAGAGGACATAGAGTGAAGGACCTCCATATGTTTTAATACAGTAAGTCATATAGACAGAGGTTTGCAATAGAAGCATTATTGGAAACCCTGATGAAGCTGCCATTTGAGTTCAATGTATGTCGGGTGTGGTGGTCCCTCTGGTATATGCCTACTCAGGATTTTTTTACTGCTTTGACTTTTCAGCATATTGTTTTAATGTGGTTGGGCATACACCCATCTTTCCTTTATTCTATAGATAAGGGTTCTATATATTATTGATCGGGTATTTCTTGATATTGTTGTATAAACTTCTTGTTTTACATGCATTACCAAGTGGGGTTATTTTCCATAATAATGTGACTTTTTTTAGTGCATATAACCTGAGCATTATGTGTATAGCCTCTGTAATAAACCATTTTATGTAGGCAGTAGTCCCTGTCTTTTGTGGACAATATTTTTCTGTAATTTTTCTAGTGATTGATTTATTCCCTGTGATGTTTCTATTGTTCCATGTAAAATATTTTTATGGTCTTTAATACACCAATAAACTGCTTTGATTGCCATTAAGTTCTTCTCTTATTTTTTTTTTTATATTCTTTCATGATAAATATTAGATCAAGTCTTATTTGTATGGAAAGACGGTCCTTTATCTCAGTACTGTGCCATGACTACACTATTTGCATAGCATACAGTTCTAATATACTTACAATATGGAAGCAGTGTAAAGTGCTCAATATTCAAGTAATGTCATGCATATGTAAAGAGATAGCATGTGCTACATCAGTAAGTAAGCTTCCCTTATGGTAACAGCCAACAGCCAGACTTGTGCAAAGTATTGTATGAAAGTACACAACAGACTATTTTTAGTTACTTTTAAAGCCACAGTAAACTATTTCATATTTTTTGTTCTGTGTTTTTGTGTTTAAGCTAAATATACAAAAAATAGGCTAACCAGGCATCCTCTCATCTGCTGAGCAGGGGGCGGCGCAATGAATACTAGCGTTTCCCATTGATTTCAGTTGAGCACTTGCGCATTGAAAAATGCTCTATTTGAGTAATGAACACTAGAGCATTTTAATGCTCAACCCTAGAGATGAGCAAAGCAGTTTTGCGAGCTTCGCAAATTTTCGGTCAAACTCTTTAAGATCTGTGAATCGAATCTTAACAAATTTCATTAAAAGAAATGTAAATCAGCAAGTCACTCATCCAATTTCCGCCATTCCTCTCCTTTCTGTGCCTATATCTCTCTATTAGTCTCTCCTTGCTCTGCTCTAAGGGCTAGTTCATACTGAGCAAATTCTGAGGAATTCCACGGTAGAGCTCTCTGCTGCAAAATCCCACCTGCCTCAGTGTCAAAGGGCAACTCTATTGGTGGACTCACACACCTCAGCTCTCCTCCACTCGTCTACATGTCAATTCTTTGAGCAGAGGGGAGTGGAGGCGTGCAAGCTCTCCCATAGAGTACACATTTGACACTAAGGCAGTTGAAATTTAATTCTGCTGAATTTGCTCAGTGTGAACTGGCCCTTACTGACTGTTGTGATCCTGTTCTGTCCTCCACACACAGCCGACTGGCCACTGCCATTAATGAACAGCCTTATATAAAAGGTGAGAGGAAGGTGCTGATATCAAAGAGGGACCTGCAGCTGATTGGACGGGCATTAGGACTTATGGTTAATCCCTTTCTCCTGACCAGTGACCCTCCAGACAGCATGCACGGCTGCCATGGACGCAATAAGAAGTCCATCCACAGCAAGGTACCCCTAGTGGTGGTTGTAAATGGCAACATTTTAATATTTAACCACATGGTAATGGGAAGAAGAGGGAGTCCTGTATGCTTGCTAGATAATGCTATGTACGTTTTTTCATTTATAACTATGTGGAAACAGGTGTGTATAGGAGCGATAGACCCACAACTGTAGGATACTTTTGTGTGTTGTCAAGGTTGGTTTATAAAGGAGATCATACTGATCTCCCCCCAAACCCTTCTATTAGTATGGATAGTTTACAGAGTCCTAAAATATTTGTAAGCAGAGTTTAGAAATTGATGGGTTAGCTAAGCTTTTTGGAAGGCACCTGCTACTAAGAATATGATTTCTAATAATGACATGAAGAGTCTACTCTTTATGCAATAGTCAAATACTTTCTCTAAAACAAATATAGAGATTCCCTATACACTTTGGTGCAGTTGAAGTGAATATAACTATTAAGCAATACATAAAAACCCACAGAAGGCTGCATGGATTAAAGGAAAGAATTAGCTTGTGTAACCATCTAAATTGCAAGACTGGTACGTTTATATCTAACATCAAATCAATAGCTAAAAAATCAAACGCTTTCTCCATTTAGAATATGAAAAGAGGCTTTTCAAAAGAATCGGTGAATTAATAAGCTGGGGCGTACTGGAGCATCAGGACAAGAGATGACTATTTGCAATTTATCCCTTGATAGAACATGTATTGAGCTGATCATTACAACATGCTGAGCTCCACATCTGCTCGGACCGAGTCCCTAAAGGATGTCATTAGCAGACAGATTTATTTCTTCAGAATGAAAGAAAATATTAAACTCACAAACTAACAAAGTCCATAGACGACCTGAGCCCTGTCAGTAGCGTTTTTTTATTTTTATAAATAATAGAAAGAAAGGTAATCATAAAATTACTGCAGCAACTACTACTACTACTACTAATAATAATAATAATAGTAATATCAATAATAATTTTACCACCAATAATATCAATAGGAATCATAGTGAAATAAAAATTCCAGAATAAAAATTATTATTATTATTATTATTATTATTACTATTATTATTATTATTATTATTTCATTTTTTTACATTTAATGTTGTAATATATAACTTTTACTATAAAGAAATTATAAATTGGTGGCCTCTCTGCGGCCACCAATGACTGTGTTGGGAGCTGCAGGGCAGCACAAGCCCTGGTCCGGACAGTTATATATCGCTAGCGCTGCCGCATTTAGCATTAGCAATACTGAGCCTTGCCTAATATCTATTCTAATATAAGGTATCATAAGAATAGACCTGCGTTACTAGAGGTGGAGGCATGAAGCAGAGCGAGAGGGAATGACTGTCAAGCATAACTTGCTCTGCTACATGTTGCCACAGTTGCAGTGCTTGTGAGACAGGCTACTTCCTCTGAGCCCAGTATCTACTGTAATGCTAGCATGCATTAGAAAAGAAATAAGGGGAGGCTCAGCTTTACTAACATTGCACACAGCACCAGTGATATGTAGCTGTGCCGTTATAGGGCTTGTGCAGCCCTGCAGTTCCAGACATAGTCATTGGTGGCAGCAGAGGTGCTGTGTTGTCCCATACCGTTGCCACTCACTGTTAAAAAAAATATCCATATAATGGGGGAAATTTATCAAACCGCTGTAAAGTGGAATTGGTTCAGTTGCCCCTAGCAACCAATCAGATTCCACCTTTCTTTCCTTACAAATTCTTTGGAAAGGTGGAATGAAAGGTGGAATCTGATTGGTTGCCAAGGGCAGCTGAGCCAATTCTACTTTACACCATGTTTGATGAATCTCTCCAATACTGTGTATAGATTTTCTTTTTTCTTTAATAAAATTGTATTACTAAGTTCTATAACTTGTAATTTAGTTGTATTACTAAATTCTAATAATAAAAGATATAAAATTGTATAAAAAATATTAAATATAAAATTAATAAGAATAACCACAATACTAATAGTTTTAATTATTTAATTATATAAGACCCTGTTCACACTTACATAGTGGTTTCTGCTTATAACATATCACACAAGCTCTGCTGGATTAATCAGATGGCAGTTACTAACGGAGCCCAACAGCCCCCATTGACTTAAAGTGAGGTCTGTTATGGTCATATGCCAGTGTCCTTTGCTTTGATTAAAAGAATAACACTAGTGCAATTAAGACTTCAATGCAAGGCTATGTTCGCACGTTGTAATACAACGGCCATTGTTTTGAGTGTCAAACAGGTTCCTCATGTTCCTTTAAACAATAATGCATTATTGGCCTAAGGAACATTATTTTACACCCATAGAAGTCTGCTGGCCATATGGATGTAAATGAAAATCAATTAACCACTGACTTACATTTACACTACCGATGGCAGAACGGCCACACAGCATGAGAACAGTCTATTTTCTTTGGCCTTTGCGAACTGTTCATTAGTTTGTACGGCTGCAGTAGTTAATGCACTGTGTGCACAACAACGGCGGTTGTTCTAATGAAATTATTAGAAAATAATAAAATCAGAAAAACCTATGGCCGTTGTGTTCAATGACTGTAGATTTCCGCATTCATTACAACGTGTGAACATAGTCTAAATGTGAATAGAGCCTGACGAAGGTAAACATGACTGGTCATCACTAAACAGATACCTTGGCTTCAAACTGAATTAGCAGTGATCCAAGAGGCTTTATTCTAAAGATGCTTCATCCACAACACCATGTGAATGTGACAACTTATCACTGGTTGTGATACCACAAGAACCCTATTTCACAAGGATCAACCTGAATGTAAAGATTTTGGAGAAATCTCCAGCAAAGCACTGGTGACGCAACACTTAATCAGCCAAGTAATTACATGACACTTTCACAGATAACGATGGCCACTCATATTTAATAAAGCTAACAAAATGTATTCATGTAAAAAAGAAGGAACAACGAAATTGACTATAACTCTAATTACAATTAATTAAAAATGTTAATCACCGGTTTTCTTTCTAATCATTAGTGAGCGTGGATACACGACGTATAATGGTTCACTCTCCGCTTTAACATTTCGAAAATCAACACTTTAATTGTCTAAAGATGAGAAGAGAAGGAACCTTGTAGAGTATTAGAGGCTAAGGAAAGAAATGTGAAACATCAAATTATAATGCAAGAGTAAACAAGAAATTTTTGGCCAAATTGGGAATAAATAGAGATGAGCGAGTAGTGAAATATTCGACTTTCGAGAATTCGAATCGAATAGGCACCGAGATTTGACTATTCAAACGAATATTCGATCCTATTATAGTCTATGGGAAAAAAATTCTCGGCACTTGGAAATCAAAATTCGACCACTTGGAGGTCACTAAGTCCCCCATGAAACCTTCCTAAATGATGCAAATACCTCCGGAATGACACTGGGACATTAGGGGGAGCATGACTGGGTGCACCCAACACCCCAACACCCCAACGACGTTATATGATGTTGTTTTGAGTATCAAATAACGGCCATTGTTTAACCCCTTAAGGACCGGGCCTGAAATGGCCTTAAGGACCGGAGCAAATTTTATGAATTTGACCAGTGTCACTTTATTCATTAATAACTTCGGGATGCTTTTACCTATCCGGCTGATTCTGAGATTGTTTTCTCGTGACATATTGTACTTCACATTTCTTGTAAATTGGAGTCGATACTTATAATGAATCTTTATGAAAAAAACCAAAATAGCGTGAAAAATTGTGAAAAAATGCATTTTTCCAACTTTAAAACTTTTCTGCTTATACAGAAAATGGTTATACCACATAAATTATATATTAAATAGCATTAGCAACATGTCTACTTTATGTTGGCGGCATTTATTAAACTATATTTCATTTTTTATAGACAATAGAAAGCTTAAAACATTAGCAGCAAATTTCCAAATTTTCAGTAAAATTTCAAAATCAGATATTTTTAGGGAACTGTTCAGGTTTAGGCTATGTTGACATTACGTACATTTCAGGCAGTATTTGGTCCTCAAGTCAGGTCCTCATAGCAACCAAAACCAGGAGTGGATTGAAAACACAGAAAGGCTCTGTTCACACAATGTTGAAATTGAGTGGATGGCCGTCATATAACGGTAAATAACTGCCATTATTTCAATATAACAGCCGTTCTTTTAAAATAACAGCAAATATTTGCCATTAAATGACGGCCATACACTTAATTTCAACATTGTGTGAACAGATCCTTTCTGTGTTTTCAATCCACTCCTTGTTTTCGTTGCTATACAGCCTCAAACATACAGCCTCAAATATACGTAGTGTGAACCCAGCCAAAAAGTGTATTTGAGGGGACTGTGTGTTAAAAAGCCCCACGAAGCACCCCATTTCAGAAACTGCACCCCTAAACTCTGCAAAAGCACATCCAGAAAGTTTTTTAACCCTTTAGGGGAGTCACAGAAATAAAAGCTAAGTGTGTAAGAAATTTGAAAATTTTAATTTTCTGTGCAGAGATTTTATTGTAATCCAATATTTTTCATAATTTTAAGCTTATTACCAGAGAAATGCACCCCAATATTGATTGCCCCGTTTCTGCAGTTTATAGAAATACCCCATATGTGGCCCTATTGCGCTATTTGACGCAACCACAAGCCTCAGATATAAGGGAGCGCCTAGTGAATTTCAATGGCTCCGTTATTTTTGGTCATTTTTGACTGTACCACTTCAGGTTGGCAGAGGCTCTGGGGTGCCAAAACCTAAAAAACACCCCTAAAGGGACACCATTTAGAAAACTACACCCCTCAAGGAATGTAACAAGGGGTATGGTGAGCATTTGGACCCCACAGGTGCTTCACAGATTTTCCGAACAATATGGCTTGAAAAAAGACTAAAGTATTTTTTACACTAAAATGTTGTTCTAGCCTTCAATTTTTCATTTTCACAAAGGGATAAAAGGAAAAAAAAAACACAAAACATGTAGCGCAGTTTCTCCTGAGTACAGAAATACCCTACATGTGGACATAAAGTGCCAAGCGGGCGCAGGACGAGCCTCCAAAGGGAAGGAGCGCCAATTGGCTTTTGGAAGCTGGATTTCACTGGAATGGATTTCAAGGGCCATGTCGCATTTACAGAGCCCTCGTCCTGCCAAGACACTGGAAACCCCCCACAAGTGACCCCATTGTGGAAACTACACCCCTCAAGGAATCTAACAAGGGGTGCAGTGAGCATATGGACCCCACTGGTGACGGGCACAAATGTGGAAAAATGTGACGTGAAAGTGAAAATTTTCATTTCACTTTCATGGCACAAATGTGCCCGTCATCCAGGGGTCCATATCCTCATTGCACCCCTTGTTAGATTCCTTGAGGGGTGTAGTTTCCAGAATGGGGTCACTTGTGGGGGGTTTACAGTGTTTTGGCAGCACAAGGGCTCTGTAAATGCGACATGGCGTTCATCATCCATTCTAGCCAAATCCAACCTCTAAAATCCAAATGGCGCTCCTTCCCTTCGGAGGCTTGCCCTGCACCCACATGGCGCTTTATGTCCACATGTGGGGTATTTACGGACTCGGGGGAAATTGCTCTACACATTTTGTGTTTTTTTTTCTCTTTTAACCCCTTGTGAAAATGATAAATTCAAGACTAGGCCAACATTATAGTGTAAAAAATTTAATATTTCATTTTCACGCCACATTGTTCCACATTTGTGCCCGTCACCAGTGGGGTCCATATGCTCACTACACCCTTTGTTACATTCCTTGAGGGGTGTAGTTTCCATAATAGGGTCACTTGTGGGGGGGTTTAACTGTCTTGGCAACACAGGGGCCTTTTGAATGCAACATGGCCCCTCAAAATCCATTCCATCCAAATCCAGCCTTCAAAAACCAAATGGCGCACCTTCCCTTTGGAGGCTTACCCTGCACCCGCATGGCGCTTTATGTCCACATGTGGGGTATTTCCGTACTCAGGGGAAATTGCTCTACACATTTATTGTTTTTTTTTTATCTTTTAGCCCCTTGTGAAAATGAAAAAAATTAAGACAAGATCAATGATTTAGAGTAAAAATTAAAAAAAAATTACACTAAATGTTGGTCTAGCCTTGATTTTTTTTCCATTTCCACAAGGGGTTAAAAAAGAAAATAAAAGCAAAACGTGTAGGGTAAATACCCCTACACGAAAATACCCCACATGTGGACATAATGTGCCATATGGGCACAGGGCAAGTCACCAAAAGGACAGAGCGCCATTTAGAGGCTGGAATGGAGGATGGAGGCCATGTCGCAATTACAAAGCTCCTGTGCTGCCAGGACAGTAGAAACCCCCCTCAAGTGACCCCACTCTAGAAACTACACCCCATAAGGAATCTAACAAGGGGTGCAGTGAGCATATGGACCCCACTAGTGATGGGCACATGTGTAGAACATGTGCCGTGAAAATAAAAAATACAATTTTTTTCATTTTCACGTCCCAAATGTGGCCGTCACTTGGGGGCCATATACCCGCTGCCCCACTTGTTAGATTCCTTATGGGGTGTAGTTTCCAGAATGGGGTCACTTGTGGGGGGTTTCTACTGTCCAGAGGCTTTGTAATTGCATCATGGCATCCTCTAATGGGAATGGCGGCCATACCTATTTAGCTGGGGAAAAGGGACAATTCTAATTTATTTGGGGGTATTGGGCCAATTATTAGTTCATAAGGTTGGAAATGACAGGTGTCCATCAAACTCAACCTGTGTTGATCCAGAGGAAGGCAAAAAACCCTCGTGAGGCAGACGACAGTAGCCTCATCACAGGGGAAAAATTCCTTCCCTACTCCATAATGGCGATCAGAATAATCCCTGGATCAACGTGACCCCTGAAATAGGAATAAGGGACAGAATTTAGATAATGTAGAACCCCAATGACGTGTAGTACGCCTTGAAGCGATCCAGTAAGCAGAGGCCGGGGTGTTCAGGACAGGCGTCACACTGGAAAATGGTGTCCTTCCTGATCCCCCTGTTACGCCACACTCTGCACTTCTTCTGGGGTCTCCTGTTTTCCAGTGTGGGGGACGTCACCTGGAAAATGTTGTCCTGGTGCGATACGGGGTCCTTCATATCCAGAAGCGCTGGGTCCGCTCCATGGCTGCTAAATATTAGGGCTTTATTACTGCTTCTGATATTTACGGATCGTGCCGCAAGCTACAGTAGCTCGGGCAGCGAGGGACCAGAAGAGAGGGCGCTGGTATAAATGTTATCCCCGTACAGGTGGTAACCTTTATCCAGTAGTGGGAAAATCAGTTCCCGGACGATCTTCCCACTAACTCCGAGGATGGGGGGGGGGGGAGGGGGCATCTGGGGGCTGGATTCGGGTGTCCCTTCCTTCATACACTCTAAGGGTACGTGCACACTGCGGAATCGCAAAGGATAACCCTTTGTGCATTCCGCAGCTGGCACCCGCCGGCGGACTGATGCAGGCGCACGTCTCCGTCCGTGTCGTAGACTCCATTCTATGCACGGGCGGATTCCGCTCTCCGTCCAACGTGTTGATGGAATGACGGATGATGGAATCCGCCCGTGCATAACATGGAGTCTATGACACGGGTGGAGACGCGCGCCTGCTTTAGTCCGCCGGCGGGTGCCAGCTGCGGAATGCACGAAGGGTTATCCTTCGCCATTCCGCAGTGTGCACGTACCCTAAATCTGTAAGAGTACCCTGAGGTACTCTCACAGAGTGTGTAGAATTTCACGCCATACCGTCATCTCTTATTGGGACGGTACTGGCGGAAAAGACGTGTCTGGGGGGCGGCGTACGCTACGCTAACCCCAGACACGTCACAGGATGATGAGGATGATGAGGATGAATGGAGGAAAGAAGGATCCCCCCATTCATCCTCACTGGCTGTTTCAGTGTCGGAGGTAATAATAACGTATGCGTCCGATACCGAAAACACGCCGGGGGCCACTTTTATATAGGGATTGGTATATGGGGTATGTAGTGGTGTAGTGTAAAACTTTATTCAATGTAGTGTAGTGTGGTGTAATGTAGTGTTTTTTTACGTGTTTTTTACAGTAAGTATACAAAAAAAACCTACGCCAAAAATGGTGTTGCTGATAAATGCCGCACTTATGTTTGGCACTTATCAGCAGACCGTGGCAGTAGGATATAAAAAAAACCACCCTACGCCAAAAAGGAGGAGTTGCTGATTAGCAGCCCACTTTCGTGCGATGCTGATCAACACTCAGCGGCGATAGGGTGCGGAAAATAGAAAAAAAAAAAATTGGGAAAAAATTTTTTTTTTTTACTACATTCTGAACATCCCTGTAGTGGCTGATACGTGTATTACACATATCAGCCGCTAGGGGGCAGCAGAGCGCAAGATCCGAAAAAAGACGACGCTGGAGCCAGAAAAATACGAAAAAAGACGACGCTGGAGCCGAAAAAAGCCGATCGGGACTCACGGAAGAAGCCGAAGACCCGACAAGATGAAGAGGACGCCGGGAACCCTGAAGACGCCGATCAGTACCCCGGGACAGGTGGGTAATGTACAAATACCTGCTCTGGACCCCTCAGCTACCTAGCTGAGGGGTCCGGAGCAGGTATTTATTACTTGTGGGGACTTTGATCGCCGTGAACGGCCAGCCGGCCGGCCGTTCACGGCGATCGGGACGGTGGTACCATGACCACCATTACTTTTTACAGTAATGGCGGTCGGTGCCGTCCTCGGACAGCACCCACCGCCATTTTTTTCCACCGATGGCCCGGAAAGGTTCCGATCCGTTCCGTACATTTTGGCGGAACGGATGATAAATCGCGCGGACTCTGAGTCCGCGCCCTCCGTTCCACCCACTCTCCGCCCCTTTTCCGCCCCTTTTCCGCCCCCTTTCCGCCCCCTGGCGTACTCGGCGGAAAGTGCCGATTTGCGAATATTTTATTCGCAAATCCGCCATTTTTGCTTAAAAAAAGACGCAAATCGGCACTTTCCGCCAAAAATCATCCATTCGCCGGATGATACATGTGGCCCTAAGTCTTTGTGATTTTACCGGCTTGTGAATGTAATGTCATTGCTATATGATATGCAAACAGGACTACAGATAAATGAATCTACTGTACAGTAGGAATAAAGTAAAGTGCTTCGTTCCTATCTGCATTCCACTCATCGGGCTGCGTGCTTTGAAGTCTGCTCAGCTCCGTGCCGCTTCTCCCCAGGTGCTGGGAAAAGATGCATCCAGTTCTGGGTCCATCTTTCCAAGCACCCGAGGAGTGGCAGGGAGCGGAGCACGCTTTAAAGGCTGCAGCTCAAAGAACGGAATAAAGCGATTCGCTTTCAAAATATAGTGGCATTCTAACAACACTAGTCCCTCAGGCCACTTGGAAACTCCTCATGTCATTCCGCAGTGGTCACCTTCCACCCTGCTGTTTGTGACCATGGCAGCCAATTGGTGGCAACAACAATGACTAGACTATGGATAACACGTCAATGGTGCAGCCACTAACTGGCTACTGCAACCACATGGTGGCACATGGAGGTAAAAATTCTTTAAATCTGTGCAATACTCTGAAAAAGCTAAATATGTTTTCCACAGCAATAGAACTGTACTAAATTATATGCCATAGTAACTAAAACCAGTTCTGAGACTGTCTATCAGACACAAACTCTGCATACATTCCCCCGAGATACAGAATAATTAAATGGCAAAGAAATGTAAACACCAGCCACGGACACTTATCAGCTGTTAATATTGTTAACGCTTTGACACCTTAAAGAGCGGAAACATGGCTTCCTCATTATAACTATCACACTCCTCATCATAAATAAGCAGCAGCTTTAGTTTGGTCTTTATTAATGGCGCAGTGTCTGCCTTGGTGACCCGACTCATGGTAATAATAAAGAGATGGTGTCCGATGAAGGTGATAAACCAAGGCCATTTCAGAATTGTGCTCTTATTGCTACTTCTGCAGGAATTTCCATTATTTAAATTGTTTTTCATTACCGTCACACCATTAAATGTGAATGCAAAGGATGACACAAAGAGAATGAAAGAGCAATATATAACACACACTGGAATGCATAGAGGATGTCATAAACTCAATAGTCTCTCATCTCTGGATGTTTAATTAAATATCAGTGGTTACGCAATTACTTCTGCATGTAACACTTGTGCATTCTCGATATTGGAGGTAGACATCTACACTATGCACAGGTATGTATCTCCACAGGTTATGTACAGTATGTATTATGTGACACAAGTGGGGTGATATTTGGGTGTAAAATACAGGTGTTATTAAAAGGTACCAAAATAGTTTCAAATGTCAGCGCCTAAGAAGCCAATATTACAAAACCGGAACAATCACATAAAAAAGTCAGGTGTAGAAGCTTTAGCGGCAGCTGCGGTCAACGGGGAATAGGCAGGGGGACATTAGGATGCGTGGACAGGTAAGTATATAACTTTACTATTTTCTATACACTTTCATCGGCTGACTGACATCAGCTGACAGCGCACCTCCAATTAAATGCAATGGGCAGTTGGCAGACGATGATTTTAACATGTTAAAAAACAATGATTAGCCGATTATTGGCTTATCGTTGTCTTTATTACATGGGTCTGATTGGGAAGATAATTGCCCTGTGTAATACTAATAACAATAGTAAGACTAATGTACATGTCAGAATCATCCATTTTACATCTCCCATTGATTTCCCATTGACACTCCTTAAAATGTGCATTTTTCTTCTTTCAGATGGTTCTACTTGTTACAGGAGTTTTTGTCTCCTATTAAAATCAATGGGAGGCTGTTAAAACAGGTTTTATGGGTTTTTAAAGGGATTATCCAGCGCTACAAAAACATGGCCACTTTCACCCCACTCTTGTCTCCAGGTCAGGTTTGGCTTGCAAGTAAGCTCCATTTACTTCAATGGAACAGAGTTTCAAAACTCCACCCGAACTGGAGACAAGAGTGGGGCAAGCGTGGCCATGTTTTTGTAGCGCTGGAAAACCCCTTTAATACTATGTCCTTTCATCCAAGGCTTGAACCATTTCTTAAAGTATATTTTCTTGGAAATCTCAACTTTTGGAAATGTTTGGTGACCTTATAGAGAACAAATGAAGTGTGGCCATGTACTATATTGATTCCAGGGACCATTATGTCCCCTTCACAAAATAGGTAGTTACAGCTTTCTGATCCCACCTTTTTTATCCCCTACCCTGTGCATATAAGGATAATTTGAAAATGAAATATGAAGAACCCTATAAATGACTGTTTCTATGTCACAATTACAGCTTCTTAGCCCCCGCTGGCACACATGCAGGGGATTTACAAAATTGCATAACTCCCATTGATGTTAGTGGGTGTTGGGTAAATGGCATAACTTTATGAGCTATGCTGTTTATGTAACTCCTAGACTACGCTGTTTTCCAACTTCCATTAACATCCATGGGGAGATGTTTTTGGCTTTCTGACCACCTTGAGCAGCTGCATATGAAAAGTTTTATTATAGATTGTTATTTAATACGTAAGGGGATGCATTAGAGAGTTTTGCAAATACAGTGGTACCTTGGTTAAAAAGTAACTTGGAATAAGAGCATTTTGCAAGAAGAGCTCACATTTTTTCAAAAATGTAACTTGGTTTAAGAGCAGTGCTTTGGTTTAAAGCCACTCTGTACCCACAATCTGCCCCCCCCCCCAACCTGCTTGTACCTTCGGATAGTGGCTTTTAATCCATGATCTGCCCTGAGGTCCGTTCAGCAGGTGATGCAGTTATTGTCCTGAAAAACAACTTTTAAACTTGCAGCCCTGTGTCAAACTGGCATGGCCTAGAGTGTCTGTTCATTAGGCTGGCACAACCTTTCCATCCTTCCTCCCCGCCCTCTTCATCATTAGGAATGCTCCAGCCAGGTATTCTCCTATTCCTCACTTGTCTGAACACTACCTTAACGATCCAGCCCATGTGCTGTGCTCACACAGGTGATGAGTAGTAGAAAATCGGCCTGGAGCATTCTTAATGATGAAGAGGGCAGGGAGGAGTGACAAAGAGATTGTGCCAGCCTAATGAACAGATACTCTAGGTCACGCCAGTTTGACACAGGGCTGCAAGTGTAAAAGTTGTTTTTCAGGACAATAACTGCATCACCTGCCGAATGGACCCAAGGACAGATCTTGGATTTAAAGCAGCTGAAGGTACAAGCGGTTTGGGGTGGCCAGATTGTGGGTACAGAGTCACTTTAGGAGCTCCCTGTACTGGGTGGAAGCAGGAGTGTGGGAGGGGCATGGCGCCTGCACTCACACTCAGCTATGCAATAAAGACATGTATAACTGCCACTTCCTCGTATTAAAGTGTGTGTGAATTAGGGGCCTGCCACCCCAGCATATTAGTCCAATGTAAACACACACAAAAGTTCCAATGCATTTTTCACATCTTACATGCAGTAAACATTACACCACTGTAAACGAGGAAGAAATAAAAGTCCATGGCTCACATAGAGCTCTACGGTCCGATCGGAACAAAGTCTTGACGGAACGTCCGCGTTCACGTGCTGTGCAGCGATGTTGATCTGCAGCTCGATTCTGTATCTACAAACTGCTGTTGTTTTTTAAGGTTTATGCACTTACTATACATCATACTCCACATTCTGATTGCTATATTGTTTCTATTGTTTGTTTTATCTGTTCTACATGTTATTCAGAATAAACAATCATTATTTTGGGGTGTGGAACCAATTGTCTGCATATCAGTGATTTCTAATTGGAAAATTTGCCTTTGTTTAGGAGTGATTTGGATTACAAGCATGGACCTGGAACGAATTATGCTCGTGATCCAAGACACCACTGTATATGTTAAATATATGATTAATAGAAGTAAAGCAGTTTTAGGCTATGTTCACACTCTGTAAGAGACCGGCCATTCCGTGAACCCGGACGGGTCATGGAACGACCGATCTCTGCACAGATCTTTATGATGATCTTTATGGCCGTAGTGTTCTGATGTGGGAGCATCAGCGCGCGCCCGCATCAGAACTCCCCACAGCACATAATGAAGCAAGCGGCTGGAGCCACACGCTTCATTGTGTGAACTGACAGGGTTTCCTATGACCGCAATTCAATGAACAGCGGCCACAGAAAACTGACATGTCAGTTATTTGCGGGTCCGCATGGCATCCGGAGCGTATATGATGTGTATACGCTCCGGACGGGATCCCATAGCAGATAGGGCAGTGTTCACAGGCGCATAAAGTACGGCCGTTGTACTTTTACATAGTGTTAACATAACCTAAATATGGAGTCTATGAAATATGGAGTCTATGAAATAAGCAAGTAAAGGTACATGATTTGTGAGAAAGATCAGGGAAATATTAATCAGCTGTATATTACTTTCTGAGCAAATGTTTGGATGAAGTGATAGAATATGAAGAAAGAAAATCTGAAAATCATATGACAAGCTCTAACGTGTTTCACTTTTGAGGTGCCGGTTAAGTGAGTTTGATAGTTGTTTCCTGTCAAAATAATTTTAAAAGAAATAGCAAAAGTAAAATCTCATTTCACAATCTGCATACTGATGTTAGGGTAATATGCTACTCATTTCGAGTGGTTCTAGTATACGTTATGAATATTATTTAAAAAAACTCTCATTTCAGTTACCTTTTTAGGAGACACTGCCATGTGTGTACATAAGGAGCAGCACAGTTTTTGGCTTTTATATAACATGTATGAGGCATTTTTTATCAGACTTCTGCTTAACAAGCTTTATCTCTACATTTTCAATTATCTTTGAGTGAGTGGGTGAAGCCTAACTTCCGGAATTATTCCTTTACACTGCGCGCGCGCGCACACTGGGCACACTGGGCACACTGGACACTTTGATTCTGGGCTCCCTTATAACCCTCCATAGATTCTAATGAGCAGCATATAACTGATCTCTCAGTGTCTCTGTAAATGTTTCTTGTAAACAAAAGATGGACTTGAGTTCTTTTCTAGCATAATTAGAAGTTAGCACGAGATAAGGGATAATGAACCGCCACTGATCCCAAGAACGGGGACAAAATAGTTTCCATAATGAACGGAGTGCAACGTGTGTGTGTGTGTGTGTGTGTGTAGCCAGTGTTTCATTGATTCTGTTGAAGTATTGTATTTAGCAATGTTTAGGTACCAAATTAACTCTAATGAGAGTAACAGAGTAAGGCTATGTTCACACTACGTAAAAAACATTGGTGTATTTCATAACAATGGCTATAGTTGCGCAAACAACGGCTGTTATTTTACAAATTCGAAATACGGTCGTGTTTTTTACGTAGTGTGAACCCGGCCTAAAGAGATTTCAGCTGTATTAAAGACCTGGGGATATTCCCATTATATTTGGTATGAGTGACAGGGTTTGCTACTCTGTACATTACTCAGCAGACATAGTGTCACATAATATTTCATTGGGTTTAATTATGCCTATAAAATGTAGATCCTATTTCTTTAATCAAAAACCTGACCCTTAGGCTAAAGTCACACATGATAGTTGTTGTGGACAACTACCACTGCAAGTCTTTAGCCCATACCAGACTGGATTCATAAGGAATAGGGTAAATATAGGAAGGGTCTATATGTCTCCTTCCTCCTTGATCCACTCTTGCTTTGGCCCAAAAACTGCAGTATTTATTTTTCCAAAAAACAGCTGTGTGTGACTCCCATGACCCTAAGATCCTTAAAGAGTAATAACTGTACTGTAGGTCCATCTGGGTTCTGAAGTTAGATGTCTTTCTATAAGTGCTGTAAATAGGTGCAAACAAATGGTGCCAAAAGTGTCTTGTCTGTAAACTCTACAGTCATCGGGAAGTTTGTTGTTGCAGTGTGGACCAGGTGAAGAAGAAGAGAAAAGTGAACATACAGTATACAATGAATGTAATGAATAAAACTGTGCTCTATTAACATAAGGGGTCTGCAAAGTGTTTGCATAGAACTAATACTGTACCTATATGGTCACCATAGGTTGATGTCATGAAAAAACTTACCACCATCCCTATTTGCAGGACAATGCCTTTTATAATAATGAGAATGCATATAAATGTAGCTTTTGACAGTGGTGGGCTCCAGTGTGCATGTACACTGCGGTCCTTGTACCAACCTGACGGCCCTTGATGCCAACTGGGTGCGATACAGACAAGTGTGTATGAGCAGTGATGCATACTCTTTACTATGTACATCATTGCTCACTACTTTCATCAAACTGCCTTCTCTCTAACCCAGTCCAGGGACTGTACAGTATAGATAGTGGCAATGCACACAGTATTTTACCTACAGAGAATCTGATAATAGACAAAAGTCCCTATTCCCGTACATACTCCTCATGTCATCCTATCTCAGTCATATAAGCCCTTGCTACTTGACTGATTTTAGGATTCAGTTCACTTATGATATATTTCACTTTTTATGGCCTCTTCTATAGTAATACCCAGTACATGAGGGTTAATATGCCAATTAACTGTAAAACATATTCTAATAGAAGTCAGAGCTCTTTTTTTTGTCGCCAAACTCAAGATCCCCTGTATGTAGCTCACTACAACCACCACTGGGGAAAACACACGGCACATGTAAAAGTTAAAGTTCCTGTTGAAGCAAATACATCTCTAGTAATCTTCCCCATGGTAGTGGCTTATGACATACAAACTATATTATAGAATACAAAAAGAAAGAAGTTTACATGACATTACTGTGAATGATATTCCTTTTTATTATCCCTGTAGACATGCCTTTGGTCATGATTATCTATGTTCTGTGACATTCGTGTCTTTGCAGTTCCCTTTATATCACTGTAAATCATGACATCACAGTCGTTATTATTCCTATATTATGACTTTATTGTAAAAATTCTTCTTTTTCTAAGTTGCAGTTCTACCTTTGCCCTGGTGCCAGAAATGGCCCAAAAGTTTCTGCTTCTATCTATCTTCTCCTTCATCTTCGATATCCATTTCTTTTTCTATAATCTTTTTCTGCATCCCTTTCTTCTTTAAGAGAATCTAATATGGCTGCTGGGCAGCCCCTGGCACAGAGGGGGCACACATAGTCAAAACATCATTAGAAACTGATGATTGCTGCTGCAAAGGCAATTATCTCTAATACATACATGAGAGACAAGAACAAGCATTAGAGCCAAACTTCAGGCACAGAACTGTTTAGTTCTCTGTGAAGTGAAATGTGTAATTGCTGAAAACAAAAAGATTTACCCACTGAGGGGCTTATTCTTTAAAGTCTGTCTGATACCAGCATGGCAGCTCTTTCTTCCGATGCTGAAAATCCCAACTGCAGCCAGCAAGGATTTTAGCCTTAGTCCTTTTAAATAGGAAAACATGTCGCTCTAAATAAAGATTGGTACAAGCTGTGTCTACTAAATCCATAGAGCCTCCATACGTGACATTGTTTCTTTCTGTTGGAAATAAAAGGCTTGCCATCTAATAGTTCTGTATTTACTTATAGATACTGAGATCTATTAGGGAACTTATAGTAGAAGGGGACATAAAACCAAGGCAATGATATGGAGACTTTTTGTGTGGCTTGTATTTGGAGTATCTCCAGTATAGAAATAAACGTATGACATAATATTGGCAAGTTTTATGAGAGAACAGTCTGGGTAGACTTAGATATATACATTCATCTACAGGTTGAAGTTTAGACTTTCAAAGATACCTTCATCCTCGGTGCCATTCCTGTGCAATTTTAATGTAATCCTGCGTCCCGTAGGGCCGTTTGGAGCACTGTCTGGCCCACAGAGCACCGATCCAGCCTGCCCCCCGGTCAGCCTGCTTCACTGATAATCAATAGAAAGGGCGGGCCATCCTATGGCTGATTGGCACTCTCCCTGCCCCCAGAGTGCCAATCCGCCCCCCAGAAGGCTTCCAATTATTATCAGAGGAGTGGGACGGCCGGGGGTGGATTTGCACTCTGGGGGTGGGGCAGTGCTCCAAACAGCCTTACCAGACACAAGATCACATTAAAACTGCACGGGAACGGCACTGAGGAAGAAAATAAGAGACATACCTAAGTGCCCTGTGCGCAAATGGGAGCTATCAGCAGGTTACATTTGTCTAACAGTGATAATTCCCTGATAGTTTCCCATTAAAGGGGTATTCTGGGCCGGGGGGTATTTTGGAGGATCGCCGAGGAGGGGGTGAAAATTGAAGCCAGAGGTCACATACCTCCCCCGTTCCAGCACCCGGATCGCGCCGCCCGGTACTCCCATCCCGCGGCCGCTTCCTGGTCAGAGCTGCCGCATGAGACGTGACATCTCAAGGCAGTTCTGCCAATCACAGGCCATAGCGAAGTCCCACCTCGGCCGCTGAATGGCAGAGTTGCCTTGAGACGTCCCATGCAGCAGCTCTGACCAGGAAGTGGCCGCGGAACGGGAGTGCCGGGTGGCACGATCCGGGTGCTGGAACGGGGGAGGTAAGTGACCTCCGGCTTCAATTTTCATCCCCTCCCCCGCGATCCTCCAAAATACCCCCCCCCCCCGGCCCGGAGTACCCCTTTAAGGCTTTGTTCACTCGCAGCAAAGTAAAAGCAAAATATGGCCATAAAATAAACTAGTCTTTTCAATATCAGGTGACACCAAGGAGTAAGGCCACAAAATGTAGCCAGCATTTCAGGTCAAGCACTAGAGTGAGTCAGTATGGTACACAGGGAACAGGAGGAGGTGTAGTCAATAAACCACAATAACAATCAGACAACAGGAAACCTCATAAATGTGTAGCTGATCTATGATGGGAGAAGAAGGATTAGGTATGTATGTGCTGGACCTTTAAATGTCTTAGAATATGGGCATGCTCTAGGGGGCAAACTAGGGACTGCAGAAACAAGAGCTGTATGTTGGTGGCTGAGGGGAGTGGGGGAGGCATGGAGCAAGAGGGAACATACAGTCCCACCCCATCTGATAAAAGTGTTGCTTTGTGCTTTGCCTGTTCATAAATAATCATCCAATAATCACCCCATATAAATGGGGGCGTGAACAGTATGCATATGAGGGCAGCCCTTTGGCACTACATATGCCTTCAACATGTGCCAGCATCAAAGTTTTTAGGCATTTTCTGTAAGATAAGTGTTCATGGTCCATTTACTCCGATTAAGCAAATTCCATTCAATTATGGAATGTTTCATATATCTATTTGTAAAACACAAATTAGAAAAATATGGTATAGACAAAAACATCCCCCCCTTGAAACAGCGCCACATCTGTCCTCAGGTTGTACTGTATGTGGCATTACAACTACAGTTCTATTCGCGTCAGTGGAAATGAGCTGCAATACCACACCCAAACTGAGGACAAGAGTGGTGCTGTTTCTGAAACAAAAGTAGCTTTGTTTTTCTGTTCATCTCTGTAAATTTTTCTTTCTTTTTTTTTTTTTTTGTATTTTACTTTTTCTTATTTTTCAGCTAATCAAAGTTTTATCATTGAGCTTATCCTATCAGGCAATTGCTTGTATCCACATAAGACTAAAAGATCTGAGTCAATAACTTACTCCTTTAATCTTTTAACATTTTTTTTTTCTCTCTAAAGGATATTCCTGATGTGCTGAAGATAAGAAAGGAATAACTTTTGCTTATTAATTCAAGGCTGTGGAAGCCAAAACAGAGACAATTCATAGCAACCTAATTATCTCGCAGAATCTTTACTGCATCAGCATAGTCATGCTGCTTAATTTAATATGACTTTTTAGACTAAAGACTCGTTTCACTGCAAATAGGTAATTGCACTTCCCAGACATACTGTAAATGTAAAATATTGATCTCTAAAATATGTTGAAGAGGAACAGATCATTTCGGAGAGAATCAAATTCAATTTGCTGGCAGACGCTCCAGACTCTGTATTCTTGTGAGGTTTATTTCTTGTTTAGCTGAATAGGGTGCTATTTCTGTTTGTCTAAAAGACATAAAAAAAAGAAAGAAATTTAAGTCAAAGAGAAGAAAATTTGGAATCAGAGTGCAAGATCCACCAGAATACAAAAATTTAGGAGACGGGTGGTTACTAGATCAAAAGTTGAATTGGATTTGAAGGCAGAAATTGATGTTCTAGTAGAAAGAGATAACAGGCTGTCAGGCAGACATAAGAAATGCCTTACCCACCAGACTCATTTTTCTAAGTGACAGAACTTTCTGGGCTTAGCTGATGCGTGTCCTGTCTACACCTGTAACATAGCCATTATCTGTAAAGTGAATGTCCACTTTTTTAACACTTTGCTGTTTTTAGATCCAACATCCTGAGTTGATTAGTTTTCTAATATAGCTTCATTTTATCTTCATAGTGATAAAGAGCGCCGAATTCACTGCACAGATGCTGCCTTCAATGTATAATAAAGTGTATCTACCTGCTGCTGCCACTAGTGGGAGCTTAGGAGCTACCTGCATATTGTTTAACCATTTCAAGACCAGTACTGTTTAATTTTTTTTCTAGTTTAGTTATTTAAACTATTTGTTATTCATAAGGTTTTATTTTTGTGTAATTTTATAATAGCATTTAGAATTTTTAAGATATGGAAAATGTATATTATTATTATTATTATTATTATTATTAATACATTGCTTTCATAAAGTAAAATTATTTTCTAATATACTAGATATAACTATATATAACTAGTGGCTACATTTATGCATTGTGCTTGGAATATTAAGTCAAACTTCATTTGGGTTTGTAATCTAGCTATCTAACAGATACACAACATGTATGCATGAGCAGCATAGTGGCTCAGTGGTTAGTACTGTAGCCTTGCAGCGCTGGGGTCTGCAAAGAGTTTGTATGTTCTCTCTGTGTTTGCATGGGTTTCCTCTCACAACCAAAAACATACAGATAGGCCGCTTTAGATCATGAGTCCTAATGGGGACAGGGACCAAGATTGGTAGACTATGTAAAATGCTGCGAAATCAATTGGTGCTGTACAAATAAAATCATTTGAGCAACGAATGAATTTACAGTACTAGCAAAGGGAAGCGCTTGGCTTATGGCTTCTCACCCAAACTCTGTGAATGGAAAATATATCAAGCAGCTTGGTTTAGTCCAGTGATGGCTAACTCCAGCGGTTGCAAAACTACACCTCCCATCATACCTGGGCAGTCAAAGCCATATCTTTGGTTGTTCAGGCATGATGGGAATTGTAGTTTTGCAACAGCTGGAATGTCAAGGTTAGCCATCACTGGCCTACACCAAGCTGCTTGATATCTTTTCCATTCTTATTCCAGTTGGGCTGTTCCTGCCAGACAGCGGTTCCCGGGAGTAGTGGAGTAGTGGTGAGCGATTGACTTTTATCCCTACCTGTAAACTCTGCGCTGCTCCTCTTTGGGTGCCTGGAAAAGCTGGAGTTTTCCAGGACTGGATCAGGCACTCTGCACTTAGTAGCACGGAGTTCAAAGGCAGCTGGTTAACATGCTGAAGGCCAAGCCTAGTGAGGCCCTTTGCTAGTATTGTAAATTCGCTCATCTCTAATTATAACTATTATAATTCTTATTAAAAGTCTTACTGTATAGTACAAAGAGCATGGACTAAGGCCCTATTACACATATCGATTATCGTGTAAAGATTCGCTATAATCATCAATCGCTGGTGATAACTATTGATTTAGTAGTGAACAATTCTGATATTATTCCATTTCTAGATTTCAATTATAAACAATAATTTTTGCATTGTTATATGATCACTAATAATTCCTCAGGACAGCCCACACAGCATATTTTATCTGTACACGACTTACTAGACGAACAGATATGAGAACTATCGGTGAACTACCAATGACTTTTCATTCGCCGATTGATTGTATTATTATTATTATTTTTACACAGGCAGACAATCGCTCATTTTTGGTCGTCATAGTGAATTTTTAAATGATAATTGCTCTGTGTCCTAGGACCTTAAGTCCCAATCATTGCAAGCAGGTAAAACCATGCCCACACATGATGTCCAATAGCTGAAAAGTTTTACTGTGTTGTGCGGCTAATGGGCATCACGTGGGGGCGTGTTTTTTCCGGCACAAGATGTTTGGGACGTTGACCCAACCATCCACATCTTGGAAGTGGGGAGAATGAAAAATTTTAGTCATCTTCTGTCCCCTGGATAACCCCTTTATGCTTGTATGGTGCTCTATGCCAGTAGTGTACAGCACTAGAGACAAAAAAGACTGTCTCTGGTTACTTTGGTTATGCCAAACTTTGGTATCTATTACTATAGGTTGTTTCTGAACAGTGAAAAAAGGTGATAACCTCTTTTGTGTGTTTTCTAAAACCTAGCTAGCTAACACACACAAAAACTGAACAACTTTCAGTCAAAGAATGAGCCACAAAAGATGAACTAATAAAAGCATCAAAAAACAAGGGGATTTAAAGGTGATGAGCAAATCTTCCAGCAATACTTCCCTGTAACAGGGTACTGACAAATACAAAATAAAAAAAACTGCACGTTGAACAATAAGGGTAGGTCCACACAACTGAACCCAAGCGAAGAATTTCCGACAGGTTTCGTAGCTCGTACCCGTTCACAGCCGTGCGTCTCTCCGCCCGTGCCATAGACACCATTCTATGCACGGGCGGATTCCGTATTCTGCCGAAAGAATTGACATGTATGGGTAGGTTTACACTACGGAACCCGAGCAGAGAATTTCCGACGGATTGCTTAGCTCTTACCTGTTCACAGGCATGCCTTTCCGCCCGTGCCAAAGACACCATTCTATGCACGGGCGGATTCCACATCCCAACGAAAGAATTGACGTGTACGAGCTACGGAATTCGGCGAAAATTCTCCGCTCGGGTTCCGTAGTGTGAACCTACCCTAAGTCAAATAAAGTACAAAGCATAAAATGATTAGTCAATATGTAGAGAATATGATAGTCAAACACAACACAAGAGGTATTATAAGAAATTAAAGGAAATATCTATCTTCAAGCAAAATACCCAAATTAACAAGGAAAATCTGTATGACAGAAATAATTGCTAGACCAGTGGTATTGCTGTGAGATCACGGCTTCCTCAGGGATAACTAAATTATATTGGTTTTTCTATTTATAAGCCAAAGAATTAGACAATAATTACACCATAATTACCTTGTCTAACCTTGATAGAATGCTGCTATGTGGACAGCTCTGCTAGTCTTTAGATTCCTTTTTTCCTTCTCTCTACAGAGCCTTATATAGGCACTATGCACCTGATCTCTCATTCATTGAAGCTCAAAATCTCCTGTCTGCTTTCCTGTATGGTTTAAAGGACACCAATATTCACCCATATTTATACACTATTGACAAAAGATTAGGGATTTTTGGCTTGCAGGTGCCATTTATGGAAAGTTCCCACTACAGTAATTTTTTTGTACCAACAGAAACAAAAAGGAAAGCAGTGCAAACATGAGGTAGGCAGCCCCTTTAAACCTTTCAAGACTAAGCCCATTGATGCACGGATGTCCGGGTCAAATTAATGCAATGTTCCTCCCCGCCTTCTAAGAGCCATAGTGCATTTATTTTGACACCTAAAGGGCTGGTTGAGGTGTCACTTTTTGCGCCATGATTTCTAGTTTTTATTAATATTATATTGATGTAACAGAAAAATTTTGATTGCTTTTTATGATAATTTTTTTCTGATATATCATATTTTAAAATCAGCAATCTTGGGGGGGGGGGGGGTCCGTTTACGCTGTTCACTGTGCGGGAATATTAATGTTATATTTGAAAAGATCGGAAAATTCAGCATGCTACGATATAGATATAGATCAGTGTTATCGGCGATCTATTTATAGAGCCAGCCTGAGAGCAGAATCTATGCATGGATGGCTGATCCAACAGGACGGAGGTAAGTGGATTACCCCTGCCCATCAGTACAAGCAATCCGGACCCCCTTAGCATGGTCCCGCTCACTCAGTGACAGGAGCATGTCCTGTCACTGAGTACCTTAAACGCTGAGATTGCTATAGATCCTCAGCTACCGGGACACTGATGTGTGCAGGGCCGCTCTCACTGCAGTGGTCCTGCACACATAAAACCCCTTCAGTGTCAGGAATGTATATATACATTCCTACTGATTGGGCTATGTGCAGTAGGAACGTATTTCTAAGTATTAGGTGAAAGGGTAAAGTAGAAGCAGCAATGGTGATTTCCTCATCTAAAGCTGTTTATTGATACAAAACCCAGCAACAGTGGGGGGTATACCCTAACAAAACATGTCAATGTCTCAAAAACTTGTCATGTGCCCTTGAGCATAAATTACAAGTCGATAGTGACGTCTCTTGCTGTTTACAAATCGACCTATTGTCTGCTGAGGCATGGCATTCTGCTATTTAAACAGTGGCCCTCAGATCATTGAGGTTCTGCGGTACAGAGTTAAAAGCCTGTAAACAGCAACTCAGCTGATCCCATACGTTTTTGGGGGAGGAATTAGGCCTGCAGAAAGTGCAGGCCACTCCATTTGAGGTCCCCAGTGTCCAGCAGCTGTTTCCTTTGATGTGATGTCAACTGGATGGACTATTGTCATCCATGAAGATAAAATTAGACCTGTTGTGTTGATGCAGAGGAATAATGACTGGATTCATTATGTTATTCAAGTAGTATGGGCTTGTTACTGTACCATTCACATAGTGTAGGGCAGTTCTGTATTGACTATATATACCTGCCCACACTCCAATGATGTTGGAAATATCAAGAACTACTGCGCATCAGCCACAGTTGTCACCAGATGGTGGTGGTGTTACAGTGTGGGCAGGTGGATCTAGTCACTACAGAACTGCCCTCCACTGTGTGAATGGTACAGAGACAAGCCCATACTAGTTTAATCATTAATCCTGTCATTGTGCCTTTGTATAAACAACACAGGCCTAATTCCATCTTCAGGAATGACAATTTTAGTGACCCGGGCCCCTAAGTTCTGTTGCCCCTGAGTAAGGTAACTCTCTCGGGCCCACACAAGTGGGATGAGGTGTTTGCTATGCTTATCATTTGTTCCCACTAGGTGTCACTACTGTGTGTCTTTGTAACCTGTCTTTTCTACAGCTGAAGTCTTTCTGGGGTTAACTGTCTTTTATCATGTGTTTACTCTCTAATCAGGTTAGGACTTAGTTCCTTGTGGGTGGAGTTGTAGTAGTAGTTGTCATCTAGATTCAGTGTGAGAAGGAGCACAGTTACAAAGTATCTGGAGAAGCTAAGCCAGGGCCTGGCTTTGGCCAGATCCTCTAATAGGGCCACAACTAGACAAGTCAGTTCTTCTATGAGCACTAGGACCAGTATGCAGTCCTAAGCTTCCTACAAGGGGAGAGAAGCCAAACAGGGATCACCATGCCCACGCTTTAAACCTCTCTAAACCGTGCAGGGAAGTTACCTCAAGAGTCATAGGAACTGACCCCAGTATAACAAAAGAACTAAGGAAAAGTCTACGTATTCACTGCACAATGCAGGACAACTGGGACACCTTGAAAGTCTGCTCAACCCAGACAACAAAGGCCTGGGGCTTGTATTACCTGACTAGGACTGGTAGCTTCGCAACTAGGTGGCATAAGGCAGTCGAGACTAAAAAAGTCATACGTGAGTACGAGTATTCTCTTTTCTCTTCTACACACCTCTACTGTTCAAGCAGAGTACATTTCTACATTGGGCAGGGCCCCTCTGGCAACCCCTCTACTCTCTCTACTGCAAAGCACATACTTACTACAAGCACCTGATCTCTACCTCAGTTAAAAGCAACCGCGTTATCGCAAGATTGTGTCTACTGTATTGCCCTGGACTGTATTGTTGCTACTAGAATTTCTTTGTATTGCAATACAGTTACTTCCAGTAAACTGTTCCATTTTACTAAAGTGCTCGACTCTGGCTTGTCTCTTTCGAACACACATCACTACATTTGGGTTAGTTCTTTTTTAAATGCTGTCGAGGTGCCACGACTGCCTGGTTTGGGTCCTATACCACTCCAGGCTACCGTGACAAGTGCCCAAGTGACCCTAGACCCACACCAACGTAACAGCGGACTAGGAGGGAGTGAACCCCAAACTACCATTAACCAAATTCTGATCTCAGTGGGATATCTATCCATCAGTCCTTTTACTCAGTGGAATGTGTCAATGTAGAATCCAGTTGAGCAATATTGTTCTCCTCTGCAGGCTTTCAATAAAAGACATAACCAAAGCTAAACACATACCATACATTACTGGAACAAGATATTCCCATAGCAGGACATTGGGTAGAACTTCAGTTATTCCTTTCATGTCAGTCTACAATCCTAGTTCTACCAGTCAGTTACTGTACCCATATACCAGAAGCTACTACAGTCATTTCTATTCCTTGCTGTCAGCTGATGATCAGAACTGTTCTCAAGGTAAATGACTGGAAGTGGATAGCTCTCCTCCAGCAGTAATATAGCAATAAGATATCGCAAGAAAAAGCAGGCGACCAGGCACCAGTAGAACAGCAGCTGCGGGGGTCAGGGAAGTTGAGTATTGTTTATTTTTTTAGAAATCAAGCTCAATTATGAAAAAAAATGAGTGTCCTCAGAAAACCCCATTAGGAGTTTCATGATGAAAAATGATGAAACATTCTAATGTTCTTTGCACTTCACTTTGTTCCCATTTCCAAGGTCTTTGCTTTTGTCTAGTAAATGCAAATATGTTGTTTACATATATGCAGTAGATGAAACTTATATAGATCCCTCTAATAGCAGAAATATCCATACAATTGTATGCACTTTAAGCAAAACTCTCTAGGCTGATACAGTTTACCATTACCGATACTGTACATTGGAGTCATGACAGGAGAGAGATTTGTGCCTCAGTTGTTTTCTTTATCAGAGAAGGTGACCTAAAGCGAACTGTAACTCTCAACTCTGCGAAATATCAGGTGCGTGCAGATATTCAGTCTCTAGATATAAATATGAAAGTTCCTACTTACTGAAAGCAAGCAGTGAAAAAGTATACAAGAACATAAAATATATACGATTAGGCTATATTTAGTCTGACACCGAAACACGGACGGGTGACGGGAGCAGAGAACCAGAGGCGGACTGATATAACAAAAACGCCTACTAGTGTTGTGCCTAAAGTTTGCACAACACCACCAGGTTGGTTTGATCCACTTTTAAGTAATTTACCCGCTGATATTGTCCATGCTACACTATATTAGCGCCCCCCTTTGTCCATATATGTTGTTCGTCTGCCCTAATAGACAATAAATGGAGCCACAATGCACACTTCTGCCATACCAATCTGGTAAGAAAGGATATGCAAAATAGCTCTCACATCTCTTAAGGAAAGAGATATCCCTTCAAGTTAAGTCTACACAATCAAGGAGTCTTAGAACATTGACTGGGGATTTTATGCCAAGCCAAACAATATCTCCAAATGGAAAGATTTCCCATCTGCAGACAGCTGTTTTTGGAGCTTTTGCCCCCTCATAAGTGCAAAGCAGGGTGTTGGCTGGCTAGTGAGAGGTCTATCCACGTGGGTCAAAGGGGTAATGACTCTCCTTAAGGGTACAAACCCACTTGACGTATTTGCTGCGTGAATCAGTCTTAAAAATAAGCAGGCAAAACGCAGGTCGGCTTTATACAATTGTTCTGAGTTAAAATACGCAATTGCGTATTTTTGAAGCGTGAAGCTACATTTGTTTTTCGCACAGGTTGTTAACAACTGATGCTTTGCTAACAACAAGCTTCACGCTTCAAAAATACGCAATTGCGTATTTTAACGCAGAACAATCGTATAAAGCCAACCTGCATTTTGCCTGCTTATTTTTAAGACTGATTCACGCAGCAAATACGTCAAGTGGGTTTGTACCCTAAGGAGAGCTTGTCAGAAAGACATGTGGAGACTTACAGACCATTGTTGCTCAAGTAAGAATTCTGTGAAGAAAAGATATGCAAAATAGCTCTCACATCTCTTAAGCAAAGAGATGTCCCATACAAATCTGGTAAAAGACTCAAGACTCATGACCCTCTTCAGATTTCAGGGTATCCCACTGTTGTGACCTCCCACTATGACAAGAATTGGGGTCTGGAGTGTTGTGGAAACATGATAAGTGTAAATGGTGGTAGAAGCCCTTTAAGCATGTCCAGTACAGTAAAATTGTTTTAAAAGGGACAACTAAAATTTCAAGAGGGTTCAAGAAGTTGCCTAATATGTCATGTATATGACAGAACTAAAATACAGTATGTCAGTGGGACTCTAGCATAGATTAACAGTCATTGCATAAAGGAAACAATAGTTTTTTAACAGTTGAAAAGCAGCACATAGAGAAGAATACCATATACATTTATTGCATGAGAAGAAATCCATCCATTGCATCTCTTCTCTTTATGTAGACCTCTGAATAATGGAATAATCATTATTCTTACGCTGAGCCCGTGAACCATATAAAAGCCTGTTTACACATTCCCTGCTAGACTTTATTGCTCTAATACAGACATGTTCATTTTTAGCCA
Organism: Dendropsophus ebraccatus; assembly: GCF_027789765.1. NCBI lineage: Eukaryota > Metazoa > Chordata > Amphibia > Anura > Hylidae > Dendropsophus > Dendropsophus ebraccatus. The sequence goes on from NC_091457.1 coordinate 125,727,930, forward strand.
AGCCAACGCTATTCTCCAAGGAATTCCTTGTATTTCACTGTTCTGCAATACCAATACCATTAAATGCTATTTTCATATATAATACCGGTCCAATGCAAATGTTATTAATTCTGCCTAAGTGCTTCTGTGAAAGCTAATACATACATAAAGATGGTGTCAGGCAGAAGGAAGGGAAATCTTAGAATTTTTTTTTCCTCCAGCATAATCACAACATCGATTAGAGAAATCTGCTTGCTTCGACTTCTGAAATCAAATAGTGTCTACACAGTCAGGGTTTGTCTAATTATGTAAAGTGTCTCTCATTGAAAAGGCAGATCTGTCTTACAGCATCATTGGTGCATGTAAATCAATGAATTTCTGCCAGCTGGAAGGGTGATGGTTACAACAAACCGAGATAAAGAAAAAAGACACAGAGAGAGCAATTTATTGGGAATCTCATCTATTATTGTATTTGGTTAAGGATGTTGTGCAAAGAGAAGTATATAAATAGAACTATTTAATGGGGAAGCTAAGAGGCACCAAATCATTTGCAGATGTAGATGAGGCTGTTCAGAAGGAGACAGTGAGAATATACTTGCCGGGCACACACTGTGAATCCGGTCTTTAAATAATTTCTAAATTATGTTTTCCACAGTTCATTATCCAGTATAATTGCAGATGGGAGAGGATCTGAGCACGTCTCTAATACTTTTTGCATTCCGCTGATTACCTTGACTTTTAGGCCATCCGTTTCTCAAGGGAAATCCTATGACATTTCATATTTAATTGATACAGTTTGAAATGGGTTAACTGACAAAGCTGCAAGTAATGGAGACTGTCTTTCCCAAGCTTAGACCATCCGGGCCAGTGACTTGTGAATTCCAGATAGGTCGTAAATTATATTGCAGCTATAAAAGTGCAATTTTTAATTATAATTTATTACAGACAGCTTAAAGGGGATCCATCACGGCAGGATGACTTAATTTACTAATGAAATATGTCTCACTTTGATTCTCAAGCTCATGTCATGGGTAAAGGCTGGGCTCCTGAGATTCAGGCCTTAAGGTTCAGTCAAAAGGTTGGTCGTTTGCATCACTTCACATGAGAATAGGATTCTTCACAGCTGCAGTAAAGCAAATGACTAGAAAAGGATGTGAGCTCAAATAAACAAGCCAAGACTGCCAGGGGTCGGAGTGCTTTATCGATTCATATGTTGCAAGGCATGCAATGAAATCAATGTAGTAAACTTTGGAAGAGGAGGCTACACATGCCTTGGGCAGGTATCTATGCTCCTCCTGGTTACTTTCCATGGTGCCTTACATTGCTAACGTAGGGTGCAATGGAAATAGGCACAGGGACACCACTTTTACATTTGCTGGTCCTGGTGCTTGGCTTTATGCATCAATGGCTTACTTATAAGGACTGACTGGATCCAAGGGTGAATCTAATGAGACACAAGGTTTTCTACTCTGGAAAAAATCCAGCAGCAGATTGTAGCACATGATTGCCGTGTGACACATGGATTATGTGCCACTATTTGGCACACCTTCTGTTCCTGAGGAGAAAACCCTGTAGCTCACACCTGCCCAAAAAATCTATTAACAGTAAGCCAGGGATGCATAAAGCATCACTTGCTCGCAATTACATAAATGGAGCAGGTGACTCAATTGAGTAAGTAGAGCAATGCAAGAGCCTCAGCTACATTTATAGATGCAATACTCTAATAGACCACACTTAAATATAACCTGTTATGTTAAAAATGCAAACTCATCTGCCAGTAACATATTATAGAAGAGGAAAGCTGATCAGATTAATACAAAGTGGTAAAAGATGCAGTATAACATAAATAGTTTTAATTTAAATTCCTGCCTCTTCTGGGACTAGGATTCCAGTGGTCGGTCCTATTCAATGATTAACAGCTATGCCTGTATATATGCTAACAGAGGGAAGACAGATAAAAATTAAATACTGTAAATCCACCTGCTGGACTTTTAACCACAGAAAATGTAGGGGATTTTTAAATAATAAGTTTTGTTGTTGCAATGCAATGCAGGACAAAAAAATATGTTTAATTAAATGTTAAAAAATAATAGAGAAGAATAAAAACTAAGGGGGGGATTTATCAAACATGATGTAAAGTGAAACTGGCTCAGTTGCTTCTAGCAACCAATCAGATTCCACCTTTCATTTTCCAAAGAGTCTGTGAGGAATGAAAGGTGGAATCTAGTTGCTAGGGGCAACTGAGCCAGTTTCACTTTACACTAGGTTGGATAAATCTCCCCTAAATGCTTTCCTTATCATACACAAATCCAGAACCATTGTAATTGTACTACATTTTTGTAATTTACTATTAAAACATCCAGAACTTTTCAGCTTCTGAATGTCCTGTAGGAACTTGGGTATTGTTTCCAGTCTGGAGAGCAGTAGATGTTTTCTATGGTAATTTGATTGATTGGAAAGAATACACCACTTCTCACAGGAATACACCACTTTATACAGCAGCTGATAAGTACTGGAGGACTAGAGATTTTTTAATAGTAGTAAATTATTTTTTTTTTTTTCCCCGCTGCAGTACCCTTTTAAAAGGTCATTTATACAACATAATAAACACTGTAAAAAATTAATATGTCATAATTATGGTTAAAATTTTAAACAAAAAGGGAACAATTAAAACTGCAGCTTGCCATGAAAAACAGACCATCCTACAGCTTTGTCGGTGGAAAAGTAAAAAGTTTGTGGCTTCTGAATATGACAACACAAAAACAATTTTTCAAGTGCTTTTATTGTGCAAAAGTAGGAAATGTTTCTGTACTTTGAAGAGTCCACTCCCAATGCTAGAGATCACAATGAACGGTTACTTCTCCGGCTGGGTATTAATGTTACTTAATGTATTTACTAATTTGTTCTAGAAAAATTACATTAATGGAATAATAATTATAGTTTCAGATTTTTTCCACTGCTATTAGATATTAGGTAGAAAAAAAAATCCCTTCCAACTTTAGTATGTTCCCTGCAGTGTAAAGAGACCTTTTATTTCACATTGCCGAACCAGCCTCCCACAGCAGGGAATGCACCTTCCTCACAAAATGTATCAAATTAGACTTTATCACATAGGTTGTATCAGGTCAGGATGTGCACACAGGGTGAGAGGGTTGACCTATCTCAGTCAGAGGTAATCTAAAAAAGCAATCACTGAGGAGGCATCTACATTTCACTTTCCATCACTCAGCTTTCCTATTTAGTGCCCAACGTAACCTTTCTTTATTGATTTAGGGGTATATATCAGATAAAACTTGCCCCCTCCAGCAACTTTTCTTCACATTGGAGACTCAGGTAATAGGTTTTCAACTTTCTGGATAATGACTTTTATCAGATTGTGTCCTTAATGATGTAGGTCAGGTTGTACTAGATTGTTGTTAAGATGTAAGACCCGAATGTTGTCCCTTGTCACGTCTAATAACCAAGGTAAACATCTATTCGTCAGGTATTCAGGTCGTACACATTATATGTATGGGCTGTAATGTTAATAGGAAAATTTCATATTATTCCCTCATGTCCTCCATGTCATCTTGTGGGAGGGAGCCTAAATCCATCAACATCTATTAGGCACTCTTTATCGTAACAGTAATGAATTGCTTATAGGGTTGAATTATAATGTCAGTATTATGGCTACACACACCAGGTACAGCTTGGTTCTAACAAAGAAACTAAAGACCACCATATTTCTTTGGAGAAGAGTTGGAAAGCCATCTTATACTGTATGTCAGATGGTCGTCCAGTGCCATCAAAATCTGCGAATTTGCTAACATATGTTTAATGTATGGGGGCTCCCTGGCAAGGATAGAGAAGGATCAGGACCAGGACAGAGCAGACAAGAAATCCAGATGGTTTCCCACAGTACAGAGCAGATGAAGGATCCAGCTGGTTCTCCACAGTTTCTGTGAGTCGGTAGTAAAGATCAGAACCAGCCCATACTGGGCAAAAGTGTACACTACCTCCTTTTTCCACTGTTGGGAGCAGAGAGCTTGACATATTTCCCACCACGTACCCCCCACCCACTGATTTGCTGATAATTCTCTTCACTTTATTACCTCCTATATGCCTCCTATATTACCTCAATTTTAACCATCATTTGTTGGGTTTAATCATGTTTCTGGCAAGGGGATACCTAATTCTCTTCCATTCAGACAATAATGTTAAGCTGTATTATGGTAATGCAAAACAAGTCAAGGTTCAACTAAGTCATAGATGTCATACTCACACCCTCCAGCTGTTGCAAAACTACAATTCCCATCATGTCTGGATGGCCAAAGCTTTTGCTTCCCCTGGCCAACCTCTGACTGTGTCCCCTTGTTCTTGAGTTCAGTTTTTTTCTTAAAACACTTCCCTCCTGAACCTTATTTAGTCCTTTAACATTCTTAAAGATTTTGATCATGTTCGCCCTTACTCTTCATTCCTCTAGACTATGCAGATTAAAATGCTTAAGTCTTTCCTGATATGTTTTATGCCTCACACCCTCCACCATTTTTGAAGTCTATCTTCTGACCTGTTCTCTTTTATCAATATAATGGACACAGTAGTTTTAGATGTGGTCTCACTAGAGCTCTATACAGCAGGACCACAATTTCCCTCTTTCTACTGGGTGTACTTCTAGGGTCTAGGGTCTGGTCAATGAAAATGGATCCGGTTACATGGATGATCCATTTTACACACCACAAAATAACCTGTACAAAATTCAACAAGTCTATCATTTTCTATTACAGCTGGATTTTGAAGGAATGACATCTACTGGTATGAAGAATCTGTACTAGGAATGACTGTTTCGCTTGTGGCAATCAATTTCTGAGACTATTCTGGTCTTCTGTGATATACTACATGACGACCTTTCCATTCAAAAACTTGCCCTTTATCCAATACTTTTCCTTGCCTGGGTGCTGCCAACCCATGCTGCACCATTGGTAAAGTCAACAAGATCTGTTGAGCCACCTTCTACAAATAACAACTCTTCCTGAAACAATGCATCATCCTCTGATATCACAGGAGGCTTGTCTGGATCTTGCCTCTGAGCTCTACCGCCCTGAGTGATGTCACCACCTGATCAGCCCCTTAAGCCTACATCACCATATTCCTGAGCAGACAAGATGTAAAAGCAAGTGCTGCAACTTCACTGATATAGTGAAAGAGATACAGTATATTGTGCAACAGTCAAAAAGACAGAAATGGCTGCACATCGCACCCATGGCTGACACGAAAGCTTATTCAGCAACATTTAAAACCAACATCAGAAGTTAGTATATAATTTGGCCAAACCATATTGCCTCATGTACCACGTGCAGGTCTTCTGATACACATGAGTCCCTAACCAAAAAAACATCACTGTGCCGGTCAGTGACCACAATCCCCGCAAAACCTGCGCAAGCAGAGAAGGGGGCCACAGAATGGCCCTGCAACCCCATTGTCACAGGATCAGACCCTAAAGGGCCCCCCCGGACCCCGCAGGCGCCACTGGCGGAAAAAGTGGACGCCAAGCAACACAAGTGTGAACAAGCTCTTACCTCTATCCATTCATCTGCAGTTAGAATGGGAGAACACTAGGAGATCCTCCCCTTATGTACACAGGTGCTTCTTGCTAATTTGGATCACATGGGTCTTACAAAGCATGAGTGCTAGCCACAATGAAAAAAGGGACAGAATACATAAAATATGCACAAGCCAAAAAGACAGAAATGGCTGCACATTGAACCCATGGCTGACACGAAAGCTTATTCAGCTACATTTAAAACCAACATCAGAAGTTAGTATATAATTTGGCCAAACCATATTGCCTCATGTACCACGTGCAGGTCTTCTGATACACATGAGTCCCTAACCAAAAAACATCACTGTGCCGGTCAGCGACCACATTCCCTGCAAAACGTGCGCAAGCAGAGAAGGGGGGCGACGGAATGGCTCTGCAACCCCATTGTCACAGGACCAGACCCTAAAGGGCCCCCCCGGACCCCGCAGGCGCCACCGGTGGAAAAAGTGGACGCCAAGCAACACAAGTGTGAACAAGCTCTTACCTCTCTCTCCATTTCTTTGCAGGTAGAATGGGAGAATACTAGGAGATCCTCCCCTTATGTACACAGGTGCTCCCTGCTAATTTGGGGGGGGGGCCCTTTAGGGTCTGGTCCTGTGATAATGGGGTTGCAGAGCCATTCCGTGGCCCCCCCTTCTCTGCTTGCGCACGTTTTGCGGGGATTGTGGTCACTGACCGGCACAGTGATGGTTTTTGGTTAGGGACTCATGTGTATCAGAAGACCTGCACGTGGTACATGAGGCAATATGGTTTGGCCAAATTATATATTAACTTCTGATGTTGGTTTTAAATGTACCTGAATAAGCTTTCGTGTCAGCCATGGGTGCGATGTGCAGCCATTTCTGTCTTTTTAGCTTGTGCATATTTTATGTATTCTGTCCCTTTTTTCATTGTGGCTAGCACTCGTGCTTTGTAAAACCCATGTGATCCAAATTAGCAGGAAGCACCTGTGTACATAAGGGGAGGATCTCCCAGTACTCTCCCATTCTACCTGCAGAGGAATGGAGAGACAGGTAAGAGCTTGTTCACACTTGTGTTGCTTGGCGTCCATTTTTTCCACCGGTGGCGCCTGCGGGGTCCGGGGGGGCCCTTTAGGGTCTGGTCCTGTGACAATGGGGTTGCAGAGCCATTCCGTGGCCCCCCTTCTCTGCTTGCGCACGTTTTGCGGGGATTGTGGTCGCTGACCGGCACAGTGATGTTTTTGGGTTAGTGACTCATGTATATCAGAAAACCTGCACGTGGTACATGAGGCAATATGGTTTGGCCAAATTATATACTAACTTCTGATGTTGGTTTTAAATGTAGCTGAATAAGCTTTCGTGTCAGCCATGGGTGCGATGTGCAGCCATATCTGTCTTTTTGGCTTGTGCATATTCTGCAACAGTTTTTGGCAGGAGTGCTGTGGGAAGGGAGTTGGCAGAGTGGGAGGACTGTGATGAACAACTGAGGGAAAACAATGCATTTTGGGTATTGTGGTACTGAGCAACTGCACACTCAGGAAGTACAACCACAAAACACAAAACTAAAAACCCCAAAACAAATGGCATTTGGCGGTTTCTATATTGGGACAGAGAAGTAAACAACACTGTATGATGTTGGAGTACCCCTTTAGTTTTAGGTAATGATGCAAAAAAAAAAAAAAATAGACAAGCAATTCAACAAACAACTGTTTTCACAAGAAAAATTTCAAGAATTGATATCCCCATGGCAAGGCTAAAAAAATAAGAACACACAACAGGAGGGGTTATCATGGAAACATTGCATTGATAACGCAGCATACAAATGATTATAAACCAGGATCTTCTGTAGTGATCTATAAAGTTTTCCAATGTTAAACTACTGAAGCACTTAGACGCTGAAGAAAAGCAAACAATGTCAAGTCTTTGGAGAAATTTCCAGAATGTTAGTATAGATTGTGCGAGTGCGGCGGACAATTAGGAGGTGAAGGTGGCATACATATTTAATATGTCTCTTACTTCAGAAGAAGAAAAACAGCAAAACAAAGTAAGATGTTCGGTAGAATGATTGTAAATGAAATCAGGGTCTGATGGGATTAGCTCCAGACAAAACTGAAGGTTAACTAAATTAATAAGTCAGTGTCCTTGCATGGGAATCGTCCAAAGGTCTTAAAGGAAACCTGCTCGGTCACTGCTTAATCTTTATTGAATTCTTAGAGAATCAATAGAAACGCATTTAATACCTGGGGATTGTGCGGGTCACAAGGTTCAACACATAAAACAGGGACCAGGCTGGTTCTACATGATTAACCACAGGTTGGTTTGACTTATATACAAACTCTCCAAGGGGCATATATTATAACAATAGTAAAAGGTGGATCCTATAGAAGCTGGAGTATACAGTATAAGGAGCAGGTTATTAAAATACATAACATATTGCTTCTGTATCCACCACTGATTTATTCGCCTTGGGACAAATACACTATATGAAAGGCGTAATATCCATGAAGAAAATGCTATAAACGTGTAAAATTTATCTAAAAAAATTTATCGAGCCAAAGAACTTGCTATGGTTGCAGTTTAGCTGTATAGTATTTAGGTTATTGAGGAATCTGAGATATTCTGCTACATCTCTATAGTTTCATCAATGGCTTAGGCTGCTGTCCTTTATGCTTGGGGCTATGTTCAGACTACATAAGAGACCGGCCGTTCCGTGACCCCGGCCGGGTCACGGAATGGCCGGTCTCTGGCCGGATCATCTCGACCGGTACTTAAGTATCGGCCGGATGATCTTTCGGCCGCGGAGCTCTGACGCCCACATCAGAGCTTCCCATAGTACACAGTGAAGCGAGGAGCCGGAGCCGCTCGCTTCACTGTGTGAACTGACAGGTCTTTCTGCAGCCGGAATTCACTGAATTCCGGCCGCAGAAAACTGACATGTCGGTTGTTTGCGGCAGCGTATGGGATCCCGGCCGGAGCGTGTACGATGTGTGTACGCTCCGGCCGGGATCCCATAGAACAACAGGCATTGTTCCACCGCGGTAAAAGTACGGCCGTTGTTGTCATCGGCAACAGGCCGTACTTTTACGTAGTGTGAACATAGCCTTACACTGCAGCAGCCAAAGCATCAGATAAAAAATAAATATTTACTTAAAGTGTGCTCATTAACCTTTTCCTGGCCAAAACATTTTCATTTTTTAAGAGCCATAGCTTTATTTATTTATTTATTTATTTATTTATAATTTCCAGTTAAGACTTATGAGGGCTTGTTTTTTTGTGGAGCCAATACAGTTTTTTTTTTTTTTTAATGGCACCAGCTATTGTACCATATAATGTAATGAAAAACAAAAACAATATTTCTGGGCTCAAATTGTTTTTTTTAATAGTTTTTGTTGTTTTTACTAAAATCCCAATGATTCTAAAACAGCAATCACTAAGAGGGAGAATTACTAAACAAAATGTGCCTGGATTTCTGGCAGTAATTGTGGCAAATAAATGGAGTATGTGCCATTTGTAAAATTTAAGGAAACTACAAAGAAAAGAAAAAGAGGAACCACGGGGCGCACATAGTGTGATTTGCAAACTGGCAAAAAGGGGGTACAGGTGGTGAGAAAATCGTACACTCACCTTGTGCGGTCGTGCTACGAGCACGGCACCGCTGGGTGCAAGTAGATTAAGCTGTCCGCTGTCTTCCCGCCTCTCCGGTCCCCCGGAGCAGACTGTGAATGAAGCAGGTAATACCAGTGGAGGTCCACAAGTAACAAGGATTCGGGTGTATAGGCGCTGGTACAGCAAGCTGTAGTAGTCTACTACACTACTACAGCTTGCTGTACCAGCGCCTGTACACCCGAATCCTTGCTACTTGTGGACCTCCACTGGTATTACCTGCTTCATTTTTAAAATGTATTGTTTGTTTCAGACATTTGTTATGAATTTGTCGTCATGTTTGAGAAGAGTCTAGAAAAATGGAGGTAGCTAAGAGGATATGTAAAATGGATTAGATTTATTAATGGTATGCTATACTTTTTGGAGCCAACTAATGATGTAAACTGAGAACTTGAAAAAGTGGAAGAAAATCTGCTATGTCTAGCAAGTTTGGCCTAGCTTGGGCTGAATACATGGGCACTGTTACTGTGTCCAACCAATCAGCAGCAGGATCCAAAGCTGTAGTATATAGCTGTCACTGTATGCTGTAGCACATGTACAACCAGGCAGCACAAGAGGCAGTAAGACATGGTGATTCCTGGTTGTTCAACATGGTGATATACTAAGCTTAACAGGGATAACATTGTCAATAGAAAGTCAGGGAGGCATCCCTCACTATAGCTAACATTTACTAGAGTTATGATCCTGATCAGAGCCTTTGTTGTCTACTATTTAATATCTATAAAGGGAACATTCACTATTAGATATTCACTGTTTTTGACATCTAAGTAGGCTCAAAATCTGTAATGATTTCTTTTTCTGCTGCAGAGCTACAAATTCTTTATGTAGAAAAGAAAAACATTACAGTGATCCCTCAACTTACAATGGCCTCAAGATACAATATTTTCAACATACAATGGTCCTTTCTGGACCATTGTAACTTGAGACCAGACTCAACATACAAGGCTACAAACAGTCCGGATCTGCAGCACATGTAAAATGATGATCGACCAATGAAACTGGCCATTTTACTGGTAAGACCCCAGTATTACTTAAGTGCTTGCACTGGTTGGCTGTCTAGTAGTGATTCTTTGAGTATAGTGTGATACTACATGTCCTGTGCTGCTCTTTACCTGGGACAGTTTTTCATAGACTTTTGATTTTTTTGGAACCAATTAATATTGTATGTTGAGGGCCACTGTACTTGCAGCCACCACTAGAAGGTGCATGGGAGCTATTTCGTACTCTCATACAATTAACTTGATAATAAGACTGCATTCAGACAATGTTTTAACCCCTTGCCTCCGCAGCCTGTTTTGGCCTTAATGACCAGGCTCATTTTTCAAAATCTGACCTGTCTCACTTTATGCGCTTATAGCTCAGTGATGCTTTAACGTATGCTAGCGATTCTGAGATTGTTTTTTCGTCACATATGGCACTTTATATTAGTGGCAAAATTTGGTCATTACTTTGTGTGTTTTTTGTGAAAAACATCAAAATATCATGATAAATTTGAAAATTTTATGCATTTTATGAACTTCTGAAATTCTCTGCTTCTAAAAAAGGAAGTCATAACACATAAATTAGTTACTAAATCACATTACCAATATGTCCTCTTTATTCTGGCATAATTTGGGAAACATATTTTACTTTTTTAGGCTGTTATGGGGCTTAGAAATGTATTAGCAAATGATCATATTTTGTGAAAGTTTCCAAAACTGATTTTTTTTTAGGGACCAGTTCTTTTTTTAAGTTGATTTAGGAGGCTTGTATACTGGAAACCCCCATAAGTGACCCCATTTTGGAAACTAGACACCTTAAAAAATTAATCTAGGGGTATAATGAGCATTTTAACCCTACAGGGGCTGGAGGAAAGTATTCACAATTAGGCCTTAAAAAAAAAAATCGTAAATTTTAATTTTCCAATAATATATATGTTTAGATGAAAGTTTCTCCTTTCCAAAAGGAACATGAGAGAATCTGCACCCCAAAATTTGTAACACAGGTTCTCTTGAGTACAACGGTACCCCATATGTGGGCGTAAACCACTGTATGGGCACACAGCCGGGCTCAGAAGGGAAGGAGCGCCAATTAGCTTTTTTAATGCAGATTTTTCTGAAAAAGTTTTAGCGCCAGGTGCGTTTGCAGTGCCCCTGTAGTGTCAGCAGAATACAATCCCCCCAAAAGTCACCCCATTTTCAAAAGTACACCCCTCAAAGAATTCATCTTGGGGTAGGATGAGCATTTTGACCCCACATGCATTAGAGGAAAGTATTCAAAATTAGACAGTAAAAATGAAAAACACGAATTTTTTCAATAATATGTTCGTTTAGTTTGAAATTTCTCAATTTCTCAAGGAAAAAGAGAAAAAAAGTACCCCAAAAATTGTAACGCAGGTTCTCCTGAATACAACGGTACCCCATATGTGGGCATAAACCACTGTATGGGCACACAGCGGGGCTCAGAAGGGAAGGAGCGCCAATTAGCATTTTCAGTGCAGATTTTGCTGAAGAAGTTTCTGAACGCCAGGTGCGTTTGCAGCGCCCCTGTAGTGTCCGTAGAAGAGAACCCCCCCAAAAGTCACCCCATTTTGGAAAGTACACCCCTCAAAGAATTCATCTTGGGGTGTGGTGACCATTTTGACCCCACAGGTATTAGAGCAAAGTATTTAAAATTAGACAGTAAAAATGAAAAACTCGAATTTTTCCAATAATATGTTCGTTTAGTTTAAAATTTCTCAATTTCACAAGGAACATGAGAGAATCCGCACCCCAAAATTTGTAACGCAGGTTCTCCTGAGTACAACGGTACCCGATATGGGGGCATAAACCACTGTATGGGCACACAGGAGGGCTCAGAAGGAAGGGAGCGCCAATTAGCATTTTCAGTTCAGATTTTGCTGAAGAAGTTTCTGAGCCCCAGGTGCGTTTGCAGTGCCCCTGTAGTGTCCGCAGAAGAGAACCCCCCCAAAAGTCACCCCATTTTTTAAAGTAAACCCCTCAAAGAATTCATCTTGGGGTGTGGTGACCATTTTGACCCCACAGGTATTAGAGGAAAGTATTCAAAATAAGACAGTAAAATTTAAAAACTTGAATTTATCCAATAATTTGTTTGTTTAGTTTGAAATTTCTCAATTTCACGAGGAACAGGAGAGAAGCTGCATGCCCAAATCTGTAACGCAGAGTCCCCTGAGTAGAACGATACCCCATATGTGGGCATAAACCACTGTATGGGCACCCAGCCGGGCTCAGAAGGGAAGGAGCGCCAATTAGCATTTTCAGTGCAGATTTTTCCGAAGAAGTTTCTGAGCGCCAGGTGCGTTTGCAGTGCCCCTGTAGAGTCAGCAGAAGAGAACCCCCCCAAAAGTCACCCCATTTAGGAAAGTACACTGTTCAAAGAATTCATCTTGGGGTGCAGTGAGCGGTTTGACCCCACAGGTATTAGAGGAAAGTATTCAAAATAAGACAGTAAAAATGAAAAACTCGAATTTTTCCAATATATGTTCGTTTAGTTTAAAATTTCTCAATTTCACGAGGAATGGGAGAAAAAATGTACCCCAAAATCTGTAACGCAGGTTCTCCTGAGTACAACGGTACCCCATATGTGGGCATAAACCACTGTATGGGCACACAGCAGGGCTCAGAAGGAAGGGAGCGCCAATTTGCTGGAGCAAAACCGCAGCTAGTAATGGTTATTAGAATAGCGCAGTTACTAAAATACAATAAAAAAATTAGATTACAGGTAATGTGGGGTGGTTACGGATAATCTGGGGTGGTTATGGGCAACCTGCGGTGGTTACGGGCAACCTGCGGTGGTTACGGGCAACGTGGGGTGGTAACGGGCAACGTGGGGTGGTAACGGGCAACGTGGGGTGGTTACGGATAAACTGAAGTGCTTATAGGTAATCTGGGATGGGAACCTGTAATGTGCGGTGGTCGGGGGCAATGTGCGGTGGTCGGAGGCAACGTGCGGTGGTCGGGGGCAACGTGTGGTGGTCGGGGGCAACGTGCGGTGGTCGGGGGCAACGTGTGGTGGTCAGAGGCAATGTGCGGTGGTCAGAGGCAACATGCGGTGGTTAGAGGCAATCTGAGGGGAATTACATGTGATTAGGGGCAACCTGTGGGGTTACAGACAATCTGCGGTGGTTATGGGCAACATGGGGTGGTTACAGACAATCTGCGGTGGTTACGGGCAACATGGGGTGGTTACAGACAATCTGGGGTGGTTACGGATAAACGGAAGTGCTTATAGGTAATTAGGGGTGGGTACATGTAATTTTGGGTGGTTACGGCAATCTGGAGGGGGTCACTGGCAACGTGTGTGAGTTAGAGGCAACGTGCAGTGGTTAGAGGCAACGTGCGGTGGTTACGTGCAATATGGGGGGTTACGGGCAATCGGGGCTGATTACGGACCATCTGGAGGGGGTCACTGGCAATTTGGGGTAGTTACAAGCAACGTGCGGCGGTTATGGGCAACGTGCGGTGGTTATGGGCAACGTGCGGTGGTTATAGGCAATGTGTGGTGGTTATAGGCAACGTGCGGTGGTTATAGGCAACTTGCGGTGGTCAGAGGCAATCTGGTGGGAATTACATGTGATTAGGGGCAACCTGGGGGGGTTACAGACAATCTGCGGTGGTTATGGGCAACATGGGGTGGTTACAGACAATCTGGGGTGGTGACGGATAAACTGAAGTGCTTATAGGTAATCAGGGGTGGGTACATGTAATTTTGGGTGGTTACGGCAATCTGGTGTGGTTACGGGCAATCTGGAGGGGGTCACTGGCAACGTGTGTGAGTTAGAGGCAACGTGCAGTGGTTACGTGCAATATGGGGGGGTTACGGGCAATCGGGGCTGATTACGGACCATCTGGAGGGGGTCACTGGCAATTTGGGGTGGTTACAGGCAACGTGCGGTGGTTATGGGCAACGTGCGGTGGTTATGGGCAACGTGCGGTGGTTATGGGCAATGTGTGGTGGTTATAGGCAATGTGTGGTGGTTATAGGCAACGTGTGGTGGTTATGGGCAACGTGCGGTGGTTATGGGCAATGTGTGGTGGTTATAGGCAATGTGTGGTGGTTATAGGCAACGTGCGGTGGTTAGTGGCAACGTGCGGTGGTTATGGGCAGCGTGTGGTGGTTATGGGCAACGTGCGGTGGTTAGTGGCAACGTGCGGTGGTTAGTGGCAACGTGCGGTGGTTATGGGCAGCGTGCGGTGGTTATGGGCAATGTGCGGTGGTTAGTGGCAACGTGCGGTGGTTAGTGGCAACGTGCGGTGGTTAGTGGCAACGTGCGGTGGTTATGGGCAACGTGCGGTGGTTATGGGCAACGTGCGGTGATTACGTGCAATCTGGGGCGGATACGGGCAATCTGGGGCGGATATGGGCAACCTGCGGTGGTTACGGGTAATTTGGTGGGGCTAGGGGTAATCTGGGAGTAAACTGCAATTATTGCTATAATAAAAAGTGTGTGTTTTATTTTTTTGTATGTTTTTCACTTTTTGTACTTTATACATTAATTTTCACTGTATTACTATGATTACTGTGATATTTTCTATCACAGTAATCATAGTTCAGTGACAGAGACCAAATTGGTTTCTGTCACTTTAAATTTTCTGAGATAACTGATTCTGGAGCGCATGCGCACTTCAGAATCAGCCTGGACGTCGAGGAGGACGGAGCTCCGTGGATCAGGTAACGTATGTGGGGAAGGGGGGGTGACTGGGGGGGTGGGGGGCGACTGGGGGGGGTGGGGGGCGACTTGGGGGGGGCACGGTGACACTTTTTATCCCCTGTCACCAATGATTTATGGTGACAGGGGATAAAAAGTGCTGATCAGCACTGGGAACAGGCGATCGGCGGTATATAGTATATACCGCCGATCGCCTGCTCCAAGACCACACGGGGGGTCCCCGATCACTGCCCCATGCTCTCCGCTACCTCCGGTGGCGGAGAGCATGGGGCTTTGATCACTAATTCGTTTCCATCCCTGCGAACAGGGATGGGGGCGGCCATCTTGGATCTGATGGCCGCCCGGGTAGGGTGATCGGGGGGCTGATCTGGGGTCTGAGAGGACATTTTTCATCTCCCCCCACCGTGGATTCATGGTGGGGGGAGATGAAAGCTATCAGCGGCGGCGGTAATGCCCGTACCGGCGGATCGCCGCTAAAACGGTAGTAGCGGCGATCCGCCGGTATCAGGGGACGAGGGGAGGGGGCCAGGGGACACACATTGAGTGTCGGTGGGGGGAGGCAGCGTTCTGCAGCCTCCCCCCGCCGCCCGATCGGCGGGGGACACTGAATCTCCCCATAGACGCTGCGGTCGCATTGACCGCAGCGTTTATGGGGTTAACTGCCCGGGGGGATCGCGGCTCCCCTCCGGGAAGTGGCAGCAGGAGGAGGCTGTGTGACACAGCCTCCTCCTGCTGCCCGATCTCACCTAGGGACAGAGGGGGGGGGGGGCAAGGAAAGCATGACGTCCAGGGACGTCATGATGCGTTCTGCCACTGCTTTTCATGACGTCCCTGGACGTCATATTGGGGGAAGGGGTTAAGATCTCTATTGGGCAGTCTCTTGGCAAAATATCAGCATGGGATGTCTGCATACAGCTCAACATAATGCCAGGGTGCCCAGAGACTTCATTAGGTTGAACATAGTATAATTGTGACTATGTTTGGTCTATTTCCCTAACATTTGCATCTCCTGTGCGGGACTCAAAAAAAGGATAGACCCTGTTTTTGAGTCCAGCAGCAAATAAGGCTTTCTATTGACATGTCTTTTTGACAAAGGACGGCCCAATGTAAAATGTGTTATGAATGCAGGTTAAGACAGAATGCAGTAACCTCCTAAGCTCCACCAGTGGTGGCTGCAAGTATCTGTAATATTATGTTTTCATTTTACAGGGTTAGTCAAAAGTCTCACCCTTTATTTTTTTTAAAAAAGGGAAAATGAAATATCTGAATACTCCAGCAAATAATGAGTAAGGAGGGCTATCATTTAGGCTATATCTGGAACATGGTGGCTATTTTGAAAGCCACCATATTGGATCAAGGGCCAGTTTTTTCTAATAGGGAGGTTGTTATGTAGTACAGTATATAAAAGAAGGCCAGAATTGTCTCAGAAATTGATAGCCGTAATCAAAAATGCAATATCTGAATCAAAAGTTATCAACACAGAAAGTTACAACAACAATTAGGAACGATCCCTGTGATGCACTGCTATTTGGTGTGTTTAGAGTGTTGTCCATGGTCCTGAACACAGAGCTGAAGCTGAATATAGTAAGTGTACTTATCACAGAATGTTTTCATACTGTTAAAACAAAAAGATTCTGAGATAGCCTGAAATGGCCTTAATGACAGAAACAAATTTTATGAATATGACCAGTGTCACTTTATTAATTAATAACTTTGGGATGCTTTTACCTATCCGGCTGATTCTGAGATTGTTTTCTCGTGACATATTGTACTTTACATTTCCGGTATATTGGAGTCGATACTCATAATGAATCTTTATGAAAAAAAAAAAACAAATAATGTGAAAAAATGTGAAAAAATGCATTTTTCCAACTTTGAAACTTTTTTGCTTATAGAGAAAGTGGTTATACCACATAAATTATATATTAAATAGCATTAGCAACATGTCTAATTTATGTTGGCAGCATTTATTAAACAATCTTTCATTTTTTTTAGACAATAGGAAGCTTAAAACATTAGCAGCAAATTTTCAAATTTTCTGTAAAATTTCAAAATCAGATATTTTTAGGGACCTGTTCAGGTTTTAAAAGTGTATTTGAGGGGCCTGTATGTTAGAAAGCCCCACAAAGCACCCCATTTCAGAAACTGCACCCCCCACAATCTGCAAAAGCATATCCAGAAAGTGTTTTAACCCTTTAGGGGAGTCACAGAAATAAAAGCCAAGTGTGTAAGAAATTTGAAAATTTTAATTTTCTGTGCAGAGATTTTATTGTAATCCAATATTTGTCCTAATTATAAACCTATTACCAGAGAAATGCACCCCAATAATTATTTCCCCGTTTCTGAAGTTTATAAAAATACCCCATATGTGGCCCTATTGCGCTATTTGACGCAACCACAAGCCTCAGATACAATGGAGCGCCTAGTGAATTTCAATGCCTCCGTTATATTTGGTCATTTTTGACTGTACCACTTCAGGTTGGCAGAGGCTCTGGGGTGCCAAAACCTAAAAAACACCCCTAAAGGGACACCATTTAGAAAACTACACCCCTCAAGGAATGTAACAAGGGGTGCGGTGAGCATTTGGACCCCACAGGTGCTTCACAGATTTTCCGAACAATATGGCGTGAAAAAAGAAAAATTTATTTTTTACACTAAAACAATGTTCTAGCCTTCAATTTTTCATTTTCTTAAAGGGATAAGAGGAAAAGAAAGACACAAAATGTGTAGCGCAGTTTCTCCCGAGTACAGAAATACCCCACATGTGGCGATAAAGTGCCAAGGGGGCGCAGGACGAGCCTCCAAAGGGAAGGAGCGCCAATTGGCTTTTGGAAGCTGAATTTCACTGGAAAGGATTTCAAGGGCCATGTCGCATTTACAGAGCCCTCGTGCTGCCAAGACACTGGAAACCCCCCACAAGTGACCCCATTCTGGAAACTACACCCCTCAAGGAATCTAACAAGGGGTGCAGTGAGCATATGGACCCCACTGGTGATGGGCACAAATGTGGAACAATGTGACTTGAAAGGGAAAATTTTCCTTTTTTCACTTTCATGGCACAAATGTGCCCGTCATCAAGGGGTCCATATCCTCACTGCACCCCTTGTTAGATTCCCTGAGGGGTGCAGTTTCCAGAATGGGGTCACTTGTGGGGGGTTTCCAGTGTTTTGGCAGCACGAGGGCTCTGTAAATGCGACATGGCGTTCATCATCCATTCTAGCCAAATCCAACCTCCAAAATCCAAATGGCGCTCCTTCCCTTCGGAGGCTTGCCCTGCGCCCACATGGCGCTTTATGTCCACATGTGGGGTATTTACGGACTCGGGGGAAATTGCTCTACACATTTTGTTTTTTTTCTTCCTCTTTTAACCCCTTGTGAAAATGATAAATTCAAGGCTAAACCAACATTATAGTGTAAAAAATGTAATATTTCATTTTCACGCCACATTGTTCCACATTTGTGCCCGTCACCAGTGGGGTCCATATGCTCACTACACCCCTTTTTACATTCCCTGAGGGGTGTAGTTTCCATAATGGGGTCAATTGTGGGGGGTTTCAACTGTCTTGGCAACACAGGGGCCTTTTGAATGCAACATGGCCCCTCGAAATCCATTCCATCCAAATCCAGCCTTCAAAAACCAAATGGCGCTCCTTCCCTTCGGAGGCTTACCCTGCACGCTTGGCGCTTTATGTCCACATGTGGGGTATTTCCGTACTCAGGGGAAATTGCGCTACACATTTAGTGTTTTTTTAAAATCTTTTAGCCCCTTGTGAAAATGAAAAAATCATGACAAGATTAATGATTTAGAGTAAAAATTTTACAAAAATTACACTAAATGTTGGTCTAGCCTTGATTTTTTCCATTTCCACAAGGGATTAAAAAAGAAAATTAACACAAAACGTGTAGGGTAATTTCCCCTGAGTACGAAAATACCCCACATGTGGGCATAATGTGCCATATGGGCACAGGGCAAGCCACCAAAGGGACAGAGCGCCAGTTAGAGGCAGGAATGGAGGATGGAGGCCATGTCACAATTACAAAGCTCCTGTGCTGCCAGGACAGTAGAAACCCCCCACAAGTGACCCCATTCTGGAAACTACACCCCATAAGGAATCTAACAAGGGGTACAGTGAGCATATGGACCCCACTGGTGACGGGCGCTTACGTAGAACATGTGCCGAGAAAATAAAAAATATTTTTTTTTTCATTTTCACGTCCCAAATGTGGCCGTCACCAGGGGGCCATATCCCCGCTGCCCCCCTTGTTAGATTCCTTATGGGGTATAGTTTCCAGAATGGGGTCACTTGTGGGGGGTTTCTACTGTCCTGGCCGCACAGAGGCTTTGTAATTGCATCATGGCATCCTCTAATGGGAATGGCGGCCATACCTATTTAGCTGGAGAAAAGGGACCATTCTAATTTATTTGGGGGTATTAGGCCAATTATTAGTTTGAAGGTTAAAAATGACAGGTGTCCATCAAATTCAACCTGTGTTGACCCAGAGGAAGGGAAAAAACCCTTGTAAGGCAGAAAACAGTAGCCTCATCACAGGGAAAAAATTTGTTCCCGACTCCATAATGGCAATCAGAATAATCCCTGGATCAACGTGACCCCTGAAATAGGAATAAGGGACAGAATTTAGATAATGTAGAACTCCACTGGCGTGTGGTGCGCCTTGAAGCGATCCAGTATGCAGAGGGCGGGGCGATCAGGACAGGTGTCACACTGGAAAATGGTGTCCTTCCTGATCCCCCTGTTACACCACACTCTACACTTCTTCCGGGGTCTCCCTTTCTCCAGTGTGGGGGACGTCACCTGGAAAATGTTGTCCTGGTGCGATACGGGGTCCCTCATATTCAGAAGCGCTGGGTCCGCTCCATGGCTGCTAAATATTAGGGCTCTATTACTACTTCTGATATGTTCGGATCGTGCTGCAAGCTACAGGGCAGCGAGGGACCGGAAGAGGGGGTGCTGGTATAAAAGTTATCCCCGTACAGGGGGTGACCTTTATCCAGCAGTGGGAAGATCAGGTCCCGGACGATCTTCCCACTTGTTCGGGGAACAAGTGGGGGCTGGATTCGGGTGTCCCTTCCTACATACACTCTAAGGGTACGTGCACACTGCGGAATCGCGACAGATAACCCTTCGTGCATTCCGCAGTTGGCACCCGCCGGCGGAGTGATGCAGGCACACGTCTCCACACGTGTCATAGACTCCATTCTATGCACGGGCGGATTCCGCTCTCCGACCAACGTGTTCATTCTTTGGATGGACGATGGAATCCGCCTGTGCATAGAATGGAGTCTATGACACGGGTGGAGACGCGCGCCCGCATCAGTCTGCCGGCGGGTGCCAGCTGCGGAATGCACAAAGGGTTATCCTTCGCCATTCCGCAGTGTGCACGTACCCTAAATCTGTAAGAGTACCCAGAGGTACGCTCACAGAGTTTGTAGAATTTCATACCGTCATCTCTTATTGGGACGGTACTGGCGGAAAAGACGTGTCTGGGGGGCAGCGTACGCTACGCTGCCCCCAGACACGTCCCTGGATGATGAGGATGATGAGGATGAATGGAGGAAAGAAGGACCCCCCATTCATCCTCACTGGCTGTTTCGGTGTCGGAGGCAATAATAACGTATCCCTCAGACGCCGAAAACACCCTGGGGGCCATCTTTATATGGGGACTAGTATATGGGGTATGTAGTGGTGTAGTGTCAAACTTTATTCAATGTAGTGTGGTGTAATGTAGTGTTTTTTACGTGTTTTTTTTTACAGTACGTATAAAAAAAACAACCTACGCCAACAAAGGAGTTGCTGATAAATGCTGCACTTATGTGCGGCACTTATCAGCAGACCGTGGCAGTAGAATATAGAAAAAAAACACCCTACGCCAAAAAGGAGGAGTTGCTGATTAGCAGCGCACTTTCGTGCGATGCTGATCAGCAATCAGCGGCGATAGGGTGCGGAAAATAGAAAAAAAAAATTTGGAAAAAATAAAAACTTTTTCTACATTCTGAACATCCCTGTAGCTGCTGATAAGTGTATTACACATATCAGCCGCTAGAGGGCAGCAGAGCGCAAAATCCGGAAAATGACGAGGCTGGAGCCGAAAATAGCCGAAAGAAGACGATGGGGACCGCCGGAAAGAGCCGAAGACCGAAGGAGAAGACGGAGGACGCCGCGAACCCAGAAGACGCTGATCAGGACCCCGGGACAGGTGAGTAATGTACAAATACCTGCTCTGGACCCCTCAGCTACCTAGCTGAGGGGTCCAGAGCAGGTATTTACTATTTTGGGGGACTCTGATTGCCGTGCCACCGGCCCGATCGCCGTGAACGGCCGGCCGGCCGTTCACGTCGATCGGGCCGGTGGCACCTTGACCAACATTACTTTTTACAGTAATGGCGGTCGGAGCCGTCCTCGGACAGCACCGACCGCCATTTTTTTCCGGGTTCCGATCACCGCTATTGGCTGATCTGAATTGATCAGCCAATAGCGGCGATCGTAAGCACGGGGGGTGTTAACCACCCCCCGTGCCGAGAAGCTAAGATGGCCTGCTATGATTTATAGCAGGCCATCTTCCCCGATCGCTGTGTGCGAACACGCAGCGATCGGGGAAACATCGGGCGTAAATTGACGCCCTGATGCACTAAGTACCAGGGTGCGAGGGCGTAAATTTACGCCCGATGTCGTTAAGAGGTTAAATATACTTAAAATAAACAATTGGCAGAATCGCGCCTGTGCACAGCTATTATACAGAAAACTAACTGTATGCAACTGCTGAATCCTCTAAAATAATATAACATTATTTTAGGGGAGTAAGAAAAGTTTGAGAACACATTTGTCATGATCATGCCTGAAAAGGCATCAGTGCCACCCTCTGTGGCGAAGATTCGACCTCTGCGCCAAAGACTGTGCTTTTGGCCTTAAGTCCGTTCCAGTTTTCATTATGTTCTTTGCTCTTGTCTTCTGTGATGCGTTCCATGTTTCTTAGTTCTCCCTGCACCCTGCTACCTTGCTGTGTGCTCCCCCTTATTTTCTCTGCTGTGTTTTGATGTACAGGTCTCTTTACCTCTGGCTTTCTGTGTTACTCTTGCTTGTCTGTTCAGCTTGATCCTGAGTGTTACCTTGGAATCTGTATTCTTGGTTTCCTGACCCTGACCTGTTTCTTACCAGTCTTTGTCTTTTGGGTTTGTGCCTCACTTTGTCCTCCGTGTACCTTGCTTAGTCCTTAGTATGCCTCGCTTAGTTCTCAGTGTTTCTTGCTTTGTCCTTAGTTCATCTTGCTACCATCTCTGGCTTTTACTTCTATGTTTACCTTGTTGCATCTCTGGCTTTTGTCCTTCATTTGTTTGGTCCACCATTCCTTGCTGCCTTGTTGGTCCAGTCCTTCTGTGTCTCTTTGTGACTTTGCCTTGTCTACTGTCAGTGTACCTTGTTTGCCCTTTCTGTTACTATCTTTGGCTTTTGTCCCTAGTTTTGGTATTCTCCTTGGCCCATTTGTACTACTTATTTTCCGTTCTGTATTTTGTTTGTCTGTGTTTTGCACTTATTTGAGTGCAGGGACTGACGCCCAGTTGCGGACGATCAGTTGGGACCTGCACTGCAAGTAGGTAGGGGCGGGGGGGGGGGGGGCGTTAGCCATAGGGCCCCCTTGTCCGGTGTCTCTTGGTTCCCTGGAGCCTGAAACATTTTGCTTAAAAGTTCAGCGAACCTGCCTCAGCAAACTTTTGAAAAGTTCACTCATCTCTATTTTGGACCTAAAATAGGCTGAGTAAAAAAAAAAATCTATATATTGAGTATTATTTTAAAGTAAAAACGATGGCCATGTCAGTCCTCACCTTATGACCCTGAAGCTAAGGAATAGCCAGTTCTAATTTCTTATACCATGACAGGAGAGGACTAGTCAAGGACTCTCCAGGTGTTTTCTTTCTAATTTTAGGGTAAAATTCTCATTAAGGAAATGAAGCTTATTAATAAGACAGCATAAGATGCCCTTCACTACCAATCAATATTATTGGATTATCCCTGCAGTGCAAATTAAGATCCATGAAGCCAAAGACTAATAATGTTGCCTGCTATTGGATGTTCACATTGGGGCTATTTTTCACAAAATTAATAAATAACACTGTGTCTGTACAATCAACATCTGGGTGATCAACGAGGAAAGTTCTTCATTGTAGAATTTATCTGCCCATGAGGGAGGAGGATTTTGGCAGGGCTTCTCCTGACATTTGTGGATAAGGATCATCGAGGATAAATACTGTGTGATACATTAAGACGCTCTCACAGATGCTCAACAAATAAATAGAAAAGACTGAATTGGCTAAAGGATGGGATAGGGATGATCAGATCAAAGTTACATACAAGCTGTGCTTGTAGCCGTACAACAGCTGCCAGGGCTTGACGTGTGCTGGCATGTATAAAACAAATAGAAGATTAGGATAAAGCCATTCATCTACATAAAGCCCCAGGAATAAATCACCCTCTAGCAATAAATGTGACTATGATATGAATCAATCAATCAATCTGTGGTTGGTTAGAAAATAAGGTGAAAAATTGTTTTCGATTAATGTGAAGTTCCATTAATGGATATTAGATATAACCTCAATTGCAGTTCCCAGCTATGATACTATGGTAACTTCTTTCTTGAGCTATGGAACATTAAATGGCCAGTACACAAATAAACAGTACAAACTAGTACAAAAAAATGTAATATATCTTATCAGAGAAAATGTAATCTTTTCCACTTGGCCTCTTTTCTCCTTCCACTCAGACTGATCATTGAGTATGAAAAATTCCTGGAAGTCTGTCTCTCAAGATAAGATAAACTGTCAGCACATGGAGAATTAAGTTATGTGCCCATAAAAGTCGATAGGGAAAAGAAGATGGATGAGCAAGCGGCACAGGCAAAGGCAGAGATGCAGAAAAACAGTTTTAGCTTAGGCTGCTCTATGATGTCCTCCATGCTGCCACTGCTTCTGATGGGGTGCTGTAGAGAAAAGCAGCAATCTCCTCTTCTCTGTTTGTGAAGTATGTGGGGACATCAAAATTAGTGGTCTCCCCTCAATAGCTCAGGGACTACTGAAAACTAAAAAAAAAATAACAGCAGGTTAGAAGACTTCATAACTTGTAGTTATATTTCCGTAGTGCTGGGCAGGGCTAGCCTTTGGGGGAGGCAAACTGGGCAAATGCCCAGGCTGACCATCCCCACAGGGGCTGCCTTGAGTGTCAATGAAACAATGCAGCTTTGGATGCAAAATATATCTCACTGCCTATGCTCTGGACTGAGCTTGGATGTTTACTACATACAGTCATCAGGCAAGGGATGCTGTTAGGGGATGGGGAGGAGGGGAACATGTCTGGGAGCTGAGAGCAGGAGGACCAGGACCAGAGCTGGCGTCAACACCGGGCTGACCCGGGCAACTGCTGGGGCCCACAGCATCTCTAGGGGCCCAAAGAGGGAGAAGGGGTCGGGAATGTAATGTCTAGCCCACTCACTGGAGTTGGCCCTGGGCCTGGAGGACGCTGCAGCATACAGTACTTACATCTTCCTCCTGATATCCTGTCATTCCTCCTAAGCCTGGCCCCATCTTTGCACCTGTCTCGTCCTGCAGCAGTTGAGTCATTGAGCAGAAGGAGGGAGAATGATACACAGAATAGGGAAGGGTGGGTATTTCGGTAAGCCCCCTTCTTCTCTTCATCACCTATAACTGTGTACTTATCTGTGCCCTCCCTGATGGATTGTGATGGCTTCTGGGCAGACTACAGCACCTCTCTAATGGAGCCAGTCTAGAAGGCATGTGTACGGGTGTTTGTATATAGTATGTGTGTGCGCATAAAATGAATGTGCATACCTTGCTCCCGTTTGAAAGGTTGAAAGATAGGGCAGATCTCCCCTCTTCTGAACATTTCACCTACCTAAGGCTTCGCCACTTCATGATGACCCCTCGAAAAAGGCATCGCCGAAACTTGCGTTGGGGTGGGGGCAGTCAGTGGAAGTTTTTAGTACTTCACCACTTAGGTAATATTATTTACTTTACAGCATATACTTACGGTTCTTCTATGGATTCCTGTGTGCACTGTTAGGTCTTGCATTGATCACCCAGAGTATCCTGCTTTTTACTGACATAGAGTATGATTTAATTTTTGTTCCTACTGTTCTTACACTTACCTATTTCCATCTGTAACAGCCGCCTCTTGTATGTTCGCTGTTTTTAAACATTCTTTTCAGCCCTGGCTCATTGTTCATTTATCATGAATTGCTACAAATTTGTGTTTTTAAATAATAAAATTTATATATGTGGTTATATAAGAGAGGTTCAGTGTTTTCTATTGGTATTCTTCTTCTCTAAATAGTCTGAAGGGCTGAATGATGGAAATAAGTGCCTTGGAAAAAATGACTCCCTCCTTAAAAAACAAAATTGACCTGTTTGAGTCTGTATGGTCTCCATGTAACTCCTAAAGTGATCCGGGTACTGGAAACAACTAAGAGTTCTAGGTTCCCTTCCTCCCCTTACCCCTGTCCATGTTTTCACCACCTCTTTGTTGTGTCTTTGTTTGTCTTGTCATGTTCTTCCACTCCTTTAACAAAAAAGTGTTACGTTAACTGAGTTAACTCCCTTGCAATTTATTGATTTTCTCCCTCTTGCACCGTGATACCTGGATTTAGCTTACTTTGTATATGATTCCTTTTTTCTTTGTAATTTGATGGGAGAAAGATTTATATTGCATAAAGAGATGTATCTATTTTTGTTTTATGCAGATGGAGTCTTGTTTGCTATGCTTTATTTCTTGTATTTGTGAAAAAGTTTACAAAAATTACAATTATAAAAAAAAAAATGAGGGTGCATATAGTGTGTGCATACATAAAGTAAGGGTGCATATAATGTGTATGTAGGAATTTGAGTATAAATGTATTTAATTTTTGGTTATTTGGTAAATTGGACACTTGGTTGGCATCTACAACTAAAATCACCCACAATAAGCCCTCCTATCTTGTCCTCTCCTCTCTTTCCCCGCATTGTTCCGTTAGTCTCTCCCTGCTCTGCTCTAACAGCCTGCTGACATCCTGCTCTCTCCTCGACACAAAGCCGACTGGCCAATTCCATAAATGAACCAACATATATAGAGGGTGAGGATGAGGTGCTGACATAACCGAGGAGCCTGCAGCTGATTGAGTGGGAGCTAAGGATTATGATTAATTGCTTTCCACCGCCCGTAACGCTCCAGACCCTCTGAACTGAGTAGTGATAAATTAGTCTAGTATGCGTTCAAAGGAGAAGTCCAAAGAAAATGATAATTTTCAAGCAGGCAGGGAGAAACATAATAAATAAGCTTTACTTTCAGGGTAGGAAACTGCTGCAGTCACTGATTGGCTGAGCAGGCAATCCATCCAAGTTGGGTATTGAAGCAGCATGGTTTCTAAGTGGGGACACTAATGGGGATATAAATTTTAAATTAGGCATTAAAGGGGAAATCATTTTTAAATGGGGCACTAAGGGGGAATAATTTCTTAACAGTAGACATAAGGGTGGCATAAATTCTAATTTAGGGTGGGTTCACATGTACCGTACCTGCAGCGGATTCCACGCTGCAAGTTTTCAGTAAAATCCACTACGGTTACCCTCCCTGTCACTTCAATGAGATTACATACTTGCAGCAGGATTGTCATACCACTGCGAGTATGTAAATGCCGGCTCCCTTAACCTGCTGCTGCTCAGAGCATACTTTACCTGGTCCAATCTCTGGCTGCATCTGAGGCTCCCAGACCCAGTAGGTCCCACTCAGCCAATCAGTGCAAGGCCCCACCGCAGTCACTGATTGGCTGGGCGGGACCTCTGGGAGTCAGGAGCCTCAGATGCAGCCGGAGCGTGGACCAGGTAAAGTATGTTCTGGGCAGTGGCTGGTTAAGGGGGGTGGCATTTACAATGACAATCCTGCTGCGAGTATGTAATCTCATTGAAGATGACAGTTTGGCATACACAGCAGAGACAGAGTTATGAAAGGAACCATGGGTCTCCTTGACCTAACAGTTATCTAATGGCATAAACTACAGCTGCCCTTTAACTCCCTCTCCACCCCCCCACCCCCCTCACAGAGGGTATTTTAAGCAATGGAAAAAGAACAATCACAAAATTAATTTTTGCTGTGATTTTATTTGAATTGATAAGTTACTCTTCTGTTTTATTATGCTGTAATGTAACATTCTTTATTATATGTGAATATACAATCATTGTACTGCGTGGCCAACAAAGGTCTAGTGAAACTTCATTTTGATCTAGACGCATCTGTCATCTTTAAAGCCCTCTATGGTGTTATAAAGGATACTGGTGTTTTTCATACATTACTAAACCAAAGAACACATTTCTGTGGTGTAAAGTTTTATAGAAGTCAAATTCTTGAGATTCTCTAAGATCTTAATTAAGACTCACCTAGAGCTAGTGTATCAGATCAGATGATTAAACTTCTTACGTGAGAAGTGTAAGAGATTGTGATGAATTAATATATTAATCATACATGCCATGTCATTATATTATTTGTGTCCGTCACAGTTTGGGAGAGATTTATTTTAAAGGCTTTGTCATAATTCTCAGTATTATTTCTAAAGCTTGGCTTCATCAGTGTGTGCAAGTTGTGTCTTGATTTTTTTTTTTTTTTTAAGATTTTCTAGGCTTTCTTTTTTCATTAATCTAAAAATAAGTGAACTTGGTGCTTACTTCCCATCGCTGTGCAGCACAGAGTCACATGGATGATCCCTAGCTTTCATGTAAGGATTCAAATGTACATAATCCTAGATGACGGAGTTAAAGGGAAACTAACAGCAAGTTAGAAGAATTTAGCCCGCTGTTATATTTCCATAGAGCCGGAGAGGCTGACAATAAAAGCAGTTTTCTTATCTTTAACCTCAGTGCCATTATCCTTCAATATTCCTTTTTATTTAATATGTAAATTAGGTAGTTTGGTGCACAGGAGGTGGGACTATAACCCTTAGTATATGAATCCACAACGCCCACCTAAAGCAATTCATGAATATGTACCCAGTGCTTTGCAGTGATGAGCTGCCAGAGTAATGTCCCATGGAGCACTGCCTGTCATGAAGAGGGAATCATCTTATTTACATATAAGAACATAGAAACATAGAAGATTGTCGGCAAAAAAAGACCACTGGGTCCATCTAGTCTGCCCTTTTGGTATTTTCTTTCTTATTATCTTAGGATATATATATGTTTATCCCAGGCATGTTAAAATTCTGTTATTGTAGATTTACCAACCACCTCTGCTGGAAGTTTGTTCCAGGTATCTACTACTCTTTCAGTAAAACAATATTTTCTCATGTTGCTTCTGATCTTTCCCCAAACTAATCTCTCATTGTGTCCTCTTGTTCTTGAGCTCAGTATTTTACTAAAAACACTCCCCTCTTGAACCTTATTTAGTCTTTTAACATACTTAAAGGTTTCAATCATGTCCCCCTTTCTCTTCTTTCCTTCAGACTATACAGATTCAAATCCTTAAGTCTTTCCTGATATGGTTTATGCCTCACACCCTCCACCATTTTTGTAGCCTGTCTTTGGACCCGTTCTATTTTATCAATGTCCTTTATAAGATGAGGTCTCCAGAACTGGACACAGTATTCCAGATGTGGCCTTACCAGAGCTCTATACAGCGGGATCACAATCTCCCTCTCCCTACTGGTTATACCTCTAGCTATACACCCCAGCATACGATTTGCTTTCCCCACTGCCTGGTTGCACTGGTGACTCATTATAAGGCTGTCAGATATCACTACCCCTAAATCCTTCTCTTCTGAAGTCTTTTCCAACACAGTACTGCCGATATGATACTCGGATAGAGGATTCCTCCTTCCCAAGTGCATTATTTTACATTTGGAAACGTTGAACTTCAATTTCCACTGTTTGGACCACTTATCTAGCAAAGCTAAATCATTTTCCATATTACTGACACCTCCAGGAATATCAACCCTATTGCACACTTTGTGTCGTCAGCAAACAGACAAACTTTAGCTACCAAACCTTCTCCTATGTCACTTACAGACATATTAAAAAGAATAGGACCCAGAACAGACCCTTGTGGCACACCACTTGTAACCAATCTCTGCTCGGAATATACACCATGAACAACAACCCTCTGACATCTATCCTTCAGCCAACCACAAATCCACTGAACTATCCAGGGATTAAGTCCAATTTTCTCCAACTTCTCATATGGTACATATGGTAAGAAAACTACATTCTTCCTCAGCTCTTGCCCTATAAAAATATAACAGCAGGTTTCCCTTTAAGAAGAGTCCATATTACGACAGACATGCCTCTTTATATTTAAGTAGGTCCTCCTTATTCTACTTCTCCATCCATGAACTGGGCACCTGGTGCTGTAGACATGGTGGTAGTAGTCACATGAGTATGGTTACTTAGAAGACTTGTAGTTATGTTCCCATGGTGCACAGAATACTGAAGATGAAGGTAATTTTCTTACATTCATCCACAATGCTGTTTTTGCTAAATCTTCACTTTAACCAATATGTAAATAAGGCAGTTTGGTGCACTGGGGGTAGGTCTACTGCCTTCAGTTTACTGATCATGAAAATTGAGAGACTTCTAATCTGCTGTTAGTTTCCCTTTAAGAATATTATTTGAAGAAACCCCCTGTTTATATGCCTCTTGAGTGATACAATTATAAAAGAGGTTAGCTTCCTGCTGTTTCCAGGTTGTATCCATAATTTCCCAGACTCTTTCGAGCTGCATCCAACTTCTTCAGCCACCAGTATTCAAATGCCAAATGATTGGATTCAAGTAGGGATGAGCAAACCGAACCGTTACGAACCAGTTTCGTAATGAACTTCGGGAAAAGTTTGGTTTGGGGCCAAACCGAACTTTGAGAAAGTACGTTACGTATCTAGTAAAAATAACAATGGCGACGCAAAATTGTACTTCTGTCACAGAATAGACCAGGATACAACGGATTATTAATCCTATAATCCCTTGTATCCAGTTTTTTTGTGAATATCAAGATGTGTGACGTCCCCCCTGTTAGGGTGAGACCTTAAATTAGTCTCCTCAGATATACCTGGGTGCTGCCTAGTCAAAAATGTAATGTGACAGCTGTCTGTGAGTATTAACCAAGACACATAAAAGCAACTTCAGTTTTCAAGCTTATCGAATTTATTAAGGGAAAATCAGTTCATATCTTTACAATCAGGTTCAAAAAATAGAAGAACCCCATTTAGCTGCAACAACAAAAAGTTTAAAAAAGTCCCATTACTTTCTGAGAAACAAAAAAGTGCCATTACTGTCCCAGAAACAAAAAAAGTCCAAAAAAAAAGTCCCATCACTGTTCCAGAAAAAAAATAAAGTCCCATCAGCTGTCCCATCACTGCACAGTTCTGTACAAAAATGTTGGCGACTCATTGGGTATCTTGGTTTCCAAGACTGTGCACCACAGTGCTGATGTCTGGTCCTTTAATTATGGGCAAGGGCAGTACATGTCTGTTGCTGCCCATTGGGCCAACATTCCCCCAGAAGACCGCCAGGAAGTTAGCCCATTCTTGCCACTGTCACGTCCCCGGTGCTTTAGGGGGCCAGTTCTGCACAAGTTCTGCCTCCAACAGCTTGCAACCATCCACCGCTCTGACTGCAGTCCAAGCTGCCCCGGTGTCTTACCAACAATGTCAGGCCCGGCGCTCTCAGGCTGTCCTCCATTTTGTGAGCCTGGGTGAACAAAGCCACAGTGGGCAGGAGCTCCTCCGAACCATCAGGTAGGAGATATATGAATGGCTGAGCCTAGGTCAACTAACGGTGGGAAGTGTTGTAGCCCACAAAGGAAGGAACCTTTTCTCTGCAGTGCAGCAGGGAGTCATACACTTTGTATAGCACATGTGATAAACCTCATAGTGCACAGGTTTCTTCCAACATGTCAGGCCAATTGTTGATCCCTTTTGAGGATGCCACTCTGTGAGCAGGCATCAAGGACATCATCCCACTCGTCCATATTCTGGAAAGTGCGGTAACCAACATCATCAGCGAGGAATCCCAGACCACCACTCCAAGGCTGACCATCCTCCTCCATGAATAGTCTGTTTGCAATCACACTTGGCTTGGTGCAATCAAGTGGTGCAGCCTCCTCCAATATTCTCTTTTCAACCATACTGGGCTGTTTAAAATCAAGTGCAAATGCCTCCCCCTCCTCCACACTGGGTCCAATACAGTACTATTACTGCTGATGGTTCCACTGTCAAATGTCTGTTTTCCATCCTACTGGGTCCAAGGAACTTTGTGTCCTATGTCCCGTGTAATCACTTACACCTTGGCTAAATTTTTTTCACTATTTTTGCACTTTGATTTTTTCCACTTTTTTCATTGTAATAGCAACTGCAACTAAAGGAAACTATACCCTATCAGACTACCACTATTGTAGCTGCAATTATTCAGCCGTTATTGCTAGGTTCGTTTTAGGTTCGGTTTGTGCGAATCCGAACTTCACGAAAGTTCGCCGGATCGAACCGAACCGAACTTTTCAAAAGTTCGCTCATCCTTAGATTTGAGCATGCCCAAGTTAAATTCATCTTTGGTCTTCATTTGTCTTCTTTTAAAACAAAAGTGAAGGAAGAGATCTTAAATGGCCTGAGCGAATTCTTGGGGGAATTTTCCAAAGGTTACTTTCTAATCATCCCTGGTTAATTGCAGCCCCATGTTTGATGGATGCTCCGCTGAATTAATGCTTTCCATCTTGAACACAGGGTGATGTACCCAGATTAATATCTTCCTTTGCTTTCTTGTCCACCTATTCCTTGTTCTAACTCATTCAGGTCAGATCTTATTAATTGCTTAAAGTAAAGGAAACATTGCCCATTTGTCTTCCAGTCTCTACAAATTTTGTTCCACAGCTATATTGCCTCAGACTAGGGGAAGCCCATGACTTCGGCTGAGTACTTGCATTAAATGTAGCAATAAGTTTCAGCGGTGCAATTATTTTCAATGGAGCATTAAAACCATAATGAGGATAACATGATTGTAATGCAAGCAGCGCTTATGGGATGTTAATTTTATAGAGGAAATTAGATCTTTCCTTATCCTTACTCACTCTTCATTACACCATTGCAACTATGAGAAGTATGCATTAAACAAAGACAGTCCTTATTACTGCAGTGGTGCCAAATTATAAACTGTGCCAAGAGCCAATTTCTCATTCCAAGACTTGTTTTAGGATGATAATATTTTGGATTTATGCAAGAACTTAAATGTAGTATGGGATTATAGTTTCTTCAGCTTACATACAGGTTCTGACCAAATGATGGAAAGTGTTTTGTATTAGAAAAAAACAGACCAATGTGCGGACGACGCTTCCCTTACCATGTTTTGAAGCTTGTGATTGTAGTTTAACAGTGAAAATAATAGTTAATTCATTTCTGAATTGAACATGTTTCGGGAATCTGACACCTTCTTCTTCAGGTTTACAAATATGGGATAAGGGATCCGCCATTTGCACACTTGCTTCTTGCTTCTGCTTATTTTACTGATCCTAAAATAGGCAACGGTCCCATAGAAGTTTGCATCCTTAATAATGCTGAAGGTGATCATTGGTATTGTATCTTTTGTAAGTTAATTGTAAGACACTCAGGTTAGAGTATTTATAACCTAGTTATATAGCTTTTATAAACTCTTCTAGAGTATAAGTATAGGTGCATATATGGTAGCTCAGAGCAAGCATTGGTATTATTTCAGGGGAGGGACACCTATGAGATGGCAGTATTCCACCCGTCACAGTTGATTTACTGTAGCTCTTTTCACAGTGGCTCAAGGGCTTCCAATGGACTCTCCTATGCTTTGTGGGATGGTACAATGATGAGAGGGCTTCAATGTAGATGTTAATAGTAGGACTCTGAATAATGTTTAGCCCAATGGTGTTTGGTGTGCTCATGATGGTGTCAATAGGAAGTCCGAAACTTGGAGAATTTACAGAAGGCATTTTTTACTGTAGGAATTTAAATTCTTCCTCACGTGGAAACATGGTTACTTACATAGGCCAATAAGCAATGATATGGCAGAACAGGAAAACACATAAAACATGGTAATGGTTGTCTTGACCTTGTAGTCTTCGCTTTGTTGTGTTACTAATCCCTTGTGTCTATTTCCTGATGTGAATCATAGCTAAATGGATCTACATTGGCTTTACGCACACTAAATTTGCCATTTCAAGTGTGAGGTTCTACGTGTAGCTACTAACTCCTAGGCCCAACCTGATGCCCAGTTAGGACCTAGAGTTATACGTAGAAATGTGCTATTACATCAATACAACGTCACCCAATCAACAGCTCATAGAAATTAAAACATTTAGAATAGGATTTACCTCTGCTGAGACATTTGTCCTTTTATTTTTGTCTGCCTATTATGGCAAAATCTGGTCCACTAGTGGCCCGATCCAGCCCTGATCAAAATAGTTCTTCACCCCTTTTTTTTACTAACTTTTTTTCTTGCCTTTAGAAATAGATGGAGGTATACGTGTCACATGATCCATGAAAAGGGAGCCTATAGTGGATCCATTACTATGGACCCTTTATAGGTAACTAGAGATGAGTACTCTTTGTGTTTGATTACCAGTGGCTGAAGAAGTTGCATGAAGCCCTAAGGCTGCCGGAAAAATATGGACAAGTCATAGGCTGTATCCATGTGCTGCATCCAGCTTCTTCAAATGGGTGCGGACCCTTTGTTGACAATTAATATTTACTCTAGAAAGCAGATATCCGCAGTGTCAAGAGGAATCTATTTTCCTTACTGAAAACCTTAGAAGTAGGATGATATATTGGATGGAATTGAAGAATGATATGTAAATTAATGGATGTCTCCACACTTGCCAACAAAATAAGTTAGGTAGATGCTAAAACTGAACATAACTATGCATGTAAGGTTAATGGCCTCACTTGATCCGTCATAGTACCTCATGCCAAGCCTTGCGACCTATCTACAACCATGAACATCAGGGACAATCTTACAGCTGGACAGATTTAAACACAGGTCTGCGGCATCAATGCGAAAAAATAATGTGGCACCTACTGTGTTAATCGTTCAACCCTTTCCTTGAAGCCAACTTGCCACTTTAATCATTAAGGGCCTTGTCACACATCTTGAAGAGGAGCACTTTCCTAAAGGAAATAGTGTTTTAATATAATCGCCCATCCAATGCATAGAAAAGAGTTTTCATTCAGGGAATTCCATTGGATCTTTACAAAGCACTTAAACTGACATATCTTGTCTATTTGTACTGCTAAATTAAATTTCACTTTGACAGCTGACCACCTAGACTGACTGCGAGAGACCAATTTATTCTTTGAACCGCCGTGACATGGGAACCATTTTATCTCCGAACATCATAGTTTGCAGATTTTTCTTACAAATATCCCTTAGCAGGCATCAGGAGTTTGGGCGAATGCATTTTTTATCCTCTATTGACATTCCTTTGCCGTGTTGAAGTTGTGAGGTGTTGAAAGGCGAGTTTTAGCTTGATTAATGTAGCCTTTGAGAATGTAAACTTCTTGGCAGCCTGTCCCTAAAGATGTTTCATTTCCTTCCCAGATCCAGAGGAGTAAACAGGTAGACTTGCCAGAAAGCTGTTTGAGTGGAGGTAAAAAGTATTCTGCTGACATGAAATAAAAAGAAAAAAAAAAAAGAACATCATTACAGTCGCCGTGTGTTAATAAAAAGATGAACATTTTCGCACAGATTTTTGTACATTCACTAAGTGTCTGGCTCCACGGTAATGAGAATGTCACCTTGTGAACTTCTCTAGTTGAAGAACTGTGAAGAGAAGCGGTGTGGATCTACTTGTAAATCTGTGATCAAGATGTTGGCTTTAACAGATAGAAGACAGCCATTTTCTCACTTAGACGATGGAGCTATCACTCATTGATCATCCCAGAGATGTTGAATTGCTGTAACTGTATAGAATTGTAAAGAACACAGACTAAGGATGTTAAAGGGGCTGTGATTTATAACACCAATTTTTAAGTGCTCTGTTAGGAAATTTTATGTTAATAGAATAAGGTTCCCTATTCAGAACCCTCATCTATTAACTACAGCAGAGAACAGCTAGAAAGGGTACTTCACACTGTGGAGGACCAAATATCCATGGAGTATCCAAATGGCCTCTTTGTGGAGAATAATTACCGACAGTTTCCTTCAAATATTATAGAAGGTCTCAATAATAGGGAACTCAGTGATCAGCTTATCATTAGGGAAGTCTTGACAACCCATGAACATATGGGTAAAGTGTGAAAAGTGTGAAAAGTTGTCACATAACAGATGTTTCAAACTGGGTATTTGTGCTGTTGTTCATATAGCAAAATTGTGAGGTGTCACGGGTAGCAGGTTAGCTCTAGTTAATGAAGTTAATCAGGAATGGTTTTGAAAAACAAAGATCGTGCAACGACACAACTAATGTTAGTAAATGACCTCGCATGTGACTGCAACACAGAGCAACCCGACAGCCACACAGGGCACATGTTACTTTGCTACTAAAGGTGAAGAAATCTCAAGCATGCTAGGGTTCGTCTGAACCTTAGCATGTGGCATTCGATTACCAGTGGCTGTAGAAGTCGGATGAAGCCCTAGGGAGTCTTGGAAAATATGAAAACTATTTATGGCCATGTTCACACATGGCAAAACAGCGTCATTCTGTGACACGGCCGTGTCACAGAATGTTTGCTGTTTGAGATATTGCAGTATCAGCCGGGTGAACATCACTTCAACTTTATTGGAATGTGGACACATTCGGGTGTGCCCGCTCTCCAAATAGTCATAGCACACATATTCAAATTCAGACATTTATTTTTTCAGACACACTAATATTAAAACTACTCCTTTATAGTATCTCTATAGTAAAACAGTTCGGTGTACAGTATTAGTAAGTGTAGTAATTGTACATACTGACAGCAGCTCCCTGTGTACCTCATAGAGCTAAAATCAGATTCCCCTCCTCCAGACTGGGCTTTCCTGCTCTGTGGTGAGTCTGCCCATAAGATGGCCGACATGGAGGAGCATGTGACCATGCCCCCACCCCCTCATTGTCCGCCACTGAGTTTGTTTATGTCTATGGTGGACACTGGGGGGTGGGGCCTGGTCACATGCTCCTTCATGTCGGCCATCTTATGGAAAGAAACAAAACAGAGCAGGGCAGCACAGCCTGGAGGAGGGGAGTCTGATTTTAGCTCTATGGGGTACACAGGGAGCTGCTGTCAGTATATACATTGAGTACACTTACTAATAATGTACACTGAACTATTTTACTATAAAGTTGCCAACCCATTTACCATCCACACAAGTGATGCCCCCCCCCCCCATCCTGTGTTACTGGCATTAAAAGAATAACCACCACCACCCCCCACCCCCAAAAAAAACAAAACAAAAAAAACCTTTAACATGTAATAGAGACATTGATTGAGGCCCGGGTACAGTGTCTCCTACCATTCATTACCGTTCCTACCGTAATGCTTTTTCCCGCATCTACATGAATCTAGCATGCCCATGTGATGGCTGAGGATTACATCAGGCTGGCATGTGGTAATATGTAAGTCTTAATAAATCTGTGCACAATTTTTAAACATTTTTCTCATGTTATAGCCTTGTCACTTATGTCCTAAAAGGCAAATATCAATTTAAAGGGTTTATCCAAGACGAGAAAAGCAATGCACTTTCTTCCAGAAACAGCACCACTCTTGTCTTCAGTTTGGGTACAGTTTTTCAGCTCAGTTCCATTTAAGTCAATTTAGCTTAATTGAAAAACTCTCCAAAACTGGAGATGTGGTATTTCTGAAAGAAAGCAGCCATGTTTATCTAATCCTGGATAACCCTCTAAATTAAGGATACCATGGCCCAGATTTATCAACATATGTAAAATGGAAACTGGTGTTATTTGCCTAAAGTAACTAAACAGGTCAAAGTGTAATAAAGACAATGATCAGCTGAGTTGCCAATCATCAGCTGATTATTGTCTTTAAGCAAATAAATAAAAAAGGCTGTCAACCACGCACCTTGTAATAAGAGGTGCGTGGTCAATGGCTTATTAAAGTATATAGAATATAATAAAGATGTATACTTACCTCTCCACTCTTCCTGTTGTCCTCCTGCCTTTTTCTCCATGACCAGAGCAACCACTTAAGTTTTTACACCTGTCTCTGAATTGACAGGCTGCTCAGCCAATCATGGGCCATGGCGCTGTCACTTCTCGATCAGTGAGAGGCTGAGCGACCTGTCATTTCAGAGATGGGTGTAGAAGCTTCAGACATTGCTCCAGACATCAGGAAACTGTCAGGAGGACACCGGGGAGCATGGAGAGATAAGAAACACTTATCATAAAACTTATTACATAGTGTCCGTGCACCCGTTGCTGCATAATAATCGAGCCATATAATAGACTCTTTAAGCAAACTTTGATATAGCAGATCAACACTCACATCAGGCCACCTGATACAGCCCTTACTGTGAGCAAATGACATCAGTGGTTGTTTACACAGGTAATAAAGCAACGACAAGCCTTCCTTACTATGAGTGAATCTGTGGAACAGTCTACCCCAGGATCTGGTCACAGCAAAAACAGTAGAGTGCTTCATAACCGGCCTAGACAAGTTCTTAGACCAAAACAACATAAATGCATATGTATATATCCTATCATAATCTGTCCCCCTTCCCTTTATCCATCCCCTACTCGTATATCCCCTTTCCCTGCATCCATCCCCTCCTTGGTTGAACGTGATGGACATGTGTCTTTTTTTAACCGTGTTAACTATGTAACTATATAACAATCTATCTATTCTTTCTGGGAGAATCCAATGGCCCCAGTCCCTTTGTCTAATAAATTCCCACTGTTACAAATCACTGGAGCCTGTTAGTTTCTATAAGTATCATTTTCTTCACAAAGTTTATCTACCATCTTATTTACATATTCAATCATCTTTCCATTTGCTGACAAATAGTCAACTCCATTTCCTTTTGAAATACGTTCTTCTTTTCTTTCGAAGTTCATAGTAATATTTTTTTTTTCGGAGATGCGAGCGTGGCAGGAATTCAGGTTGTCATTATGATTGCTTGTAAACAATGTAGAACATATGAAAAAAGTAGTCGGTAAAACGAATCTAAGAGGCCCTAAACAATACAGACGCAGTCAGTTAATATTTCAATTTCTCTTGATGCACTTTTGTCATTTTAATGTCAAATCAAGTAAAACTGAGTAATGTGACAGCTGCTGTCAGAAATAGAATAGGTTGAAATAAAATGGATGAAAGACAACAAAAGTAATTGAAAAAAAAAATGTCAGCTGTCTCCTCCAAATAGTGTCATGGGGTATTCGTAAGGATAACTATCCAACTTTGAACAAGAATTCACTTTAGAATCGCTAGCTACTAAGCATTTCTAATTGACTTTGTCGTAATATAACTCTTTGGAGAAGGAATACAACAAATTAAACTTCATAGCTACCAGGTAGACATCAAAAACTTATTTTCCCGGTGTGATCCTTTGCTTGAAATTTCGCTTGTTTCCTTGCTGGGTCCAAGAAGAATTTGTTCTCTATTGTCTGGGAATTACTTTTGTAAGCTCTAACCCCTGCTGATGAGGGCTGAACTGTAATAGTAAACTGCATTTTCTACTGAGAAAAGCATCAATCGACATGTTGCAAAAGGCTTGAGGGATAGATTTTGCTATTGGGAAAGCTGGCAAAACTCTTTATGTGGGGGAAGTATTTAATTGATAAAATGTTTGACAAAAAATAAATAAAAAATATAGATATTTCCGTTTACAAACAACACATCTGAAAGACTTTTTATATCCGTCTTCCAAGGAAGAGACAGTTAAACTAAAGTTGGAGAAAGATCTTTATGTGAACAGACCTTGGAGTCTATATTGATAGCTGTTTAATTATGCTTCGCACTGGGAAATCTATAAGCTAGACTTAGATTTAGACTATCACTCTGTAGGCTAAGAAAATGTAGGGAGCTGTGTAGTGGTGTGCATAGAATAGAGAGGGTAATATGAGGGGCTGCTCATAAGTAATAGCAGACATCATGGAGATTTCTCATGAACATGTTTGTGCCATTATCCATGAAGGAGCTATCTGCAAAGTGGGTGCCCGAATGTTTGACAACAGATCAGAAAAGGATGTGAGTGAAAACTTCCCAGGCCATTAGTCAGCATTTCTGGACTGGGTCTACTGGTCACTATGAATAAAACCTGGATTCGGTTGTATGACCCTGATACCAAGGAGCAGTCAAAGGAGCAGGGCCGGGACAAGGAGTTTTGGTGCCCTAGGCAGAGAAGGCAAATGGCGCCCCCCCCCCCTCCCCGCCTTATTAGAATTGGTGCTCCCCGCACAGTATAATGCTTTGAATGTACTCCCACACTGTATTAAGAGCCCCAATACATACGGTAGATCTCTTATAACACTATTTCCACCATACAGTGATTACATATTACATGAAAACTGCACTAAACAGAACAGAAAGATATCACCAATGATACCATCACATAATACCGCCACACCATGACCCCTATCACTACAAATCCTATAACTGTGCAGTTACATCCAGCGACTCACATGGGGCGTCTTCTCCAATCTGTCACCTTTTCTTTTTCTCTCCATCCAGCCTGGGCCACCTTGAAGTCTTCTCCTGGCTGTAAATCTTCTCTCCAGAATCTGCCAGAGAAACATTTTAGGCTCCAACACATACTGTATTTAGGTCCCCTGTACCCCTATATAGTAGTGACACCCCTCTGTGCCCCCATAGTTTTAAGGTGTCCCTGTGCCCAAGTAAAGACCCTCTGTGTATCCCCAATATAGTATAGACTGCTGTGTGCTGCGCCCAGTAGTATATAGACCCCCTGAGTGCTCCCCCATCAGGACATAGATCCCCTGTGTGCTCCCCCAGAAGTATATAGACCCCCTGTGTGCTCCCCCAGTTATATATAGACCCCCTGTGTGCTCCCCCATAAGTATATAGATCCCATGTGTGCTCCCCCAGAAGTATATAGATCCCCTGTGTGCTCCCCCAGAAGTATCTAGAACCCCTGTGTGCTCCTCCAGTTATATATATACCCCCTGTGAGCTCCTCCAGTTATATATAGACCCCCTGTGTGCTCCTCCAGTTATATATAGACCCCCTGTGTGCTGCTCCAGTTATATATAGACCCCCTGTGTGCTCCTCCAGTTATATATAGACCCCTGTGTGCTCCCTAACCTTCCCATATAGCAGAAATTCTCCAAAACAAACAAACAAAAAAAACACTTATACTCACCTGGGCCGTGCGTTTTCTCTTCACTGCACTCTTGTGGCAGAGTTACCTGTGGTCACAAGAGGCTGCTCTCCCTATCACATAACAGTACACTCACACACCCCTGACCCTGCAGAACATCACACACCCCTGACCCTGCAAAACATCGCATAACAGTGCACCCACACACCCCTGACCTGCAGAACATCGCATATATATGCACCCACACACCCCTGACCTACAGAACATCTCACATCTATTCCCCCCTACACCTCTGACCCTGCCGATTATCACGTACCAGAGCAGCCACACACCCCTGACCCTGCAGATTATCACATAACAGAGCACCCACACACCCCTGACCCTGCAGACCATCGCATAACAGTGTACCCACACTCCCTTGACCCTGCAGAGCATCACATAACAGTGCACCCACACACCCCTGACCCTGCAGAACATCTCATATCTATGCACCCACACACACCTGACCCTGCAGAACATCTCATATCTATGCACCCACACACCCCTGACCTGCAGAACATCTCATATCTCGCACCCACACACCCCTGCAGAACATCTCATATCTATGCACCCACACACCCCTGCAGAACATCTCATATCTATGCACACACACCTGCAGATCATCTCATAATAATGCACCCACACACACCCTGCAGAACATCTCACATCTATGCTCCCACACACCCCTGCAGAACATCTCATATCTATGCACACACACACCCCTGCAGATCATCTCATATTTATGCACCCACAACCCCCCTGCAGAACATCTCATATCTATGCACACACACACACCCCTGCAGAACATCTCATATCTATGCACCCACACACCCCTGCAGAACATCTTATATCTATGCACACACACACACACACACACACACCTGCAGATCATCTCATATTTATGCACCCCCCCTGCAGAACATCTCATATCTATGGACACACACACCCATGCAGAACATCTCATATCTATGCACACACACACCCCTGCAGAACATCTCATATCTATGCACACACACCTGCAGATCATCTCATAATAATGCACCCACACCCTGCAGAACATCTCACATCTATGCTCCCACACACCCCTGCAGAACATCTCATATCTATGCACACACACCCCTGCAGATCATCTCATATTTATGCACCCACAACCCCCCTGCAGAACATCTCATATCTATGCACACACACCCCTGCAGAACATCTCATATCTATGCACCCACACACCCCTGCAGAACATCTTATATCTATGCACACACACACACACACACCTGCAGATCATCTCATATTTATGCACCCCCCCTGCAGAACATCTCATATCTATGGACACACACACCCATGCAGAACATCTCATATCTATGCACACACACACCCCTGCAGAACATCTCATATCTATGCACACACACCTGCAGATCATCTCATAATAATGCACCCACACCCTGCAGAACATCTCACATCTATGCTCCCACACACCCCTGCAGAACATCTCATATCTATGCACACACACACCTGCAGATCATCTCATATTTATGCACCCACAACCCCCCTGCAGAACATCTCATATCTATGCACACACACCCCTGCAGAACATCTCATATCTATGCACCCACACACCCCTGCAGAACATCTTATATCTATGCACACACACACACACACACACACACACACCCCCTGCAGATGATCTCATATTTATGCACCCCCCCAGCAGAACATCTCATATCTATGGACACACACACCCATGCAGAACATCTCATATCTATGCACACACACACCCCTGCAGAACATCTCATATCTATGCACACAAACACCCCTGCAGAACATCTCATATCTATGCACACACACCCCTGCAGAACATCTCATATCTATAAATACCCCCCCCTGCAGAACATCTCATATCTATGCACCCCCCCTGCAGAACATCTCACATCTATGCACATACACACACACCCCTGCAGAACATCTCATATCTATGCCCCCCCCCTTGCCCTGCTGACCAGTGCCCTCAATGTGGCTTACCTCCTGCTGACCTTATACTCATGCACCCACACACACCCTGCAGAACATCTCACATCTATGCACCCACACACCCCTGCAGAACATCTCATATCTGCACACACACACCCTGCAGATCATCTCATATTTATGCACCCACAACCCCTCTGCAGAACATCTCATATCTATGCACACACACACCCCTGCAGATCATCTCATATTTATGCACACACACACACCCCTGCAGAACATCTCATATCTATAAACACACACACCCCTGCAGAACATCTCATATCTATGCACACACACACCCCAGCAGAACATCTCATATCTATGCACACACACCTGCAGAACATCTCACATCTATGCACACACACACACACCCCTGCAGAACATCTCATATCTATGCACACACACCCCTGCAGAACATCTCATATCTATGCACACACACACCCCTGGTCTGGTAAGCAAGGAAAGGGTCTGGCCTCGTTCTCTCTGTATTGTTCCTCTCTGATGGAATATCAAGCCGGTAAAAATAAAGGTCTTTTATCCAGAAACTGTACTGTAGGTTATCAACATTAGATCAGCAGAAATGCAGGAGATCTTCATTGTTTTCTGTCAATTGTCGTTGTTATGGCCATACTTTTAGTAGTGGTGGTGCAAGGAACTGCAGCTGTGTCCTGTTTACTTAAATCAACTGAATGGCACTATACATACCTGACTGCTTCTCTATCCAAAGTTCCCTTCAGGGGCAGCTTGAAAACCTTGTTTAATTGGTTGTGGGGTCCACCATCACTCAGACATTATAACCTATCATTTCCTATTGCTCCTTTACTATTTAGAGACTACTGATAGACCGCTGCAGACTGATTTCATATTTTATTACTCACCACTAATATGCACAGGGAGCGCAGGGTCTATATATTTGATACACATTCTGAGACGTATATAAATGAGAGTTTGTACAGACATGTATATAGACTATGAAGTAGTATCATGGGTTAATATTACAATGTTTCAAAGCTATGTCTTATTTTGGACGAATATTCAATAAACAGTATAAATATAACAATGGTGTATACGTTAGAAATCCAGCTAGGTTTCTTGGGATTATTTTATAGCTTGTAGGGGAAGAAGCTCTGAAGAGGGCTCTAAAACATGCTTAGCATATATGCGATTTACATCTGAAATTTACATTTGACATTTAAGCCTATGTGACATATGCACCCCATACGTATCTGAAGCTAGAGTAAGGGATTGTGGAACTGTCAATCTGATGTGTCTGGGGAGATACTACATAGGCTCAGTAGTCTCAGATATTATCTACTGTATACTCCTGGGATGTCAAAACATTACACACAAGTGTAACAAAGTGCAGTACAGCTTGAAAGAACCTGGCATCCTAACACAAAGCAAAACCGACTTCCTTACAGCATCCACTGCATCAGGGTACTGGTTTTATTGTTAGGAGTATATGTATTGCCGAGGTTTTTCATGTGATATTAAATAATTTAGATACATTACTATATGTAATATTTCATACGTACAGAGCTATATCACACATTTAATACATCTGAAAACCATTAAAATAAGAAAAATAAAAAGAACTCAATTAAAAAAAAAAAAGTGAATACAGCATTTAGGTTCAAAGTAAAAATTACATAAAATCAAGAACATTTAGATATCTGTGTCATTGCTATGATAAGCACTCTAAGTGCTTCTTGCTCCGTCCCTAGGTTTTCCGAGGATGGGGGAGAAGATTAATGCTGATCAGTGAGATGTGAGACATTTACAACAAGTGGTCAAAGTGTGATGAGATCTTCAGTGGATCCAATGAAATGACTGCAAGGGTCATTGTGCCTCTTCTCTCCCTGGTAACTATTGACATGGTCCATGCACTTGAAACATGGGTGGAATATTTTTCTGCTGTTTTAAGCAGAATCCTACATTTTTTCATTTCTATGGTTTTCTAGATAGAAATTGCTTTCTTGAGTACTCACTGGTATTGACTTCCCAAATGACTTTTTTTTCCTTTAAATGTGCTTACATTGAATTGAAAATTACTTCCATAAAGTGCCTCATTATTAAAGGGACATCATACTGAAAGTCTACCTTGAAGTACTAGATGAGTCACCAACCGTGTACAAACAATACAGGTACCTTATGCAGTAAAGTCTGCATGGTGTGACCTCCATTACACTGACATACAGGATGCTGGGAAAGCTGAGTGACCTCCATTACACTGACATACAGGATGCTGGGAAAGCTGGGTGACCTCCATTACACTGACATACAGGATGCTGGGAAAGCTGGATGACCTCCATCACACTGACATACAGGATGCTTGGAAAGCTGGGTGACCTCCATTACACTGACATACAGGATGCTGGGAATGCTGAGTGACCTCCATTACACTGACATACAAGATGCTGGGAAAGCTGAGTGACCTCCATTACACTGACATACAGGATGCAGTGTAATGGAGGTCACCCAGCTTTCCCAGCATCCTATATGTCAGTGTATAATGGAGGTCTCACAGCTTCCCCAGCATCCTGTATGTCAATGTAATGGAGGTCACACAGCTTTCCCAGCATCCTGTA
This sequence comes from Dendropsophus ebraccatus, assembly GCF_027789765.1. Lineage (NCBI taxonomy): Eukaryota > Metazoa > Chordata > Amphibia > Anura > Hylidae > Dendropsophus > Dendropsophus ebraccatus. The sequence continues at coordinate 125,772,661 of NC_091457.1, forward strand.
TGTCAGCTTGGTGACCTCCATTACACTGACATACAGGATGCTGGGAAAGCTGAGTGACCTCCATTACACTGACATACAGGATGCTGGGAAAGCTGAGTGACCTCCATTACATGACATACAGGATGCTGGGAAAGCTGTGTGACCTCCATTACACTGACATACAGGATGCTGGGAAAGCTGTGTGACCTCCATTACATTGACATACAGGATGCTGGGGAAGCTGTGAGACCTCCATTATACACTGACATATAGGATGCAGGGAAAGCTGGGTGACCTCCATTACATTGACATTCAGGATGCTGGGAAAGCTGGGTGACCTCCATTACATTGACATACAGGATGCTGGGGAAGCTGTGAGACCTCCATTATACACTGACATACAGGATGCTGGGAAAGCTGGGTGACCTTCATTATATTGACATACAGGATGCTGGGAAAGCTGGGTGACCTCCATTACATTTAAATAAAGGATGCTGGGAAAGCTGGGTGACCATCATTATACACTGACATACAGGATACTGGGAGAGCTGGGTGACCTCCATTACATTGACATACAGGATACTGGGAGAGCTGGGTGACCTCCATTACACTGACATACTGGATGCTGGGAAAGCTGAATGACCTCCATTACACTGACATACAGGATACTGGGAAAGCTGGGTGACCTCCATTACACTGACATACAGGATGCTGGGAAAGCTGGGTGACCTCCATTACACTGACATACAGGATGCTGGAAAAGCTGGATGACCTCCATTACACTGACATACAGGATGCTGGGAAATCTGGATGACCTCCATTACACTGACATACAGGATACTGGGAAATCTGGGTGACCTCCATTACACTGACATACAGGATGCCGAGAAAGCTGGATGACCTCCATTACACTGACACAGGATGCTGGGAAAGCTGGATGACCTCCATTACACTGACATACAGGATGCTGGGAAAGCTGGATGACCTCCATTACACTGACATACAGGATGCTGGGAGAGCTGGGTAAACTGTGAACATTGTCGCAGGGGGCGGGGCATATTGCGGGGGGTCGTGGCTTATCGCGGGGGCGGGCTTATCGGGACATATCTGGGGCTCCCTCTGTGCAGGATTCCCCCCACCCCCTCCTCATAGCCCCCATTAGATATTTAACTCTCCCCCTGCTGCCTCCAGCTCCTCTTCTGGTCTCTCCGTCCTCTTCTGGCTTCCGGAGCAGGCAGCCACCTGTCATACACAGCCGCCTGCACAGGAATCCGCTGTCTCTGCCCTGGCTGCGTTTCCTTTGGCTGTGCGTGCATACGCACAGCTAAAGGTCGCTCTGGCCAGGGGATCTGGAACTTAAATTCCAGATCCCCTGGCAAGCCCTAAGGATGCAGGGGCTGAGGGCTGGGTACTGTCGGGTGCCGCAGGGCGCCCCCTAGCTGTGGGCGCCCCGTGCGGTGGCCTGGCTCGCCCGGCCCTAGAATCGGCCCTGCTTCCTATTTTGCTATTTTGGTGATGGTGGAAAATGATGACGTCATGGGTGTTTCTTTATGGCTTTGCTCACATAATGTTCAAAAATAGATCTTAGGGTGCCTTCACACCTACCGACTCACAGCATAAATCTCGCTGCGAGTCTGGCAAGTCCTGGCAGTTCACTGTCACTACATACTCGCAGCGGTCTGAACGACCGCTGCGTGTATGTAATTCTGCCGGCCCCTTAACCCCTTCGGCTCCCACCTCGCTGTGTCTGTATATACATTGCCTGTCCTTGCTGCATGGGGTCCCGCTGTCCTGCTCTCCTGCCCAGCCAATCAGTGGCTGTGGCTGTGGCTGGGCAACACACTGCGGGAGAGCAGGATGCCCAGACCCCAGACCCCAGATGCCGGAGACAGGTAATGTATATACAGACACAGCAGAGCAGGAGCCGGGCGGGAGCTGAAGGGGTTAAGGGGCTGGCAGAATGTAATACACGCAGCGATCGTTGAGACCGCTGCCAGTATGTAGTGACAGTGAACTGCCATGACTTTCCAGACTCGCAGTGAGATTTACTCGCAGATGTGAAGGGAATCTATCAGCTGAAATTTACACCCCAAACTGTAGAGCGTTAGATAGAGCAGGAAGACATATAGCACCTGTCATATACCAGTCTGTGCTTCCGGAACGTAGAAAGTACTTTTATTCTCTGGTGCAAAGTGTCAAAGAAGCATTCTAAAGCCCTTAAAGTGCAGCAATCTGGAATGCCTGCTCACTTACCAGTCCATCCCGATACTTGCTTGAATAAAAGCATGTTTCGACACTCTGAAAGCATTGGCAGGTTTAAAGAAAGGTTCCATGTGCTTCCTTGCTCTAACAGCTATATATCTAACAGTGTCAGCAGTTTGTAACTTAAATTGCAGGTGACTGATTCAGTTTAGAGTATAACTGTGATTTTAAAATACTTTTAACATGTAGAGAGTAAAGATCAGTCAGCATACTCTGTGAAGCTTGATGCTCGACCAAGTACCTTGTGCTGATCAGGTGCTCGGGCTACAAAAAAAAAAAAAGAGCAGAAAAGAATATACCTTCTTAGGTGAAGGTAAGATAATTCTTACAGCAGAATTGTCTTTTGTTGCCCATGGGCATATCGCCGCTCCAGTCCCTGGCCGCTTCCTAGCCACCCACACAACGCTGCCCTGGTCCCTGTTAGCTTTCTGGTCTTCAGACGGGACTTCGGATGTGATGTGCCAGCCTGCTCAGCCATTCAATGGCAGAGGTGGGACACTGCTACAGCTACTAAATAGCTAAGTGATGCAAACAACCTCCAACTCCAGACTACACGGATTATGGGGCGCAGGTCCAACTTGAGATCGAGGCACAGTGAGTAATAAAAATATATATTTTATTGTGGAGACTCAACGCGTTTCGGAACCGCACCGGTTCCTTTCTCAAGAGTCATGATACTGATAAAACAGAACAGCACTATATATCACAAACCAAGATGACATTAAAAGGGGAGGAGGACTCAGACCCTCCCACTTCAATCAACACAGACACCTGTAACACCAATAAAGAAAGGCATATGGCTATATACTACATTGCATTAAAATACAATAATATATAAGAAGAGTATATAAAACGAATATGTATATAAATAAAAATAATAATATGTGTAGAAAATGTATAAAAAAAAAAAAAAAAACTTTCTTTTTTTTTCTTTTTTTTTTCTTTTTTATAAAAAAAAAAAAATTATATATTTATATATATATATTTAAAAATAAGTATATAAAGTTAAAAAATTATACCTTCGTATTTCCTAGTGTCTCATTTAAGCCATCTGGTGACAAAGAGCAAAGTTTAAAAATCCAGTATGATTCCCTATTAGTGAGCTGCTTGTATCTATTGGGAACATTCTCTCCTATACGTTCCAAAATAGTGAGTCTCAAACTACTAGGGTCAGAATTATGCTTAAGAAAAAAGTGTCGAGAGACACTATGCAATAAAAATGAATTTTTAATATTAGCTCGATGCTTGTTCATGCGGCACCGCACCGTCTGAATGGTGCGTCCCACATACTGCAGTTGACATGGGCATTCTAGGAGATAAATAATATACTGTGATGAACAAGAATACATTTCACGGACAAAAAATATCTCATTGGTGACTATAGAGGTAAATGTTGATGCTGGGGTATCTGTTATCCAATTGCAGCATAAGCACCTTGCTACATTGCAGCGTACGGTGCCCACAGATCTAGTTTTTGTATTATTATTTTTGTTTGTATTATTACTATTTTCCATATCTGAAGTAATTTTACGGAGTTTGCTAGGTGCTAGATGGCTACGTAATGTTTTAGTTCTACGGAAAATAACATTAGGTTGTTTGGGAAGAATTGATTTTAGAATAGGATCACTGAGAATAATACCCCAATGTTTCGTTAAGACCCTTTTAATTTCCTGTGTACCACAATTATATTCTGTAACCATAGAAATGCCATATTTATTGAGATCTTCAGAAGTAGTTTCATGTTTGTGGTTATTAGTCATCTTATCTAAAATCTTTTTTTGTGTGGTACATTTATTTTTACTGTAAGCATTGGATAGTAATCGTTTGGGATAGCCTTTGTTGGTGAAACGATCATATAAAATTTTTGATTGTTCCTGGTAATCAGTATCCAAAGTACAATTTTTTCTTATACGTTGGTATTGCCCGTATGGTATATTTTTTATCCAATTCGGAAGATGGCAACTCTTATAATCTAGGAAGCTGTTAACGTCCACTTTTTTAAAAAAATTAGAGGTGATGATACTGTTAGATGGAATATCTTTCTTAATTAAAAGATCCAAAAACTCTATACTAGTGTCACTATAGTTAAGGGTAAATTTAATGCCCCATTCATTCTGGTTTAGAAGATGCACAAACAGAAGCGCATCATCATTAGTCCCCGTCCACACCATGAATAAATCGTCGATATACCGACGGTAAAAAAACACAAATTTACTGTACAATTCAGAGACTTGGGACTGTGCGATGAGCTCTGCCTCAAAACGACCCATGAAAAGGTTGGCAAAACTTGGGGAGAAACGAGAGCCCATCGCACAGCCCTTTATTTGACGAAATATATCATCTTCAAAAGAAAAAGCATTATGTTCCAAAATAAAACGTATACCCTGTAGTATAAAAGTGGACTGAGCTGACGGTAAAGAAATATCATTGGTGAGATAATATTGTGTAGAATTTAAACCTAATTCAATGTCAATGTTGGAATAGAGTGCTCCTACATCTAAAGTGATAAAGGAAAAATTAGAAGGTAAAGAAAGTGACTGTAATTCAGTAATCAATTGTGAAGAATCTTTAAGAAAAGACGGTAGTGCCCAAACATATTTTTGAAGAAATAAATCAATATAATGGGAAAGATTAGATGTGAGGGATCCCACCCCCGAAATAATAGGTCTCCTTGGTGGTTTCTTCTCACATTTGTGCACTTTAGGAAGATAATAAAAATAAGGAAAATTAGTATTAATAATAGACAAAAAATCTTTCTCATTTTTGTTCAGAAAACCTTCATTCATCGCTTCTTGTATTAGAATATTGTAAGCAATAGTGTATTCATGGTTAGGATTAGTATCTAATTTAATATAATAATCAGTGTCAGATAATATTCTGTATGCCTCCTCAAGATAATCCGTCCTGTTCAAAAGAACAGTGCCCCCCCCCCTTATCAGCCGGGCGTATTACTAATTGAGTATTGGATCTCAGAGAGTCTAAAGCATTTCTCTCACCTCTTGTTAGATTATCCCTATGAGTATCATTGTAAACTGTGCTATTAATATCTCGTAGCTCATTAAGAACTAGTGATTGGAAAGTTTCAATAAAGTGACCCTTATTGTGTGCTGGATAAAAATTGGATTTATTTTTAACCGGGACATGGTGGTATATATCAGGCGGGGCATCAACACTACCACTAGAGAGAGTGGGCAGTAGATCATCAGATTCTTTTAATTTAAAATGCCGCTTGAGAGTCAATTTGCGTATAAACTCATTTATATCCAAAAAAAATTTAAAATTATCGGGATATGACACTGGACAAAAAGAAAGACCCTTACTAAGTAAGCTAATTTCGTTCTCCCTTAAATTATGTGTAGATAAATTAAATAGTTTAACAGTTTGTGATTGTGTTAACAGAGGTCTATTTTTCCTTTTTTGTTTTTTTTGTCTAACCCCTCCTCTGCAGCCTCTAGGTATGTTTTTCTTTTTCTTTTTGCTTCTGACTGGGGGGACGATGTTGGATTCGGAATTTTCTGAAAATATTTCAGTATGTTCTGTGTATTGTTGTTCACAATTTGTGGAGCATGTATTGCAGCCTCTACTATTACAGGTCGGGAGTCTAAAAAAATAGATGTATCAGATAAATTGGAAGAAGTAGTACTAATACCTGCGGCATTATCTATATCTGATCCCTGGAAAGGCAATGTCAATGGATTTTGTGACGGTGTGCCATATATGGAAAAATCAAAAACAGTATCTGCCTCAGATATTGTCTCAGAGTCAGACATCGAGGAGTTCGGCAATGCATCGCAATTGGAAACAAACGCATCGGACAACATAATACCAGTTGAAGCTGTAAGTACCGCATGGTGTGAACAGTCTCCCACCGATTCAACTGGGGCAGCAGTCACAAGGGGTTCCATATTAGTAGTAACAGTAGGGTTAGAAGGTAACTTTTCTTTTGGAACCATGGTGTTATTACCAAGTGTGTTATATGGTCTACTGGAATTAAAAAAAGTGCGACTGGAAGAGTGTGAATAAGCTCTAGAGGCAGAGTTGCGTTTCTCTGGATTTGCAACAGGTTTGGATCTGAATCTGGGAGCCTGGGTGTGTCTCACAGATGGGCGTCTGCTAGGCTGTTGCAGGCGGCCAGCTGCAGGAGTAACCCCGCTCACAGTGTGGCCCTCAGTGTTGTAAGTTTGTTTTTTGGGCCATTTTCTAATTTGTTTGGAGAGATAATCTTCTCTGTCACGGTTAAACTTAGACACTTTCTTATTTATAATGTCAACCTCCAAAGAGTTAAGTCTATCAAAGGTGGATTTGTCCAGCTTCCTATATTCAGCATAATGACGGAAGGGGACTAATTCCGCTGTCACTACTTTGGCATCTATGAGTGCCTTGTTGGCTAGATTGTTACGTTTAGCAACCAACCTAGTCATCATATTAGCAGAGCATTGTTCCAATAATTTTTCCCAGTCTTCTGTAAACACTATATCATTCAAAAAAGGTGACTCTATTGGAATACGCAAACCCCTAGGTGCAATGGATTCACGTAAGTACAATTGTAAAAACGTAACATCTAAAGTCTGTTGAATCTCAGTTTTGCACAGGTCTTCCAATTTTAAAAATAAATCAGTCATGATTTTTAAGTCATCCTGAGGAATATGATCGCTAGACACATATTTCTCAGTGTCTTTACCAGATGATGTGAGAATCTGTTGTATAAGGCGATCACAAAGCTCTCCTCTGTTGTTGTAGAACTCCATGACTTCCCTTCTTTCCACGCCAGCTAACAGGTGCAGCTATCAAAGTGAGGAATGGATCCCCTCGAAGGACCGGACAAGATCCACGATAACTATAGAAAAAACAAAGGGCGACAGCGCTCCATGGCGAGGATCAGAAGGGCAAGGTGAAAAAGGGATAGGGGTGCACGGCAACCCTCACCTGATGTGGTTGTGCAAAGGGAGGCACAACACTCTGCAGCGTATATATCAAGGACCGCAGCCACTCCCGATATCCAACAGGAAACAATGATGCAAACAACCTCCAACTCCAGACTACACGGATTATGGGGCGCAGGTCCAACTTGAGATCGAGGCACAGTGAGTAATAAAAATATATATTTTATTGTGGAGACTCAACGCGTTTCGGAACCGCACCGGTTCCTTTCTCAAGAGTCATGATACTGATAAAACAGAACAGCACTATATATCACAAACCAAGATGACATTAAAAGGGGAGGAGCACTCAGACCCTCCCACTTCAATCAACACAGACACCTGTAACACCAATAAAGAAAGGCATATGGCTATATACTACATTGCATTAAAATACAATAATATATAAGAAGAGTATATAAAACGAATATGTATATAAATAAAAATAATAATATGTGTAGAAAATGTATAAAAAAGAAAAAAAAAAAGTTTTTTTTTTAATTTTTTTATTTTTTATTTTTTTTTTTTTATACATTTTCTACACATATTATTATTTTTATTTATATACATATTCGTTTTATATACTCTTCTTATATATTATTGTATTTTAATGCAATGTAGTATATAGCCATATGCCTTTCTTTATTGGTGTTACAGGTGTCTGTGTTGATTGAAGTGGGAGGGTCTGAGTCCTCCTCCCCTTTTAATGTCATCTTGGTTTGGATATATAGTGCTGTTCTGTTTTATCAGTATCATGACTCTTGAGAAAGGAACCGGTGCGGTTCCGAAATGCGTTGAGTCTCCACAATAAAATATATATTTTTATTACTCACTGTGCCTCGATCTCAAGTTGGACCTGCGCCCCATAATCCGTGTAGTCTGGAGTTGGAGGTTGTTTGCATCAGTTTCCTGTTGGATATCGGGAGTGGCTGCGGTCCTTGATATATACGCTGCAGAGTGTTGTGCCTCCCTTTGCACAACCACATCAGGTGAGGGTTGCCGTGCACCCCTATCCCTTTTTCACCTTGCCCTTCTGATCCTCTCCATGGAGCGCTGTCGCCCTTTGTTTTTTTTAAATAGCTAAGTGGGCCTGCCACATCACATCCCAAGTCCCGTTTGAAGACCAGGAAGTGGTCGGGGACCGGGGATCAGAGCAGGGTTGTGCAGGCGGCAGTGCTGGAGCCTGGAAGGTAAGTGGATGCTATTTTTTTTTTACCTATCCTCTCGGATGTTAATAATCCTTTAATAATCATTTTATCAAGGCAGTTACATAAAGCAAAGCTCTCTCCAATTGGTTGCTTTGGGCAACGGACACTTTTTCTTTGTTATGATTGAGTTTACAACATTGTAGGTGATGGGGACCCAGAAACTTCTAGGCATAATTAACAATAAGTTACAGGCATGAGCTGGATTACAGGTCTCTTGGGGTAGTCTGTAGGTCTATTACATGGGTTACACTGTGCCTGCGCAAATTCTGGAGTTAAATTTAAAAAAAAAAATGGTATTGTCTGCACTAATAACATAACAAAATTTAATTCTAAGTTTTATGGTTATATAGACCTCTATAACCTTCTTTTTATTGCTCCGATACATCTAAAATGTAAAATGTAAACATAGATCGTAGATCGTATAGATAAAACACTAAACATTCTGCACTATCCTTTCTGAATATATATATATATATATATATATATATATATATATATATAGTGGGAAACAACAAGGGTAGTAGTAAAGGAGATACAGCAAGTGCTGGAATTGCCTGTGTCATCTCCTTTTACTCCCATGAGCCCTTCTGTTGGTCACTTCTCAGTTATTGCCATAGACTGTTAGGAAAAGAAGAAATGTTGCACACTGCTGCTGTCATAAATAAAGCTCTGCCTCCCCGTCATCTCTGCCATTCCTGCTTATAGAGACAGTCAGTGAATTGGGAGTGAGGAGACAGGGCAGTGCATGCTGGATGCAGCTGGATAAGACTGTGTACGCCTGTCTTGCAGCGCATGCTGAGAGATTTGTACTGAGGACAAGGGGTCACAGAAGAGGGAACAGATAAGCGACAGTCATTGCGAGACTGGAAGCAGAGGACAGAAAACTGTGAACGAAAGGGGTCTTCAAATGATTTGATATCTTAACCTTTTCCTCAGAAGGATAAGCTTCAAACTGTTCCAATACATAACTACAGTATATTCATCCTATACAGTAGAAAGGAATCCTTATACTCTGTGTGTTGTGAGCCATTACAACTTATAATTCAGTTTTATCCAGTTATAACAAATGGTGATTCATTATTAAAAAAAAAAAAGAATAAGAATATAACAATGCATGCATATTGTGACATCTACCAGTAGTAACATTGTACCTATGTACATACAAACACTGTAGTGTGGTTCAAGGATAGCAGATGTAGGGGGAAAACAGAAAGTTGGTGCTACAAACATAGCCTTTTTTGTAGTCACTGTCATAGCTACATCCTTTAATTGTTGGAGATACCTTAACAAGTTACTTTGATCAGCAAAAAAACGTATTCAAATGAACAGACAAAGCTATAGGGGTGAAGAATCAGCAGCATCTGGGTCCTGATGTCTTAGGGTGGCCACTTTCTTATATATACCAGCACTACTTTAAGCATCTAAATGTGATAAACTGATCATAGGTTGGTCTTTTGGACTAGACACTAATTTTTCCAATAGACTAAAGTTAAAATAACTATTACAGAATAGAAAAAATTAATAATAGCATTCAAACTGCATATGACTACAACTTTTAAAACCGTAATGTTGACAAAAAAAATTATAAATCAACTGGTATCAGAAAATTATACGGATTTGTAAATTACTTCCGTGTAAGAAAGAACAAAAAAAAAAACCTCAAGTATTTCAATACTTACCAGCTGCTGTATGCCCTAAAGTAAGGGGTGTATTCTTTCCAGTTTGACTGAGTGCTCTTTGCTGACACCTCTCTGTCCATGTCACGACCTGTCCAGAGTAGTAGCAAATCCTATGGACAGTTCCTGTCATGGACAGAGGTGGCAGCAGGGAGCACATGTTAGACTGGGAATAATATACCACTTCCTACAGGGCATACAGCAGCTTATAAAAACTGGAAGACTTGTGTGAAGATGCCAGGACTGTATTGGTATTTTCTTATTCCAATTTCGATCTCTGCTTTATAGCAAATTCAACCACTGCTGGCAACTTTCATGTCCCTATTAAGCCACCAACATTGTCACAGATGCCACAGGGGACCTATGCCCAACTCCCAATCTACCATGATAAACAAAATAGATACAGTTCATTGAGATTTCAATAGTAAACCCTAAGCCAACTGCCGATATGCCATATAGCATGATCTGCCAAGCAGCCTGTGCTTTACAATACAAATATCCTTCTTACAACAGCATTATTGCATCTTGGTTTGCCCGAATAATACATTATTAGAGATAAGTTGTATGAGCTTTTCTCATCTGTACAGACATTACAGACCACTATCATAATGTAAACGATTGCAAACGCAATTTCTCAGTTCTAAGCCTCTGCGGAGTCCTTGTAATCACTTCTAAATGTTTGTACTGAGCCAAGAGTAACCAAGGATGGAAGATAGAAAAACTTAGATTTTCATTTGAATGAGGCATTGAGGTGTGAAAAGAGCCTGAGAACTGTCAGATAGAGCCCTTTACTAAATCTAATGACAGTGTCTGTCTCGTGATGAACAGACATTATTGTGAATGTCAGTGAACAGGGAATTGTTTAGACGAAGCGCAAAGATGATTGTTAGAAAAATATCACAAGCTATAAACTGATTCCCATAAGATTTCGTGTTAATTAGATGCCGACTTTCGGGCCGTGGACCAGCAGAGATAAGCAGGTCTTCAAGTCATTCAAGTGCTATCAAGATTTTTTTTTAATATCTGGAAAAAAAAAACAAGGAGATCGATAACTCTTTTTCCCGCGGACTTCCAAAGCGCTTGATTCATTTGCAACTACCAAAACATACACTTCTAAAAGGGCCATTAAAGGGAGTCTGTCAGAGCCATTTGCACAATTAAACTACAGCAGGGGGTTGAATTGCATTAATGGGCAAATGTCTATTGAGGTCAACAGAGGTCTTTAGGGGGAGGGGAGAAAAATAATTTAATGTGCAAATTAGTGACAAGTGTCCATTGTGTTGGTCCAACTGCTGCAATTGTTCAGTTTCCTCTTTACTATCACAATATAAGCCTATACCTTTGGTTCCGTTGACAACCTCTCTTCAGTGTCATTATTCATGAAAGTTAATGGACAAAATAAATTTTAAGATATGTTATTGCCCAACAAATGTTATGAAAATTACTAATAGACGCTTATTATGGGGAATGCACCTATAGTACATTTTCATTGCACTTACTGCAACAAGGCCTGTTCATTTCTCTGCTAAGTTGGGGACATCACATCACGTTAACTGCCATCTCCTGCTGCTCCAGTCTGTCCCACTAAAGGGATCAGCCCCTTCATCCTCCCCCAGCTCCCAACACCTGTCTGTATGCCGGTGGCCCTCGCCAATGCTAGTCCAGCAGCCGATGGCTCACACTGCTCCCCGCTATCCCTGTCAGTCCTCCCCTCAGCGGGGATCACCCCCTTCATCCTCCCCCCGCTCCCTGCACCTCTGTCTACCAGTCTCTAGGCCAGTGCTGGAGCAGCAGGAGCCGGCAGTTGATGATGTGATGTCACCAACTTTGCAGAGAAATGAACAGGCCATGCTGTAGTAAGTGCAGGTAAAATGCACTTCCCATAATAAGTGCATTTCCCATAGTAAGTGTCTATTAGTAATTTTCATAACATTTGTTGGGCAATAACATATCTTAAAATTCATTTTGTCCAGAGTTCTTCTTTAAGTCCAATGAAGACGCTTGGGCTAGGATAGTGGAGGGGAGATTTGTCTATTTCAAACAAACTTTTTTTTGTTATTAATAAGTGAATCACAGAGTACAGGCCCAAAAATCTAAGGAAACCTAAGATCCTCCAAGAGGGGACATAGGAGGAGATTTATTAAACTGGTGTAAAGTTAAACTGGCTTATTGCCTCTGGCAACCAATTAGATTCCACTTTTCATTCCTATCACTCCTGCGATGAGTTCTTTTTGGAAGTAACAGTGGCTGCAGTCAACGGGGATTTCGGGGAGAACACAGCAGGACTCCGAAGAGGTAAGCATAACGAAGGAGATTTATCAAGATGTGCCCATGCCATACGCTATGTAAAAGAGGCAGATTCGCCAGATTTATCATAATTTATGCCCACCTGCAGGCCTAAATTAGGATACAGGTGTAGATTTGTTCTGCAATGCCTGTGCCAGGTGCAGGGCCATCCAGTTTTACTATAAAGCATACACCTCTTAGTAAATCCGGTGTGTAGCTTAATTTAGGACTGGTGTATGAGTATGCCTGTCTTGATAGATGTCCCCCAACATGTTTGTTATTTTCTCCACCGGGGCAGCATTATACAAAAATGCACCAGATAAGGACTAGATCAAATCTTGTATACATTTCTTTTAAACATGGAGTGGTTAAAAAAATAAAAGTATAAGGGACTATTCAAACATTATGGACCTATCACAGTACCCCAATTTTTTAAAAAAAACCTTGATGTGACAGCAGAGCTTTGTGTCTGTGTAGGATCTAGGCCTAGCCTTGGCAAGAGTAATAATAAAAAAAAATGCATTACTGTGCTCTATGTTAACCTGACCTAAGCCATAATTGAAGAGGTTTAAGAAGCTGAGAACTGATATGCTGTAGGATCAGTGCTCCAAACGTAAACTTTTGTTGTGATAAAAAATGAAAATACATGTCAAAAGTTTTAATTGGTTGGAGTCCCATGATCCCGATTTATTGCCCACATCACTACTTATTCTAAATGATTTCAAAAGTTGGGTTCTATAGTATGTTTGTAGATCGCACTTCCTGCAACCTCACAAAAATTATGCCTTACACAGCATGGCGGTGAGAACTCAGTGAACAAGCTAGATGAGGCATGCGTGGAACCTCCCAAAAATTATGCCTGACACAGCATGGCGGTGAGAACTCAGTGAACATGGTAGACAAGGCAGGCGTTCAAACTTCTAAAAATTATGCCTGACACAACATGGCGGTGAGAACTCCGTGAACATGGTAGATGAGGCAGGTGTTCAACCTCCTAAAAATTATGCCTGACACAACATAGCGGTGAGAACTCAGTGAACAAGGTAGCGTTCAACTAGGGCTGGGCGATATTGGCCTAAATCAATATCGCGGTTTATCGCACATGAAGCTGCGATAACGACAATTGCACAATAATTATGACGCACCCCTTTTTGCAAACCACACACACTTGCCGTGCCAAACTTGCAAAATTTTGCATCAAAAAAGTAAAAAAGAACTCACTGAGCAGCAACTCGTGGTTAGTAGAGATGAGCGAACCTCGAGCATGCTCGAGTCGATCCGAACCCGAACGTTCGGGTTCGGATCGACTCGAACACGAACCCGGTTTGCTCATCTCTAGTGGTTAGTCTATTATCATTATTGTTTGTCATTATTAGGGGGTCTCAGCAGAAACCTGGACATGTGTATACAGGTATACAGCCTCTACAGGATGTGTATACACAGGGGGTCACATAGGGATAGGTGTGTATGACTATACAGGGAGGGTGGACAGGGGTGTATGACTATACAGGGGGGGCGGATAGGGGTGTCTGACTATACAGGAAAGGCACATAGGGGTGTATGACTATACAGGCTTAGACTGGATGGCTGCGGGGGGCGCTCGGGCATTCTCACCTGGACCCTGCTGCTCCTCCACCTCCCGCTCTGATACCGGCATCCCTGCACATAACGTGCAGCGCTCACGCCGGGCCACGCGTGTATGTGCGGGGGCGCTCTGGCAGGGAGATAGAATTCAAAAATACCGCAGATACCATCCTGGCAAAGTTGAGGTCGGTTAACCGACGCCAGTGACAGTATTGGTATTTTTGCGGTATACCGCCCAGCCCTACGTTCAACCTAACAAAAATTATGCCTTAGGCTACGTTCACACTACCTAAGTTCTGTGGAAATTACGGCCATTGTTTTAATGGCCGTGATTTCCACGGAACTTACATAGTGCTGCAGGCTGAAGAGATCCCGGCCGGAGTGTATTCACATGGTATACACTCCGGCCGGGATCAGTGAATAGCTGCTGCACACTATGGAATGAGCGACTTCGACCGCACACTCCATAGTGTGCTTTGGGGAGTTCTGATGCGGGCGCTCACGGATGTGGCACTAAACATCATCCAGCCACTACTGCAGTACCGGGTCACGGAACGGCTGGTCTTATACGAGGTCTGAACATGGCCTTACACAGCATGGTGGTGAGAAGTGCTTGACAAGCTGCCTGCTCCACCCCTCTCCTCCGCCTTTTGGTTCACAGCACTACGTCCTCTGGCACTAGTGGGGTCAGATGGGAAGTATAGTTTAAGTTTTTGCACCAGGGCCTGTTCATATTGATTGACTCTCATACTTTTTTCCTCTACAGGAATGAGAGTGGAAAATTTCTGCTTGTACTGGGGGTCCAGGAGGGTGAACACCCAGTAATCAGGGGCTGGCTGGCAAATTTTAGCCTGGGGGGCAAGCCCACAGCACTGGCCCATGAGTAGCGGCTAGCGGCCCATCCTTCAAGGACCACCCTGTCCCTTACCTATTATTACCCTCCCCACATCAGTGCAGGGAAGGTAGATGGTAACTTGGACCTGTACGTCCTCCAGCAGCCATGTTCCCACAGTTCGGATAACGTCTTCGGGCCTTCCAGTCATTTGTAAACAGGGAATTCCAATTGCTCCCTGAGTCATTTTCCTGTATGAGGCTATGTTCAAACACTGTATGACACTGGCCATTTCGTGACCCGGCTGGTGTCAGATAGTATCATCCTGGCCGATACTGCAGGATGATCTTCAGCGCCGTTGAATTCAGATACGGGTGCATCCGTGCGCGCCCGCATCAGAATTCTCCGCTGCTCACAATGGAGCGTGCGGCCGGAGCCGGACGCTCCATTGTGTGAACTGACAGGGTTTTCTGTGGCTGCTATTCAATGAATGACATGCCAGTTTCTTGCGGCACCACTAGGGATCCCGGCTTCTATACGGGAGAGCGCACGCTCCACCGCTGTCTCCACTCAAAGAAGTGACATGTCACTTCTTTGAGTGGAGAGCGGCGGCAGCGGAAGAGCGCGCGCTCTCCCATAGAGAAGCAGTTTCACACTGAGACAGGCGGGATTCTGCGGTGGAATCCCGCCTGTCTCAGTGTGACTATTCCGCCTGATTTACCCAGTGTGAACAAGGGCTGACTCTGACTCCACAGCCCTGGTGAAAACATACCCTAAGTATATGGGACGGCTCATCACAGAAACAGAACCGTCCCATAGACTTATATTGACAACGTGACTTCTGGCCCCTTCACACAGAGCAGTAGAAATTCCCTAGTCACAAATGACCAGAAGGGCTGGAGAAGTTATCCGAACTGTCAGAACACCGCTGCTGACAGAAGTACAGGTCCGGGGTGCTATCTACCATCCCTGCACTGATGTGGGGAGGGTAATAATAGGTAAGGGCTGGAGTGCTCCTTTATAGGGAACCAATTAGCACAATTGTGCTGATGTGGTTTTCAGCTGCACAGTATAGATCTACTGTGCAGCTCCCCGAGGCTACCAGTCACTGAGTATAAGGGTATAAACCCACACACCGTATACACAGCGTATTTACTGCTGCGATACGCAGCAAATACGCAGCAGATTAGATCTAAATAACTGAACACAGCATCAAATCTTCACCATCAAACTTTTGCGTATCTGCTGCGTATTTGCTGCGTATTTGCTGCATATACAGTGTGTGGGTTTGTACCCTTATGCTGCGTTTACACAGAGAGATTTATCTGACAGATTTTTTAAGCCAAAGACAGGAATGGATTTGGAAAGAGGAGTTATCTCAATCTTTCCTTTATGACCTGTTCCTTGTTCATAGTCTGTTCCTGGCTTTGGCTTCAAAAAGCTGTCAGATAAATCTCTCTGTGTAAACACACCATAAAATGGTGGGAAAGCTGGGTAACCTCCATTATACTGACATACAGGATGCTGCGAAAGCTGGGTGACCTCCATCATACTGACTACAAGCTGCTGGGAAAAATGGGTGACCTCCATTATACTGACTGCTACACAAGATGCTGGGAAAGCTGGGTGACCTCCATTATACTGACTGCTACACAAGATGCTGGGAAAGCTGGGTGACCTCCATTATACTGACTACTACACAAGATGCTGGGAAAGCTGGGTGACCCTATTATAGTAACACTGAACAAAGGTGGGCGGCACTACCAATGACAGTTCATGGTACGGGGCTGGCTCCCGGAGTGAACAAGAGGCAAGACCATTGTGGTGCTAACTACAGTAACACAGTCATATGGAAAATATCACGTAGTGTAGAAGGAAGTGCAACTATTTCCTTGGGTGACACCATTATACTGATTACTATACAAGATGCTAGGAAAGCTGGGTGACCTCCATTATACTGACTACTATACAAGATGCTGGAAAGCTGGGTGACCTACATTATACTGACTACTATACAAGATGCTAGGAAAGCTGGGTGACTTCCATTATACTGACTACTATACAAGATGCTAGGAAATCTGGGTGACTTCTATTATACTGACAACTATACAAGATGCTGGAAAGCTGGGTGACCTCCATCATACTGACTACAGGATGCTGGGAAAGCTGGGGGACCTCCATTACACTGACATACAGAATGCTGGGAAAGCTGGGTGACCTCTATTATACTAACTACAGGATGCTGGGAAAGCTGTGTGACCTCCATCATACTGACTACAGGATGCTGGAAAAGCTGGGTGACCTCCATTATACTGACTACTGGATGCTGAAAAGCTAGGTGACCTCCATTACACTGACATACAGGATGCTGGGAAAGCTGGGTGACCTCCATTATACTGACTACGGGATGCTGGGAAAGCTGTGTGACCTCCATCATACTGACTACAGGATGCTGGGAAAACTGGGCGACCTCCACTTTACTGACATACAGGATGCTGGGAAAAATGGGCGACCTCCACTTTACTGACATACAGGATGCTGGGAAAGCTGGGTGACCTCTCATACTGACTACAAGATGCTGGGAAACCTGGGTGACCTCCATTATACTGACTACAGGATGCTGGAAAGCTGGGTGACCTCAATTACACTTACATACATGATGCTTGGAAAGCTGGGTGACCAGAGTATACAGAGAGGGGGCAGGGGATCCCCTCACCCATGTACTGTTCAGGGCCTGGCACCCATACAGACCCCCCTGCATATTTGGGCACCAGGCCCTGAACAGTACATGGGAGGGGGTACAGATCCCCTCTGCCCTCACAATACTGCTTACTAGGCCATGGTGCAGGGGAGAGGGAATGCTGTATAATTCATAATAAACATCTTACCCATATACTGTTCAGGCCTAGTGGATGGGCCCCCGCCCGCGAAACTCCGCCCCCGCAACTTTGGCTCTGCCCCCTTTCACCCGCGACCCTTACCTAGGCCATAGTAGATGGGGGTCCTCTCCATCAGTCCCAGGCAGGAGGGGGTGGTCTGTCCTCTCTTCCAGGGCAGTGGGCAGGAAGCTGTGAGCTGTGCTGCCTGCTCCATGAGTGAAGGAAGAACCACACAAGTAAGCACCCTCTCCCGCTGCGACCGTGGCCCCGCCCCCGCGATCATGGCCCCGCCCACTCACCGGCGACCATGGGAGAGAAAAAAAACCTTTGCCCCTTCCCCTGAAGGTGCCGTCCTAGGCAAATACGGGCTGAATGTGCTTTAGCTGTTCCTGTTGCCTGTGATATGTAGAAACGGCCCTGCACAGCAGCCTTACTGACATCCGGCTGCCGCAACCCTTGGTGAGTTGGGGGGACCGGCCCGGGGGGCATATGCCACCCTGCCCCCCGGCCCAGACCGCCCCTGCCAGTAATCGTTGACAATAATGTTTTTCACACAAGGGTCATGGGAAAGGCAGGCTAACATGAAGTCAGCCATGTGCGCCAGACTCCCAACACGCAAGAATTCCCTCTCCTCAATAGGCTGGCCCTCCATATCCTCCTCCTCCACCAAGTCCTCCTCTTTAGCCCATACATGCTCAAGAGATAATAAGGATTGAGCATAGGTACCCTCTTTAATCTCGGCACCAGTGTGCTACTCTTCCACCTCTTCCTCCTCTTTCTCCTCTTCCTCCTCTTCCTCCTCCTCCTCCTCCAATAATACATGCTGAGAAACAGACGTGAGGGTGGTCTGGCTATCAAGCAAAGCATTTTCTTCCCCCGTCTCCTGAGACAAGGGCAAAGTCTCAGACTTCAGGCTGAGCAGTAAGTTTTTCAGCAGACACAGCAGAGGGATGGTGACGCTGATAATGCGGCATCGCCGCTGACCACCTGTGTTGACTCCTCAAAGGGGCTCAATACCTGACAGATAGCAGACATCCATGTCCACTCCTCACTGTATATTTAAGGAAGCTGACTATCCTGACTACCGCTTCTAGCTGAAGTTGTCATCTGGCATTCCACAATGGCTTAATGGTAAACCCTGGCTACCATGTGTAAGGTGGAATTCTATCACGTCAGCACATCGCACAGCAGTCAGTGAGCTGGCAGTTGTAAGCGCCTTTGCACTGCCCTAAGGGTGGCAGTATCTGTGGTTGACTTGAGGAAATGCGCACAGATGCGTCGCACCTTGGTGAGCAAGTCAGCCAAATTGGGGTAGGTCTTAAGAAACCGCTGAACCACAAGATTGAACACGTGGGCCACGCATGGCACATGTGTGAGTCTGCCGAGTTGCAGAGCCGCCACCAGGCTCCGCTCATTGTCACACACAACCATGCCTGGTTTGAGGTTGTACGGCGCAAGCCAAAGATCAGTCTGCGCCGTGATGCCCTGTAAGAGATCTTGGGTGGTGTGCCTCTTGTCACCTAAGCTCAGCAGTTTGAGCACCACCTGTTTGCGCTTACCCACGGCAGTGCTGCTGCGCCTGATATAGTGTCACTACCCGCAAGCACTTGTCCACGAGTCCGTGGCTAGGTGGACCTTGTCACTAACCACGTTGGTCAGGGCACGGATGATGTTCTCTGACACGTGCTGGTGTAGGGCTGGGACGGCCCACCATGAAAAGTTGTGGTGGCTGGGGATAGAGTACTGAAGGACAGCCACCGCCATGAGGTTCCGAAAAGCCTCTGTCTCTACCAGCCGATAGGGCAGCATCTCCAGCATCTCCAAGCTCAGGAGTTTGCCTAGGTGGACGTTTAGGGCTTGTGCATGTGGGTGTCAGTGACAGTGTATTTGTGCTTACGTTCAAAGGTCTGGTGTAAGGACAGTTGAACACTGCACTTTGATACCTTGCTGGAGGGTGAGGGTGTGGAGCATTGTGGAGGTGAAGGAGTGTGTGTGTGTGTGGGGGGGGGGGGGGGGGGGGGGCGAGAGGCGCTCATGGCTGGGCCCTGGACAGAGGGACTCAAAGAGGAAGCATGTGACACAAGGGAAGGAGCAGTGGTGTGACCTGCAGGATCCAGCTCCCCCCGCACTGATCCAGCTTCCCCCCCCCCCCCCGCACTGATCCTATTACTGCTCTTACAATATGCAAGGCACAAACAGTATTTATAGTATAAATGCCATAAACTATAACAAAAGCTTTATAAAATGGATATCACTGTAATCATAACGACCTGACAAATAACAATAACATGTCATATGTGACGTATAGTAAACTACGTACAAAAAAAAAATGATGAAAACAGCTGCTAAATTGTGTATTTTATTCTTACCACCTCATAAAAAATTAAATAAAAAATGATCAGGGTGTCACCTGTCCACCAGAATGGTACCGATGGAAACGTCAAGGCCTCTGTGACATGGTATAATGGCTATAAAAAACTTAAAATAAGAAAAGACCCCAAAATTCACCAGATCTCTGTCATGTCTGCGGCCTGTGGTTGAATCAGGTGATGCACTGCGGCCACATATGGGGGATTTCTGGAAACATATGAATACAGGGAATAAATAGTGAATTGTATTTCTATGTTAGTATTTGCTGTGTAAGAGGAAAAAAATTGATTAAAATGGAATATCTGCCCCCCCCCCAAAAAAAATGCAAATTTTAAATTTCCCCTCCAACTTGCTTAAATTTCTGAGAAACACAAAGGATTAATACACTTATGGAATGTTACTTTGAATACTTTGAGGGGTGCAGTTTTTACAGTGGAAAGATTTATAGGGGTAACTAACATACAGGCCCCACAAATCCACTTTAGAACTGAACTGGTCACTAAAAAAAAATCAGAATTTGACATTTTCCTGAAAATTTGAAAAATCGCTGCAGAATTTCGAAGTCCTCTAACATCCTAACAAGTAAAAGGATGTTCACCAAATGACGTCACCATAAAGCAGACATGTTGTAGATGTTGCAGTAATAATTAGTTTATGTGACATAACTATTTTTCTCAGAAAAAGAGAATTTTGAATATAAAGGATTGTAAATTTTTCTAATTTGGGGGCAAATGTTGTGTTTTTTTTTACAAAAAACTACTGAGTGTATCAACCAAAGTTTACCACAAACATAAAGAGGAATATATCGCGAAAAAACAATCTCAGAATAACCGCGATAATTAAAAGCATCGCAGAGGTATCACTACATAAAGAGAGACAGGTCAGATTTGCAAAATAGGCCCTGGTCATTAAGGCCAAAACAGGCTGCAGACGCAAGGGGTTAAAGAACCTCCAGACTTGTGAACATCTAGGCCTGGGCATGTGAGCTTGACTGTGTGAAACAATTGTTGATCTACTTGCTCTGACCCATATTCTTGCTCTCTCCACCCCACTTCCTCTTTTAATTGGGCCTGGGGCTGAATTTGCCTCCCCCTCAGAAGCACTGTCTTTACTAGGTTTATGAACCCAGCTCGGGTCAGTCGTCATCATCCACCAGCTTTTCCTCAAATTCCTCACTATGCTCCCCCCTATGACTTACTGCCCTGACAACGTCACTGTCTGACAACCGGGTCTCGTTGTCATCATCAGACAAGTTCCAGTAAGTAAGTTACATATTTTGGGCATCAGGACAGAGTGACTGCTCTAGTTGCTCAGACTCAGGGAAGGCGCTGCTCCCTCATCAACATTTGCTGTGTCACCCTGCCCAGGACCACGGCTTCTACCCACTGCATTGCTTGGAACCCCACGCCCACTCCCTCAATCCTTACTCCTGGGGTTAACCATTTTGTCTAGTCAATAGACGAGAATAGAATAGAATAGAATAGATATAGCTGAACTACAGATCCCAGCCAGCCAAGAGAATGTCAGCAAAAGGACAAATTGACTACTGACAGCTGCAATACAAGTCCAAGGCTGCAGCCAAGAGTAGCAAAAAAAAAATGTTTAAAAATTTTAAACCTGTAGAAAGACTTTTTGTCGGATTCCTGCCTAACCACACACTAATTCCCTGCCTAACACTCTCCCTGACAGACAGCAGCTTTCTCCCTAATCTATTCCACCCTGTGTCTGGTGCGAGCACCGTGGCACCTCATTCTTATATGTCCTATCCTATTGTCTTGAGTATCTCAAGATACTTGTCCGAGTAATGAGCACCATCGAGTACCCTAATACTCGAACAAGTACCAAGCTTCTCTAGGTGATTGCTCCCTAACATTGCTGCAGAGATATTTAGGTGGAAATAGTTAAGTTTTTATATACCCAGTAGACTTTTGGTGTTGTTAAGGGTAGGATTGAGCAAGAGATATGATGTCTCTCTACCCGAATGTTCTTCGAGTGTATTTCTATAGGAAGAAACATTTACATAGACAGTGCTTGTGTACCTATGTGCACCTCAATAACATCATCAGAGACACTTCTTTTTCTTATTTGTTTGGTAAACCTTAGAGAATTGCTTTATTTCTTTTATCATCTGAACAGTAGCTGCACATAAACCCATATACAATGAGGGATGAAAAATTGGTGACCTTCAAAAAGCAAAAACAAGTCTCTTCCTCAATATGAAATGACATAAAGAAGATATGATGACCTTTACTCTTATAGTTCTTTGGCTGGTTCACATCTTTCAAGCCAATAAGACCACAGGATGAATGATGCTTCTTTCCTGGAATAGACAGTTTATTCTCATATTGTGAACGTTGCTTTGTAGAGACTGGGAACCTGTGTTCAATTGCTATAGCATTCCGGCGAGTTACAGAGATGTAATGTGGGATGGCATTGATTCTCACAATTGAAGGCATTGTCCTTTATAACATTTGCTAATTTCTTTTTTTTTAATCCACAAGTAGAAAAAAAAAAAAAAAAAAAACATTTTACCCTTGTTTATCATTGGTTCCATATTCAGAAAAATAAAAGGTTCTTTAAGTTCAATGTCCTTCAGAAGTAACATTCACTTAGTTTCCTTTTTTATTATTATTTTGTGCTGTGTAGAATACTGTGTCGTTGCCTGAATAGAACATATAATTGTGACTATAGGTAAGTGGTCTGAGTGGTGTATTACATCTAGTGTGGAATGAGCATGTTGGGTTGAGCACGGTGCTGATCGGGCATCTGGGTGCTCGGGTAAAGATGGCCATACACATTAAATTACTGGCTGACAATTATTGGCTGTCAGTTATATCTCTTGCCTACCACATTTTATTTTTTCATTCTTTTCTTTTGTATATTTTGTCCCTTGAAGGGATGTTCAAGACACATTAGAACTGACAATTGACAGGATGCCACTAATTGTGTGTTTTTTTTTTTTAGATAGATAGATAGTCTGTTGTCAGTTATAGTAGTAAAAGATTTGTCTTTTTTTTAAGTTGGTCAGGTTTGGCTGAGAAAAAAACCCCACAAAATTGGCACTCACCTGCCAAATTCACCCACTGCGGCAGGACTCAGTTCCCCCCGTACACATTACCTCCTGGTACCCTGCACTGTTTTCATTTCAATGGTGCCTGATTCGCTGCACCACACTTTCTTAAAATGGAAGGGAAGAGCAAAGCGAAGTTTGCAAAAACTAGAATTTTTCTAAGCTTTGTTTTAAAAATTTGTGGAAAAGAAAATGTTCAACAGTCTGCACTCTGTGAGTATCCTCCTTTGTCCACTGCTGACAGTGTGCTGTGGTTTGCAGTCCTCCAGTGACTATGTTACCTTTTGGTAATTTGTCAGTGGAGTTGATTATGCACAATCTCGGGGGTTCTACTGTAATAAAGAGTCAAAGAGAAGTTGTGGCTCAACGTTTGTGCTGCCTTACCACTCCTTGCTCCTACCTCTTCTGTATGAATAATCTCTGCTCCCCGGCCATCTGCTCACTTATGCTGTCAGCCAGTGTCTCTAAATGTTTATTTCAGACAAAAACTGCCTACAAATGACAGATTTGCAATCAGATGTAATTGAATCTCCAAGCCTGTGTTAGAGCTGTGGTCTAGAGGTTAGTCAATTGCCTAGAGGCTAAGAATAGGTTTTTCCTCTGGTGGAAATTATTTTTTTCCCTTTATTCTCATCATTGAGAATAAATTGTAGAACTAATTTGGATCTTCTTGGGAATATTTTGCACCTTTAAAAATTATGCAATATTGTGGAAAAATTTATAAATAACTATTTTATTTCCATCAGGGAAATCAAATCTAGGGGAAAAAAAACAATGTTGATCTCTAGATGGGTGATGTACCCCCTAGACCACAGCTCCTACACAGTTAGATTATTATATCTGATTGCAGGTCAGTCCTCCGTGGGCAGCTTATGTCTGAAACAAACATTCAGAGATACTAGCTGACAGCATAAAGCTGGGCAGCAGAGATTATTCATCCAGAAGAGGAAAGAGAAATCAGTGGTGAGAGTGCAGCACAAACGCTGAGCCATAGCTCCTCTTTGACTCTTCATCAGATTGTGCATAATCTACTCCACGGACAAATGACCAAAAGGTAACATACTTACAAGAGGACTGCAAACTACAGCACACGGTCAGCACATCGGATAGGGCCTGGTTTATGACAGATTCCCTTTCAGAGTTGATAAAAAAAAAAAAATTAATCAAAGGCAAAGAGCAAGGCTATACAAAGGAAAACCATTTCAGCATCTTTACTGTATTGAGCATCTTCACTGTTATTATCTCCTACGTAGATAAATATTTCTAGTCTAAAAGGATATTGCCTCAACCTTCTCATCTAGACATTAAAGAGGTTTGATGGCATCGCAGATTTCGATTACAGACTTAATTGTTACTTTTGTGCTAATATTACGGAAAACTGACCTTATAGCAATCCCTATTAGAGTCTGTGACTCATAAGTTAATTATTGTGATTCCCAACCTAACCTACTGCACTAGAAAATGAATCGCAGTAACCGCTGTGCTAGAGAAGGCATGTTATCCGTCCAAATGTCACTAGTAAAGAGACAAAGGTCTCAATAGAAGTGACAGCTTCACGATGCATATAAAGTTTTATTCTGTCTTCTGCCTCAAACTTACCCTGTTACTGACAAGTTCCCTGCCCGACAAAGAGACTCTTTCATTGCCCTAAGTTTATCATATCGTTCACATTCACAGACACAATAAAGTCTAATACTCTGTGACTTATTGCCACTGACAGGTCTATGTCATGCTAAATGCTGTAAACAATAGGATGAAATTAAGGTTATATACTTATTTATGGCTGACTTTAACATTTCTGAATGTAGAATATTTCATAGTAGGAGTTTACAGATGCAGAAAGTTGGTGGATTTATTTAGAAAATTACTAGTTTAGAGATTTCATTCATCAGTGAATTATTTAGACTATGGATAAAATTACATGGTGAGTTATGGTTTATTGCGGAGATAAGGCAGCATTAAAAAACACAGAGCATAAGTATTCTTATTGCAGCCAAGGTAATATCTAGAGCAAAGTGGAAATTGTATAAATAAGGAAAGGAAGGGAAGGGAAAGGAAGGGAAGGGAAGGGAAGGGAAGGAAGGAAGGAAGGAGGAGAGGAGAAAAAAGAGAGGAAAGAAGGTAAAAAGGAAATAATAAATGGAAGGAGGAGAGAAGAAAGGAACAGAGGGAGGGAAGAAAAGGAAGAAAAAAGTAAGAAAAAGTAGGATGAAGGGTAAAAAGGGAAAAAGAAAGTAGAGAAGGGAAGATGGAAGGAAGGAAATATTAAAGGGAGAGAGGGAGAGAGAGAGTGAGAGAGAGAGAGAGAG
The DNA here is from genome assembly GCF_027789765.1 of Dendropsophus ebraccatus. NCBI lineage: Eukaryota > Metazoa > Chordata > Amphibia > Anura > Hylidae > Dendropsophus > Dendropsophus ebraccatus. The sequence goes on from NC_091457.1 coordinate 125,798,035, forward strand.
AGAGAGGGGGGGGGGGGGGTGAGGGGGGGGGAGAGGGAGTAAGGTGTGGACAAAATAATGATGGATATCAACCCAGATACACCGCATCTGAATTCTGTCCAATATCTAGAGCACAGGACTTTTCTCAACATTTACACATTTCAGAGACACTTTTTCCTGCCAGATACAAAAGAGGTGTGGTCTATGTAAAAGGGGTGATACTGCGTGACAATGTGCCAAATTCTAGTACAGTTTAAGCAAACTAATAATTGGTCTAAACCAATTTAGATGTGACAGACAAACAGCCACACTGATAAATCTGGTGCAGTTGATGACTGTATACACTACATCTGCACATAAAAAGTTTTTGTAAATCTGGTTCACAATATTAATGCAGCATAAGGTTTTCTATATCTATTTGCAATGTTTAATCTATTGTGTGACATATGTAGATAGATAGATAGATAGATAGATAGATAGATAGATAGATAGAGTCTGCTCTGTTAACAGTTTATCTTCCTCTATTAGCAGACTGCCCGTTTTTTAGATTGACAAGCTGTAGGTGACAGTTCTGCTTTAAAATTCTACTCAATATTAGAAGAAACATTGTTATTAGGAAAAAGCAAGCAGCCTTGCTCTAAGGACCTTAACCTGGCAATGTATTGTTAACTTTAATTTCATCTCATTTCCCATCTTCCCATTTGTTCCAACTCCGCTATGGATTTTTTGTTGAAAATTGAGGCTACAAAGATTAGGTTCTATGTGACTATGATTTATAAGGTTTCTCTATTTCACAATCCATGGTTGTTATAAGCCTATTGTTAATAACAATAGGACCTTATTTTGTCTGAGTTTTAAGGTCTAGTGTGGTGTTTCGATGACTGTGAAGCAGAGAAAGCCCTTTCTTTCACAAAATTACTCTATTACTAATCATGGCATAAGAAAAAAAACTGTCAAAAAGCTATTTTCTTATGTTGTTGGGTTTCATACGATCTGGAAGAAAAAAACTTTAAACATAAAATAGAACCGTTAATAAGTTTGGTTTTCTACTAGTGTTCAATTCCGGACCTTTGCTTCCTATGAAATTAATTATTATTCTTTTTTTTCCATTTTAGCACCAACCCTCAATGATGTTATTCTTTCCATAATTATAAGATTTGTTTATTAATGTTATTAGTAATCTGTAAAATATGTCACAATGTTCTAAGTTGAACAAAAGTCATGCACTGTTAGGCCATGTTCACACAACGTATGAGACCGGCCGTTCCATGACCCGGCCTTACTGCAGTACCGGCTGGATGATCTTTAGCCCCGCAGAGTTCTGGTGCGAGCGCATACCTGAGAGCCCCGCATCAGAACTCTCCACTGTACGCTATGGAGCGAGCGGCCAGATCGCCTCGCACCACAGTGTGCACTGACAAGTCAGTTGTTTGCGGCGTCGCGAGAGATCCCGGCCGGAGCCCAGGATACAGAATCCCATAGGCAACAAAGGCCTATACAAAGAAAATATACGTTGTGTGAACATAGCCTTAGGTATAAGGCTAGATTCACACATAGTATTTGGTCCTTCATTTGGAGCCAACACAGAGACAATCTATAATGGAAAGCTTTGCACTTGCATTACTGTGGGTGCCTAAGATAGTGCATCCACACTGTGCTTGCAGTGTACATTTTGGCATACAGTATGCACAGAGAAAGCAATACGTATGTATGTTGAATACACCAAAAGGTTCTGTAAGCAGCCGCTGTGCTGCTCTTCTCCGGGATGAACCCTGGTAGCATCCTTTTTTACGGGTGAGGCAGCAGGGATGATTTTGTATATCAAGTGTGAACATTGGTTGATTCTGCTTTGGGCTTGTTGATTGATTTCTGGTTAACGTCTGTGCATTTTCTGGAGTGATTTCTACCAGAATCTAAATTACTAACTCCTTGCCTTGCCATGATTGACAGCCCTATCCTCCTGTCTAAGTCCTTGTCTGTATGCCCCAATCAACTCTGAGACCAACCCTTATTTCCTTTAAAACTCAGTCATTCACTATGCCTGGTGCCTGATATAGTGTATACTTCGTGTGCCTATACTCACTTCCTACCATGTGATTTGGTCTGTATTTTTGTCCTCTGATTTGTTCTTTTTTTTTACAGTAGGGTAGGCAGTAGGTAGGAACAGTGGGTGTGGGATAGCATTAGGACTGCACTTGTCATTGTGTCACCTGTTTGTGCCCAGACCTGTCGTGACTGGTCCCCATTTAACTAAGAGTAATAAAGGCATTTTTATTAGAGCTTTTTTAATTATTTTTTTACATAGGCATAAACCCAAACTTACTGCAAGTTTTCTCATCTTTAACTTGCAGCAATCAGCCATAAAACAGTTATTTAGCAGTGTTCTCAGACAGGTTATTAAGCCTTACTATGTCAATTCCTCAGGAGTGAAAAGTGTCCTTGCAGTACAACAGTTTGCACAGTCATTTAAAACACACTGTTCTTTTTAACTTAAAGTGTGACATTTAAATGTCATTCTTCAGAAATCAATAAATATCAATAGTACAAGCGATTTTAAGAAACTCTGTAATAGGTTTTATTAAGCAAAAGAGTTTCCTTCTGTACCCAAAAAGCCGTTTTCCTACCTCCCCCCTCACTTTAGAAGATGCAGGATTTCTGTGTCCATCATTCTCTATGAAGAGGGGAGGAGTCGAGCGCGGGGGGGGGTGATTGAGCACAGATAGGAGAGAAGGCAACGCTGCAAAACACTACATCCTGCAATTTTATCTCACCAAGCTCCTAGATAAGCACTGACCTTTCTGACCTCTAAATCCAGTGCTTTATGTGTCTCCAAACTGTACAGCTGCTTCTCTGCTCTCACTGCTCACTCATCTTCCTCGACCCCTCCCCCTTCCATAGGTTATAATGGACTTAGCAAACCCTTCTTCACTTCTTTGTAATAAACACAACTTTGCCTGATAAAGAACAGATAAGAAGTGAGAGGAGGGGGGAAGGGTGCTGGAAAACAGCTTTTTGAGTATAGGAAGAAGCTTTCTTGCCTAATAAAACCTGTTACAGAGTTTCTTAAAATCGCTTGTACTATTAATTTCTGCAATAAAAATTGAAATGACAATTATGCTTTAACAGCAAGCCAACCTGCTAGCAAATATCTTTATTGCTTCACTGGCTTTCACCAGCATTCCTCTTTCCCAGGGGTGTAACTACCACTGTAGCAGCCATAGCGGTTGCTATGGGGTCACCGCTTAAGGGGGCCCCATGGCCTACTCCTGCAATACTTTGGGCCCCCTGAGCTGTCATCATTTGCAGCACCAGGTAGCCGATCAAGCCTCCTGGTTTCTGAAAATGTCCCTTTAGTTGCAAGCGCTCCTAACAGGTGCTTGCAGTTATGACGACACTTAATGGCTTGACTTGATTGCTTAGTGGTCAGCCGGAAAGGCGTGTCCAATCAAAAGTTTTCAATGGGGCCCAGCCAAGCCAAGCCTGAACAAGCCTACAACTGGGCAGAAAGGATCCAAATGATCTCTTTTTATAGCACCCTTGAGACATGGGTGGAGTGCAAACCAAAAGGAGGTAGCAACACCCCCCACATTCAACAGAAAAAAAAGAAAAAAGAAAGAATTGGCAGCACCTCTATGCCTTTGTTCACACTGCAGGTTGCACGCTGCTTGTGGCTTACAGTAAGTACAGACAGAAAAGCAAAAAGTGCAACAGCAACCCACAGGTGCAAGATCTTACTGTATATACTCCTCCCAGTGTAAACACGATAAAAACCTGCCCTGTAAACATTGAAACATTAGATCTTAGCAAACTATTTGATCAAACAGAGTGTACTATGTAACCATGTTAAGGTGTCCTAAGAGACAAGGTCCCTACTCTAGCATTTTCACACTAGCAATGGCCTCTCCTGGGCTGAAAAAACCTACAACTGGGCAGGAAGGATCCAAATGATCTTTTTATAGCACCCTTGGGACATGGGTGGAGTGCAAACCAAAAGGACGTAGCCACACACCCCACATTTACCACAAGTAAAAAAAAAAAAAAAAGGAAAGAAAAAATTGGCAGCATGTCTATGCCTGTGTTCACACTGCAGGTTGCACGCTGCTTGTGGCTTAAGTGCAGACAGAAAAACAAAAAGTGCAACAGCAACCCACAGATGCAAGATCTTACCATATATACTCCTCCCAGTGTACACACGATAAAAACCTGCCCCATAGTATGTGCACTGTGAGAAGTATATACGGTAAGATCTTACAAATGTGGGTCGCTATTGCACTTTTTGTATTTCAGGCTGTACTTAAGCCACAGGTAGCAAGCAACCTGCAGTGTGAACAGAGGCATAGAGGTGCTGCCAATTCTTTCTTTTTTTTCTGTTGAATGTGGGGTGTGTGGCTATCTCCTTTTGGTTTGCACTCCACCCATGTCCCAAGGGTGCTATAAAAAGAGTTCATTTGGATCCTTTCTGCCCAGTTGTAGGCTTTTTCAGCCCAGGAGAGGCCATTGCTAGTGTGAAAATGCTAGAGTAGGGACCATGTCTCTGAGGACACCTTAATGTGGTGACATGGTACACTCTCTTTGATCAAATGTTTGCTAAGATCCTTATTTTTCTAATTCAATATCTACTGGGCAGGTTTTTATTGTGTGTACACTGGGAGGAGTACAGTATATACGGTAAGATCTTGCACCTGTGGGTTGCTGTTGCACGTTTTGTATTCCAGTCTGTACTTAAGCCACAAGCAGTCTGCAAAATGCAGTGTGAACAGAGGCATAGAGGTGCTGCCAATTTTTTCTTTTTTTCTTTTCTTGTTGTTTTTTTCTGGCAATTTTTTCTCTTTCCCTTTTTAAAAGTATTTTAGGTGTTATACATTCATTGAAATGAAGATTTCTTCTTTGGAATATGTTCACACAAAGTATAAACAACAGAAGGTAAACATATACATTACCACACGTCTACTTTATACGGTTCAGTGTACAACCGTCCAGTAGTCACGTGCAGAAAGCCTTTCATTACTCTCCACTTGAGAACAGAGAATATTTACACAAGGCCCTCAACATGTTCTTTCCTGACTTTCTAGAATTACTTGTAGCTTCTGAAGAAAAGTTTAATTAAAGTATGTGCGTAGCATAACTCCAGGCAAAATAATTATTTGTATTCTCAGCAATTGTACCTTTTTTTTTCCTTTTAAGATTTTGTTTAACCTAAGATTAATAATTTTGTCATGCTCCATCTTTGTATCGTCTCAGTGACTGAGACTCACCTTAATATCACTGTTTGACATTCGGAGACTCTCTGGAGAGCAAGGAAATCATTCTGAAATGAGGTGTACAAAGGTTATTAAATTGACAGTTAAAATTCTAGTCCTGTCCATTTCTCTTTACCCCTAATTAAATGTCAAGAAACATGATATGGAAATTTCCTAGTTGGGTACGTGTCGTTAACATTCGTGAAGCCAGAGGGTTAATATGACACCCATCATAGAAGATGTGTTCCTCATCTTTTTGCCCCTTAATCTAATAATCGAATAATTTTAGACTTCTTTTAGATTATTATGTCCATTGTTAAGGTATAACCTTCCTAGAAGCACCTTTAATTGAGTGAATTAGGTAAAGTGTTATTTAAATGGCATGGGGGATTATCATATTTGCAGAGGCTATTATGAAAGAAGATGGATAATTAGGGTTCCGGAGACTATTTCATCAGGCTAGGATGATATATTCACATGGCAGGACTTCTCAGGTGTTAATGTACTTTTCCAACATGGTCTTGATGCTTCTTTCAGTATCAGTATATGATATGATAACCGATGTTACAGGGAAGGTCCACCTATTAACACATTGTCATAAGAGGTGAGCGAGTACTACTTCATCGAGTACACTATTCGAAATACGCGATTTCGAATGAGTATTCGATCAAAACCCCAGAAAAAATTTAATTCCTCTCCCACCTTCCCTGACGTTTCTTTTTATCCAATAACTATGCAGGGGGTGTGGTACAAGCACTAGGAGAACACAGGCAGTGAAAAAAAAAATCACTTACATTCATTGGCTGGCTAAACCATGTGACCTTTACAGTAATGGAATAGTGGATTTGAAATTCGTTTTCAGATGACACTTGGAGCTGGAGAGGGAGACAGTGTTTAGCAGGGACAGTCAGGTAATAGGTCATATTAGGCAGGAGAAAGCCCCCAAAGCCTTTTTTAGGGCTAAAGCTATAGAAGGAACACATTTATCTAAAGATACACTGCTATTAAAGCGGCTAGCAGCACGTAGGTCACATAGGTGTGTTCAGACAGGCAGCTGGAGTGTATTCACTGTGAGGAATAGGCTGCAGTGTATCTGTCTATAGATTGTACGACTGTGCCAAGGCAAAATATATAAGTGTGGAGCTACTGTTCTGTGTGCTATGCACCACATAATAAAGTCAAACGCCTGTTGCCTGCAGTAGGGCATTCTTGTAATACATCAGAGAGGGTATACGGCTATATACTCCTTGTGTGCCAAGTCCAAAAATATAAGCATGCTGCTAGTGTTCTGTGTGCTGTGAGCCACATAATAAAGTCAAACGCCTGTTGCCTGCTGTAGGGCATTCTTGTAATACGTCAGAGAGGGTATACGGCTGTAAACCCCATGTTTGCCAAGGCCAAAAATATAAGCGTGCTGCTACTATTCTGCATACTGTGCACCACATATTAAAGTCAAATGCCTCTTTTTTGCTGTAGGGCATTCTTGTAATATATTAGTGAAGGTATACGGCTGTATACTCCTTGTGTGCCAAGGCAAAAAATATAAGCATAGTGCTACTGTTTGAATGCTTGTTGCCTGCTGCAGGGCATCTTTGTATTACATTAGTGAGGGTATACAGCTGTATACTCTTGTGCCTAGGCAAAAAATTTAAGCATAGTGCTAATGGTCTGCGTATTGTGCACCACATAATAAAGTCGAACTCCTGTTGTCTGCTGTAGGGCATTCTTGTAATACATCAGAGGGGGTATACGGCTGTAAACTCCTTGTGTGCCAAGGCAAAAAATAAAAGCCTGGTGCTACTCTTCTACGTGCTTGTGCGCAACATAAAGTCTAATGCCCGTTGACTGCTGTAGGGCATTCTAATATATCATAGAGAGGGTATAGGGCTGTATACTTGTGTGCCAAAGCCAAAAATATAAACCTGGTACTACACTTCTGCTTGCATTCTAATACGCAAAAGAAGAAACACAGGACTAGCCAGATATCCCTCCGGGAAAGACCCAGCCAAGGAGTGGCTCCTGTAAGGAAACCACCAAAACCACCATATTAAGTGGCCCGGAGGGATATCTGGCTAGTCCTGTGTTTCGAGACTCTTTGATGAGGCTCCACGGGCTCTTCTTTTGCATATTCATGTTTCCCAGGGGGCAATGCACCTAGGACTTCACTGCTTTGAGCGGTTTCATTAGCAGCCGGCGGTGTTGTCATTTGGCTGGTCTCCCTGAGTTCAGTAATCTGTTTCTCTTATGGCTCTACTAGGCATTGCTCCCACCTAGCCAGAATCCTGCTCCACACTGATGAGGGGCAACACCCTGAAAAAGCTGTATGTGGATGGTTACCTGACCTTGGTTTATCCCTTGTCATTACATTGACTTATAGGGACACTTAATATGGTGGTTTTGGTGGTTTCCTTACAGGAGCCACCCCTTGGCTAGGTCCTTCCCGGAGGGATATCTGGCTAGTCCTGTGTTTCGAGATGAGGCTCCACGGGCTCTTCTTTTGCATATTCATGTTTCTTAGGGAGCAATGCATGCATTCTGATACTGTATGTCATAGATAGAGTATAATGCTGTATACTCCTTGGGTGCCATGAGACCCACACTCTCTTATGTGGAATAAGGGCATATGGAAGTGGCAGATGACTTTAAAAAATTTAAAGAGGACGTGTCTGACTGCATCACACATCTGACTGCTTTCTGTCTATACCACTGTAAAGGAAAGAAGGTTTCCATGTATTTTCTCCACTTAACATAGAAGTTATATTGTGTTTGGAGTGTATGGTTCAAAGGTTGTGATAGTGGCGTAATACTGCAACTTTGGTGTGTTTGATGCACCCAGGCATGCTTCCCCTGCTGTCCCAGTTGCATTCCAGAGGTTGCATAATTTCTGAGGTGTCATTGTGGACTTGTTCACCTCAAAATGGTCGAATTTTGATTTCCAGGTGTCGAGCATTTTTCTCCCCTAGACTTTAATGGGATTCAATAGTCGATTAAATAGTCGAGTATTGGGGTCTACTCGACTCAATATTCGAAAATTTTAATATTTTACAACTCGTTCAGCTCTAATTATCATGTTTAGCTCCAATATTATGTGCTAGTTGATTTATCTTTATAGTGCTGGAAGCCCAGATTTTCAGATACAGCTCTACATCTACCCTGTGGCTATGTTATCACAACCTATAATTTCATTAAACAACGGCCGTAGTTGCAGTTTTGCAACCATGGCCATTATTTAATGAAATTGCCGATTACATTGATTGTAATGGAGTCCCGGCTGAAGTATACACACTCTGTATACACTTAGGCCGGGATTCCTTGTGACCGCAGAAAAAAACTGATGGTTCAGACAATGCAAAGTGTGGCTCTGGACAAACTTTACATTGTTGGCTATGGGTAATTGGGATGCAGGCACACTATTCTAAAGAAATTAAGTTTATCCGGCCGGTACTGGCTGAAGGGAACTTCACTGACACCGGCCTTTCTGTGAGACGGCCGGGTCACAGAAGGGCAGGTGTCTTAAGTAGTGTGAACCCGGCCTAAAACTTTTGTTATGTTAGTTGAGATGAGAATACCCATTTAATTCTAATAAAGTGGTAAATATCATGTGAGTGTGTATGATGTATACATGCCTTTAAGTGTAAAAAAATTCACACACCCTGTCCGCTATAGAGCACAGTCATAGAGCTCTGGACAGTTCCTGACATGGACAGAGGTGGTAGCAAAGAGAACTGTGTCAGACTGGAAATAATACACCACTTCTTGCAGAACATACAGCAGCTGATAAGTATTGGAAGAAATTTCTGACACCAGCTTATTTTAAAGTACTCATTCAAGACTAGGGTCTTAATAAATTTTATGTGCTTCAAAATGTGCACTATGCCTAATGACAACATAATATTTCTGACAATTAGAAAAGTAGCGGCAATAATTAACTACTCATTAGCTTATTTTAACAAAATCCAGATTACATCTCATTGGATGTAGCTGCCTAATTAGGTCATTGATTTATTCCGCTCTCCAGCTACATTTGGCCTCACTCACATTGTACTAATACTGGATACAAATTGCCATATTGGAACCTACTAATAACATAACGATTAGTTTTTTTGTCCCTACCAGCATGCGATAGAAAAATATAAATTTAGACTTGTTTATTGATCATAAGAAAAGACAAAAAATTGTTAACACCTTTTGTACCTTCAAACCCAAGATTTCTGTAGTTGATATCATGAGTCACTTACACAGCTTTTTTGGATTCAGCTTTTCCCTGGCATCTGGGGTGGAACGGCAGGGAGCAGAGCAGCGCTGAAAGGCCGTCGGCTTTATGTGATGAGCACAAATCAAACGACTCGCTTCACTTTGTTTAGATGAGTGATTCACTCATCCCTAATTGAGCCCATCTGGGGCTCCTTATTAATTTCCCTATAGGTTAAATGCTGAGACCACCTAGCTAAGGAAGATCGTGGTGTCCACCAGAACTCCTAGGTTTAGAGAGGTCAGTAAGATTCTTTTTTTTATCACAATTTTGCCATTTCTTAACAACTGGACAGCAAGACAGCAGGGGCTTGACCGTTTGTATCCTTGACCAAGGAATAAAGCAATAAGAAGTGAGTGCCGTGGTAATTATTCTACAACCACTACACCTTCTTTACTATAACCACATCCTCTGCACCCACAGCAGCCTCCCACATAGAAAGATAGAGACGGCTGAATTCATGACTAGAGTGTACAACAGGAAATCTGTTACAGAATATACATTAGACAGAAGGATAGGCTAACAAAGACAACAGAGCTGAAAGTATGTGTGAGAAACAGGAGGAAAGCATGAAAAACCACAGAAAGTTAATAAAATAGCTTTATATACCAACGTATGTTCCTTTATCAGACAGTTAAAAATTGGCTTAATCAAAAAACACCTTAAAGTTTTTATCAGTAGTTGCTGAAGTTTTCAAATGTGATTCTTAAATTCCTACTCCATACCCCATGATTCCAGACTCTTTACAGTTCATAGTCCCATTATGGTTTTTCCTGCCTGTTTCCCAGTCAATCCTAATGCTGTGGTATATTATCGGCCCCATAATATAAAGGAGCTTCACTATGTAATTGCAGAGGGGACTTATTTTAGGGGTGCAGTGATGATCTCTGTGGTTGCCAATGTAAATAGAATATGATTTTTTTTCATCCTATAATTATCTTCATTTGATATTTTTGCATTTCCCCATGATCTTTTTTTAGTATACTATTTAATATACGGTACATTAAAAGAAAACCAACACCATTACAGGCAACCTTGTGGTCCTGTGGTGAGCTCTTTCTAGTTATCTGTACATCTTACACTTGTCTCAGCACTGCAGTGCCCTTATACTGTACATATAATGAGTCTGTGATAATTTCTATATACTTCTGCACTATATATATATATATATATATATATATATATATATATATATATATCCACACTATAGAAGAATTTAAATTTTACTACACATAGTGCAATTCAGGCATTTTTTTCCACCCAGAGACAGAAGTATGTTTTCAGATATTTTAGAGATTTACCAGGGCTGGATTAAGATTTGTACTGGAAGGGACAGTAAGCCAATGACCTGCACCGATGCCCATTACAGAAGCTCTGGCTTCGGTGCTTCCTGCTAGCCCTCTGTACATGTACACACAATACTGTCTATTACGGCGGTTACCATCCCACTGTCTCCTCTACCTCCTATCTGTGGGTGAGTGGAATCTGCTTGGCAGAAATGCTAGCAGCACAGTATCCTTAATAGGACACTGTAAGAAGTAAGAGTAAAGAATTATTTTTACACACGTCTTACACTTGACTACTTACTAGGACATAGTCAGAATTCAAAGCCAAGAATCATTTTTACATAAGTGTGATACTGTACCTGACCCTGATACCTCAGTATTGAAAACTACCTTCTGATACCTGACTTATGACAACTAACTTCTGACAACTAACTACTGATTTAGGACTACTGAAAACTGACCTCTGACCTCTGACCACTGACCACTGACATCTGAGAAATGACTACTGACAACTGACTTTCAACAAATGACTACGTATACCTGACTTCTAATAAAATGATGTGTGATATCTGATCTATGAAATGTCAGTATTTAAGTATTCCAATCCCTATTCATTTTGAGTTTTAATTTCTCTTCAATTGCCAGGCAGCCCCTAGCTTATTCAGGTAATAAAATAAAGTGATATCTGATCTCTGACTTGTCAGAAGTGAGAAGTCCTGTTTATTGCATACAGAGCTGAGTTTTCAGGCAGCAACTTTAGTGCTTCTGCTTCAGGTCAGCAATAGGTCAGCTATTTGCAAAACTAAAACAAATGCAATGTTTCAAAACATTGTACGTTTCAAAAAGCTCTGTATGCAATGAACTAGTGAGACAGGACTTCTCACTTATGATAAGTCAGAGATCAGATATCACTTCATTATGTTACCTGAATATTGCAAGCTAGGGGCTGCCTAGCAATTGAAGTGAAAGTGAAACTTAAACTGAATAGGGACTTAATAATATTAACTATTGATATTTCATAGATCAAAAATCGCACATCATTTTATCAGAAGTCAAGTATAAGTTGTCAGAAGTCAGCTGTCAAAAGTCAGCTGTCATGAGTTTGAAGCCAGGTATTAGAAGTTAGTTTTCACACTTGTGTAAAAATGATTCTTAGCTTTTACTTCTGACTATGTTCTAATATGGACACTGTAAGGCAGAATGGCTAAAAAGGTCATGGGTAGAGAGTCACATCAAACCAGAACATCTGCCACAACCTGCAAAAACAATAAAGGAGTGACCCTAGCATCCATTCAGCACCATTTTACTTATCAAGGTGCACAGGGAGTATTTAAGCATTATAAGACACTTCAATTAGATGGATGCCCTTGCTTCCTGCTCTGCCATGATAACACTCCAGAACCAATCCTGGAAATCTGGCCAACATAAACATTTGTGGTTGTACATAGTATATTAAATGTACTGTGGCTCCTTATACTTGATTTAATCCCATATATTTAAAATATGTTGCATTATGGAGATACCATACCGCAACAACCTGCGAGTGTGAATTAGGCAGACAGACAGGGGGGAAACAATTTACAAGAGACATGGTGATATAAGGAAGCACCTGCAGGCAGACTGAGTGTTTCTGTCCACAACATTGACACAGTTTTGTCAGGGGCACGAGAGGTCCGTTCTGTAATTCTATAGTTCTCAGCTAGGGAGCGAGGATTCTTTGTAGCCTCACTACCCACTCTGTACTTGACAAGTCCTTACTGGAAACTTTTCAGGTCCTGGTTGAAACACCCTTGTTACAATGTTACCTGTGCTGTCTCTAAAGAAACCTTGGTTCTGCTGAGCTGTAATACTGAACATAAACAGAAACCTGAAAAGGGACTGGCATCCTGGGTTTAGTACTTTATGCACAGGGCTGTAGGTCCATGCGATCCTGACCCTGACTAGACTGAGCTAAACTGCTCTCTCTAGACCATACTGACCATACTATGCTGTCTTGCTCTGCTGAATGCACTGACTGAAGTGAACCCCTCTCTAAAATAAGTGTTAAAGGCTGTAGGAACAACAGCTTTTTTAGTACGGTTTTTAATTCTTATATGGAATATACATCATACAATATAACCCTTGCTATTAGCTCTGCCATTGTAAATTTTCACCAGTAGATGTCACTAATGTACATGTTACATAGTTACATAGTTAATACGGTTGAAAAAAGACACATGTCCATCAAGTTCAACCAAGGAGGGGATGGATACAGGGAAGGGGGAGTGATGATAGGTTCTATACATATGCATTTAAGTTATTTTGGTCTAAGAACTTGTCTAGCCCTGTTTTGAAGCCCTCTACTGTTTTTGTGCATTGTAATACACATAGGCAAACATAGTTGGTGCAATAGAAGAGACTAGGGATGGTCCGAACCGAGTTCGGTTCGTGTTCGTACGAACCCGAACCCTCGGTAATGATTCCCGCTGTCTGCCCGTTCCGTGGAGCGGGCGGATCCAGCGGGAGGACCGCCTGGAAAACTGGGATACAGCCATAGCCATAGGCTGTATCCCAGTTTTCCAGGCGTTCCTCCCGCTGTATCCGCCCGCTACATGGAGCGGGCAGACAGCGGGAATCTGCTGCCGAGAGTTCGGGTTCATCCGAACCCGAACCTCGGCAGGTTCGGACCATCCCTACAAGAGACGCCAAAAGGCCCTCTCACATGTGGCCTTACCATGTGCATGGGGCCTAAGTGATTCCTTACACAGGATCAAGATATGCAAGACAACTCAAAAGTAGCAGAATAGCATAATAGAAACAAATAGAAGTCTTCAAACAAAGAAGAACTCTCCGACCCACAGGTTTTATTTTTCTCCCCTCAATGACAGGGTAGAGGAATACAAAGCAGCTCTAATACTTTAAATTACCTTTAGTTTGCAAAAATGGACCCAAAGGTCCATCACACATAAATACAATGAAGCTAATTTTGTTAGGTTATAAACTGTAATTTCTTCTATTGTGTTCGTTTCTGCCAGCATTCGGCTGATTATTTCATAGCAATCTCCTATGTAGTCACTAAAAATACTTTTCTCTTAAAAGAATTCGGTAACAACATGATATATTGACATTCTTCAACTCTCCATAAAGAAGTGACCTTTATTTACGTTATTGAGTTTCTGCAATGTGCTGGGCTACCTGTGTGCTTCTTTCAAATAAAACGTCTATGCTCAATATGTGTTTCAATAGGTCAAACCAGGGTACAACTATTAATGCTGTAATATAAGTATGCAACCATGTTCAGGAGAAATAAACATTTAATAAGTAATCAAATTAGAAATACATGTAATACATATACAACTAATATACAGTGGTGCCTTGGATTATGAACATCATTTGTTCCAGGAATTTGCTTGTAATCCAAATCACTCTTAAACCAAAGCAAATTTTCCCATAAGGAATCATTGAAATGCAGACAAATACTTCCACATCCCAAAAATAATGATTTTTTTTTTTTAATTCCGAATAACAGATATAACAAATTAAACAAACATTTAGAAAGCTGGATATGTCATATTATAAGTTACTGTACAGTATAGCAATGAGCATGTGGAGTATAATAGATAGCAAGTGCATAAGATCATAGCACAGCAGGCTAGAACAGAGAAGCAAGGCTGCTGTCAGAGGTCTGTGTCTAGTTGAGGGTAAGTGCAGGCAGATTATAGCAGCAGTGTGTATAGCTGAATGTAAGTGCAGGCAGATTATAGCAGCAGTGTGTATAGCTAAATGTAACTGCAGGCACATTATAGCAGGAATAGAGAGGAAAGGAAACACAATGGCTGACAGAGCCTGCAGGGAGCATAAAGGAATGAGCAGTGCATACTGTATGTGGCCACATAAATGCAGCACTCTCTGTCCCGGGATAGAGGGGTTACAGCTATGGAGAGAGAGGGGTTACAACTATGAAGAGATTGCCTACACAGTCCTGTCCCTTGATGCAAGCCCCAGCCTTAAGTGCACCTGCTATGATTTGGAACGTAAGGGAGACTTCCTAGGTTGGAGTACAGTGCTGTAGACCCCGCTTTGCAGACCATGCCCCTCCCCTACTGCCCCTCCCACCCAGTACAGGGAGCTCTTAAATCAAAGCAATGCTCTTAAACCAAGATGTAATTTTGAAAAACTGTGAGCTCTTCTTGCAAAACGCTCTCAATCCAAGTTACTCTTAAAGGTACCACTTTATAGGGAAATGTGATGCCAATGATGCCCCTTTCATTCCCTCATATGCCAGGACTATTTGTTTGAAGTTATACTGATACATTGGGGAACTACGTGACTGACAATTTCTTATATCACATGTTTCTTTAACTTTTTCATTGATATTAGTCGCATAAACATCAAATTCTGAGGAGCACTGAGTGACTGACATGTGGTGCTCCTTGTGTGTGTGTGTGTGTGTGTGTGGGGGGTGATGTTAAACATATCATCAAGCAATAGAAAAAGATAGGTACTTTCTTCCAGAGACAGTACCCCTCTTATCTCCAGTTTGGTTGGGGTTTTGCAAGTTAATGGAGCTTAATTGCCAACCACACCTAAACTGGAGACAAGAATTGTGCTGTCTCTGGAAGAAAGTGTCCATGTTTTACTAATACTGGATAACCCTCTTTAACCACTGTGTAAGGGTACTATTACACGGAACGATAATCGGCCAAATCGGCCCAATTCGGCCGATTATCGCTCCATGTAATAAATACAACTATCCCATGATCGTTGATATAGCTTCTGACCTATTTTAATCGGGCGCCGACCGCGTACCGCTACGTGTAAGCGAGCGACACTCTAGCAGATTGCTGCTCATTTACAGGTATTATCGGGCCCCCATCGGCCCGTGTAATACCACCCTAAGTGGGACTCTGCTTAAAGTGATCACAGACAATGCAGTTGCAGTAAACAAGAATAAGTTTTATAACTTTTGTTCATTCTATAATGTCACTGTGGATCTCTGAGAGGGTTCTCATTACTACGGCCTTAGGCTATGTTCTCACTTTGGCAACGTATTGGGAGAACACAGTGGTCTTGTTATATAGACGGCCGCTAAAGATCATGATCATTATTAGCAGTCGTCTATATAACAAGACAGCCACATTCCCCTGTTATGTTCTCAAAGTGGGAACAGAGCTTTATAATGCTCCTAATGGTGTCCTACCTAGTAATAGTACTGTTGTGTTTCAATAACTGTCCACATTTGCAGGGACCCACTGATACAAATAGGTGATATAGACGCACAATGGCTTAATATTTTTTTTTTGGGAGAATGGTTCATGTCCCCAAATCTGATCCGTAACACCTACAGATGTGTGTATGGGGCCATAGAATGAGTCTGCATGTGAAATGATGTGCGAAAGGGGCCGTAATGTCACATGAGTCACTGGAATATAACAATTTTTAGGATCCGACTTGCACCACAAGATAGAATAATATAAATGTTTAGGTCCATTATACAGTGAGAAACCAGACACTTTCTAGAGCAACATAGAAAGTTTATTAATGCCAATCTGATTCCTAGGTCAAAAAAGAGGGTCATGTAAGGGGCAAAGAGGGACGTGGGTCAAAAGTAGGGACTGTCCCTACAAAAGAGGTACACTTGGGAGGTATGCAGTAACATGGCCTCCACACATTAATCCCTGCTTTCTGCTCCCACACATTTATAGTAACCCCACACAGTTTTGTGATCCCTCTTTACACTCACACAGGCTTAGTAGCCCCTGTATGCAGAATATATATTTTTTTAGACAATTAGAAACAGTTCAAAGTGATCTCTCCCTTTTCTAAAACTGGGGTGTGTCCTCTTTCTGCAAGTGGCATCCAGGTAAAGGCTATATGTTGCAGTAACATGGCTCCTGTACCCGGAAGCTACATCCTTGGCTGTCATGACCTGATTTGGGTCACATTTACAAGATTGGTTCTCTGCCTGTCCTCAGTTCCCAACTGGATCAACATCCTGAGGAAGCAGATCCAAATGAAAGTAGTATTTTAAGGACTTATTAATAGGAAGGGGGCCAGTCTATTTGGACTTGGAACCCCCTTGCCCAAGGCTCTATAACGGGAAATGGGGCAGACTACCTAGGACAGCTGGACAGTCTCCAAAATCCAAGACTGTCCTGCTAAATCCCGGACTGTTGGGAGGCTTGCCTTCGGAATCAGGGTTAGCAGTCACAATTTAATGTTTCTCTAATTCTCCATACATATCATGTTGTGGAAACATCAACAGTCAATAGGGTGTGTCTAAGTACATTATACTCCTTATTATGTTTACTAGATTGAATATAGTCAAACAGTGGCCATGTTCAAACCATTATACTCAAAGGAATGGTCTGCTGCTCCTTAAATTTATCAAACCCTTTCTTGTGCTTGTACTGAACCTAAATTTCCAACATTACTGAGGAATTACACTTGTGGGTGGGTGGACTTGATATACTTCTCACAATTACCATTTCTGTGTGTTGGCATGTTTTATTGTCGGACTCATCAGTTCTTTTCCTTGTAGAAATGGCATGACCATTGGAATATGAGAATCAATATGGCCAATATAATTTTGGCATTTAATAGTTCATAAAAAGCAATTAATAGTATAGTAAAGTAGTGTTCAAAAACAACCAAAAATTTACCAAAAGTGAAAGGCAATAATGTAAACTAGTTCATAATAACTTAGACACTGGATATAGTTTTAATTTCAACAAGTCAGGTAGTCAATCAGTCAGATGAAAAGCTGTGATTATTTTTAGAGGTAAAACCTTATAATCTAACAAATTGTCTGAGAAATCTCATTACAAGCTAGAGATCGGTCAATGCTCAGACTTGCCACCGTATTCCTATAATGGCTGTTATCTACATCCATTATAGAGTTAGCTATACATGAGGACACACAATTACACAAATTACCAGACCAGGGTATCTTCAAATGCCTACTAGAATTTGTAATGTTAAAAAACAAAAGAAGGCGACTATCGAGATGTTAACAACCAATTTGGATGTTCACAATCAAACACATTTGGATTAGTAAGGAAACTGATAAAAAGAGCATACAATAAGTTTAATTACAATACAGAATAATAAGAAAACAATGAGTAAAATAGTTTTATAACACATGGTAGAAAAAT
Source organism: Dendropsophus ebraccatus (assembly GCF_027789765.1). NCBI lineage: Eukaryota > Metazoa > Chordata > Amphibia > Anura > Hylidae > Dendropsophus > Dendropsophus ebraccatus. The sequence goes on from NC_091457.1 coordinate 125,815,925, forward strand.
ATAAATGAAAAGTAATTTGGATGTATGTGCACCTGCTGCTTACTGTACTTTTGCATATTATGTGCCTAAACCTACTAGGTCAATACAGTACTGCCTGATTCTATGGTGTGTATGGGGGATATCAGACTCTACCAAATGGCAGATGCCAGAAACTTAAAAGCATCAGGTGTTTTAGATATAAACATATCTCAATCCTTTATCTAAGGGTCAGACTACCTATCTGGCAATTCTTGCAAATGCCAGTTGGTGGGTGTCAGCAATGGCTGCTCTTTATTTCCTTTCTCATAAGTCGTTCACTCCCTAGGGAGATATTCACACAACGTATTGTATATTTAATCAACGTATATAAAATCACAGCCGTGGCACAACGAGAATATATAATATTATATATTATATTATGATTACCTGAATATACTTGCATTGCTGTTTATGGGATCCCGGTAGGAGCATATACACATATGCTCAGTTTAAGTTTTTTACCTCACATGCCCACTCCCCCCACCCCCCACCCCCGCAATGCAATCGCGGAGGGGCGATCCTTTCTGCCTACCCAGCCAAGCCTTGGCGTCTGACTGATGCTGATCCCGGCTCGGTAGCTGCTTTACCAAGCCCTAAGGTGCTGAATTCTTTAACAACTCCTCACTCCTCTTCCCATCCCATCCCTGATTCTGTATCCATAACAGTAAGGACTCAGCTTCCAGCTGACTGACAGTCAAGCAAGGGTTGGGAGGGTTGGGAGCGAGGAAGCATATACAGATCTCGGCTTTGTGAATAAAGGTCTATACACTTTAATCATCTGATTCCCGTGCCCTGAATTGCCAACCCATGGCACATAATGGATTATCTACTAGATAGACAGTAGATTTAATAAATAACTATATATGTCAGATAACGTCCCTGACTTCTCATACAGACTTTACTGTCCCCCTCTCATACTGTGCTCTTAGCTAAATGTTCTGAATAACCATGAATGGCAGAATAAACGGTCACAATCTCTCATGTTAAAAACCCACAATGCCAAAATATGAGTCTGCAAACTAGACAGAGTAATAAAAAAAAGCTTCTTGCCTAAAAGTAATATAAAAATAATTGCCTCTGCTGTTTACTTCTGATCTCCTCGACGAAATAATGAAGAGCTTATAAATATTTCAGTAACATTTTATTGTTATTTCCAAATGTATTCACAAAATGCCCTCGGGCCCCAAAAAACTGCTTTAAAGTAAGGAGCGGGTGACCGGACTCGTGCCCCGCCTCTTCACCAACAGTCTCGGAATAGTACGTATAAACATTGGAGTCTGCACACAGATAATGTTATCTCCGTGTTATTATCTATGTGCTTCTTGTCTAATGATTCACTTATACTGGAGAAACATACAAACCTAGAATTATTCTGTCAGATAAAGGCCCACGGATCTGTCTGGTCTGCCCAATTATGCATCTGTGGTGGGAACACAATGTTCTTGTTTGCCATTCACTATGGCGTTTTGCTGATCTCCAGAATTATTGCATTTGTTTGCAGTTTTAGAATGTAAAATTTTGATGTAAACTTTCTCTATTATGCGAAGGCAACCTGTGGCTCTACAACAGCTGGGAACTACAGAAGTAGCCGGGGAAGATGGAATTCCTATATAATAACTCTACTATGCTGCTTTGTATGCTCTTGAGATGATAAATTGGACTTTATTCTCTATGGAATTTTCCACATCATTCACTTATAACCAGCTGCAAGTGTAGAAATTGATAAAATACTGTGAGTCAACCTATTTTACTGCACAGGTAATAAAGACACAATACATATCACGATTTAGACTTTTGTTCTTAAAGGGAAACTTTAGCAGGTTAGACACATCTGACCTGCTATTTCCCTATAGAGCACAGGGAGCTGAGGATGAAGGTAATCCTCTACATCCTCGGCACCGCTTTTGTGCAGTTTGTAGTTAAATCCCTATGCCAATAAGGCAGTTCGGTACACTGGGGACGGACCTACCACCCCCAGTGTACTGATTCACCCTGGCCAGCTCACCCCCTGGTCTGTCCGTTCTGCTGATATTCATTAAAAGGGGCAGGCCAAGGGCAGGGTAGTTAGGGCACATTGGTGCACTAAGAGTGATAAGGCCCTCAGTGCACCAAACTACCTCATTAGCATATGGATTAAACTAGAAAATACACAAATACAGTCCCAAGAATGAAGGTAAAAACCTTTGTCCTCAACCCTACTGTGCACTATAGGGAAATAAAATCAACTTCTGCTTCTAGTTTACCTTTAAAGCGGCAAAATTGATTAATGGCCTATCCTTAATATAATTCATCAATGGACCATCATATGCATGCTAACCCATCGATATTCCTACCAATCAGCTGTTGAACATGGTTGCTGCTAAACCTACACTACACCGGAACAGGGCCAGAAGAAATTGGTGTCATTCACTGTGTAGTGACTGTGGCTGATTACTGGAGCTCAAGTCCTGTTTACTGCATGATCCTTGTGTACTACATTAACCCTCCTGAGCTTGACCCAGACCACTAACTCTGAATCTGTGGAAGTTCTCTGCCTGTATCTGACTCTGAACGTGTTCCACCTCCTACAACTCTTTAGTCTGGGCCTAACTCTGCTACCTGGTTGGCAGCCTATTACCCACAGATGTACCAGTCCCACCTCTACCGGTTTCTGAATGCTGGCACTTAGGCCATCTGGACCAGGTCAGCCACTACCCACACTAGGACTATTTTTTGGTAGTGTCCTGCTATCCTCAAGCAGCAAAACACCAACAAAACATCCTTGAGTGAAGTAAAGGGTAGAAATCTGTAAAACACTTTGATTGTTCTCTTAAAGGGACTCTGTACCCACAATCTGCCCCCCCCCAAAAAAAAAATAAAAAACTATTTGTACCTTCGCATAGCTGCTTTTAATACAATAACTGTCCTGAGGTTCGTTTGGCAGGTGATGCAGTTATTGTCATAAAAAAACAACTTTTAAACTTGCAGCCCTGTGTCAAATTCACGTGGCCTAGAGTCTCTGTCCTCTAGGTTTGCACCGCCTCTTCATCCTTCCTCCCCGCCCTCCTCATCACTAGGAATGCCCCAGGCAGGATATTTCCTATTTATCACCTGAACACTGCACAGGTGCAGTGTTCACACAGGTGATGAATAGCAGAAATTGCTCTAGGGGCATTACTAATGATAAAGAGGGTGGGGAGGAGGGACGGAGAGGCGGTGCAAGCCTAGGGCACAGACACTCTAGGCCATGCCAATTTGACACAGGGCTGCAAGTTTAATTAAAAGGTTTTTTTTAAGGACAATAACTGCATCACCTGCCGAACGGACCCCAGGATAGATCTTGAATTAAAAGCAGCTATCCGAAGGTACAAGCGGTTTTGGAGGGTCAGATTGTTGGTACAGAGTCGCTTTAACTTTGGCCCAAAGGCAAACAGGTTGTTAAGTGCAGTGGGTCCACACCCATTAGTGCTTTACAATGGCCTTTATAATATAATATGATTATAGCATATGCTCTTTGCATATGTTTCCCGCATTCCTTGTGTGTATTCCAGTGCACTTTTTCCAGCCCAGTGTTTTACTAATTTTTAGTTCTTCATGATTGGAAATTAAAAGACAAAGGTGGCTGATTTTCATATTTTAAAAAAAACATCAGTTTTTGATGAGATATAACTTACTGCAATGGCAATGCATTGAAGTCAATGGAAAGACGGACGTCCAATGCACACAATGTATTGCATAATGGACGTTTTTGTGACAGACGTCAAAATAATTAACATGATCTTTATTTTCGGACGTCTTTTGCAAACAGCGGACGTTTTTATTAGTTGTTTACACAGTTTTTCTTTTGTCACAGTTTTCTCTCCGTATTGACTAATAAATTCAATGGACTTTTAAATTAAGCCGCACCCAAAGTCCAATTAATAACCCAAACTAGTATAATGTACCAACAGCTGTCCCTGCACTTAGGGGAGGCCAGACAGCTAAATGACGTCCTTTATTTTAGACTAAAAATTACAGACGTCATTTTAAACTGAGCATAGAAAACGTTGTGTGAACATAGCCTGTAACTGCATGAGAACAGCACAAAGGATGAAGGTAAGAGGCATACATTCATCCTCAGTGCCCCATTCGCAATAGGGAGCTATCAGCAGGTTAGATTCATCTAACCTGTTGAAAATTCCCTTTTAATACATATTTAACCCCTTAAGGACAGAGCCAATTTCGATTTTTGCGTTTTAGTTTTTTCCTCCTTGTGCTTAAAAGGCCATAGCACTTGCATTTTTCCACCTAGAAACCCGCATGAGCCCTTATTTTTTTGCGTCACTAATTGTACTTTGCAATGACAGGCTGAATTTTCGCATAAAGTACACTGCGAAACCAGAAAAAAATTCAAAGTGTGGTGAAATAAAAAAAAACCTGCATTTTGTTTATTTGGGGGAAATGTGTTTTTACGCCATTCGCCCTGGGGTATAACTGACTTGTTATGCATGTTCCTCAAGTCATTACGATTAAAACGATATGTAACATGTATAACTTATATTGTATCTGATGGCCTGTAAAAAATTCAAACCATTGTCAACAAATATACGTCACTTAAAATTGCTCCATTCCCAGGCTTATAGCGCTTTTATCCTTTGGTCTTTGGGGCTGTGTGAGGTGTCATTTTTTGCGCCATGATGTGATCTTTCTATCAGTACCTTGATTGCATATATACGACTTTTTGATCGCTTTTTATTAAAATTTTTCTGGATTTGATGCGAACAAAAATGCGCAATTTTGCACTTTGGGATTTTTTTGCGCTTACGCCATTTACCATGCGAGATCAGGAATGGGATTAATTAATAGTTCAGGCGATTACGCACGCGGCGATAGCAAACATGTTTATTTATTTATTTATTTGTTTACTTTTATTAATAACCTGGGAAAAGGGGGGTGATTCAGACTTTTATTAGGGGAGGGGGCTTTTTACTATTAACAACACTTTTTTTTTTACTTTTACACTTATACTAGAAGCCCCCCTAGGGGATTTCTAGTATAAGTGCTTTGATCTCTCATTGAGATCTCTGCAGCATAGATATGCTGCAGAGATCCATGAGATAGGCACTCGTTTACTTTCGGCTGCTGCAGCCGGAAGTAAACGAGTGCCGGGCCGGGGACGGCGCCATCTTGGAGCGGTCCCCAGCCGGCTTCAGTAACGGAGATCGCTCCTCCGGGATAACATCCCGGAGGAGCGATCTCCCCACTAGACACCAGGGATGAAGCTGGGTCCGGTAATCGGATGCAGCTGTCAACTTTGACAGCTGCATCTGATTACTGTATTAGCGGGCACGGCGATCGGACCGTGCCCGCTAATACCTGCGGTCCCGGGCTACAAGCGGCACCCGGGACCGCCGCGGTTCAGAGCGCGGCCGCCGCGCGGCCCCGCTCTGAACGTCCCTAACGGCATCAGGGCGTAAATATACGCCCTATGTCGTTAAGGGGTTAATGTTTTGGTTTGTTTGGACAGAGTACTGGAGCCATAGATAGAATCTAGGAAAGGTGAATGCTATAGTAAAGTCCTGTTTGGCTCAACTGTGACAAGCTGGCAATGCTAGATTTCTATGCGAGTAGACTGGCTAAGTCAAGGTAAGTTGTATAATCTTATCCAATATAATTGTCAAGTTCACCTTTAAGTCATTGAAACAAAGCTTAAGACAGCCTGTAGCATTCATTGCCCCTTACACCTCATCTGATGCAAAGTTAATATATTTAGTCATGAAATATACTCTGACAATGGCTTTTGCAATATGCAATATTCACTAGCATGGATTGGTTCTTGCAGAAATCTGCAAAATGAGTATAATCAGTATTCTGAAGTAGTTTGCAAATTAAAGATCTACTTGACCAGATAGAATTATAGAGCTGTTAGGACAGGGTGACACAGTAAAGTAATGGAATGGCCTTTAATCTCTCGCTGTGGGAATTATAATCTGTCAAAGGTTGCCAGCAGAATTTGCTTATTGGTTTAGCTCTGCAATTTTTGCGGAAAGGTTTTGTAAGATGAAAAATAAAAAAAAAGTTCATTTGGATAATGTTATGGACAGTCATTATCCCCAAATAACTAAGGCATGAAATAAATGCATGTTCAGGGCACATTATTTTTTTCTCTCCAAAATCTCATTTACATTAATTTGTGCTGGCGCTTACTATGAAATTGCATGCATTTAAATGTGATTGATGGATGGGTATATGTGTCAATTTAGAAAAGGATGGAGATGTTTCTTAAAGTGTGTGCTGCAAATGACAACTAATAGACTTAAAAGATCAACTAATCTTCTAAAAAAAAAAAATCACAGAAGAAGCATAGCAGATCTAGAATGCAAATTCTCCTTAAAAGCCATCAGGGCATTCTCCGGGGCTACAAAAGTCCCATATAGTTTACTCTATCCACTTGTTAACAATGCCACTCGGGCTACGTGTAGTCTTCCCCACTTAACTGGACACCACTAGGCTACTTTGTCGCCTTTCACATTAAATCTCATGGAAGTGCTTTGTAACAACAAGGTGGCGTATGCACGGCAAAGTTCTTCTTCTCCCAAAACATGATGAGCAAATCACTTGGAAATTTATTTCATGCGGTTAGCAAATATTCGCATGAATTCGTGAATATTGGCAAATCGCATACAAACAAATTTTTATTAAAACAGGCAAACTATAGTAGCTACAATAGTGGGACAGAGTAGCATTTTTTTTTCAACAGCTGTTGCTGTGACAGTGTTAAAATTTGAATTTTTTTTTTTTTAAATGTCAATCAGCCTGTCAATCATTCAATTTTCGCCACGGACAGTAGTGGATGTTGGTGGATCAGCGGCGTAATATCAATATTCTCCCAGGACAGCAGTGGACATTAATAAATGAGCACCCAGTAGGGTATTAAGATGGACACTGTGTTCACTGTGACTTCCTATAATGCACACCCAGCACCCAGTGACATGGTATAATGAACAACAGACACCCAGTTACTTGGTATACTGGCCAATAGCTTCACTGCTCCCACAGAAATCCACCCTCCTCTCCTCTCTGTCCATTTCTCTCTGTATTTCTCTCCCTGTTCTAACTACCTGCTGCAACCTTCTCTCCACTGTACACAGCCGACTGGCCGCCTCCTGGAAGCCAGTCACCTTATATAGAGGGTGTGGGGGGGGGGGAGGTGCTGACATCAAAGCAAATGTAATGCCCAATTTGCTGTTAATCGCAATTCATCAGATTGGCTCATCTATATTAAGGCTGGGTTCACACTATGTATATTTGAGGCTGTATTTGTGAGGCTGTATAGCAACCAAAACCAGGAGTGGATTGAAAACACAGAAAGGCTCTGTTCACATAATGTTGTAATTGAGTGGATGGCCGTCATTTAATGGCAAATTTTTGCTGTTATTTTAAAACAACGGCTGTTATATTGAAATAATGGCAGTTATTTACCGTTATATGACGGCCATCCACTCAATTTCAACATTGTGTGAACAGAGCCTTTCTGTGTTTTCAATCCACTCCTGGTTTTGGTTGCTATGAGGACCTGACTTGAGGACCAAATACTGCCTGAAGTATACAGTGTGTGAACCCAGCCTAAAAATAGTTAGGAACCACAGCTATGGTGTAAAAACAATGAAAATTACAGAGTGAAGTTGCCGAGTGCTGGGACACATATTGTCGAAAGTGGTGATGACTGGTAACACCAGAGCTCCAAAACTCACCTGGCATTAAAAGTTTTTTGAGATTCATGGTATAGGTTTTCCATGGTGGAGCAGCTGCACATAAGCCTTACATTACCAAGCACAATGCCAAGTCTAAGATAGAGTGGTGTAAGTCAGGCTGTCACTGGACTCTGGAGCAGTGGAAATGTGTTCTGTGGAGTGATGAATCACGCTTCTCTATCTAGCAGTCTGACGGATGAGTCTAGATTTAGCAAACGCCAGGAAATAGTTATAAACCTTATGAATCTCTGTTAACTGTAAAGTTTGGTGTGGGAACAATGCTATGGGATTGCTTTTTAAGGAATTGGCCTAAGCCTTTAGTTTTAGTGAAGAAAAATCTTAAAGAGGTACTCTGGAGGGAGTTATTTTTTTAAATAAACCGGTTTCATAGAGTTATATAGGTTTGCAAATTACTTATATTAAAAAATCTCAAGTCTGCCAATACTTATCAGCTGTTGTATGTCTTGCAGGAAGTGATGTATTCTGTCCAGTCTGACATAGTGCTGCCACCTCTGTCTGTGACAGGAAATGTCCGGAGCAGTAGCAAACCCCATAGAAAACCTCTACTGGTTTGGAGAGTTCCTGTCATGGACAGAGGTGGCAGCAGAGAACACTGTGTTAAACTCAAAAGAATATACCCCTTCCTGCAGGACATATAGCAGCTAATAAGTACTAGAAGACATGAGATTATTTAATAGAAGTAATTTACAAATCTGTATAACTTTCTTACACCAGTTGATTTGAAAACATTTTTCTCTCTCGGGATTACCCCTTTAAAGGGGTTGTCCAGCAAAAATATTTTTCTTTCAAATCAACTGGTGTCAGAAAGCTATATAGATTTGTTATTTACTTCTATTAAAAAATCTCAAGTCTCTCAGTACTTATCACCTGTTGTGTGTCATGCAGGAAATTTTGTTTTATTTTCAGTCTGACACAAAGCTCTCTACTGACATCTCTGGCCGAGACTGGAACTGTCCAGAGCAGGAGCGACTTTTTAATAGAAGTAAATAACAAATCTATATAACTTTCTGACACCAGTTGTTTTGAAAGAAAAAGATCTTTGCTGGACAACCTCTTTAATACTTCAGTATACCAAGACATTTTGAACGATTGAATGCTTTCAGCTTGATAAGAACAGTTTGGGTTCTGCCCGTTTTTGTTCCAACATGACTGTGCCCTAGTGCCCAAAGCAAGGCCCATAAAGACACGGTTTGGTGTGAGGGAGCTTGACTGTCCTTATTCCTAATCATTAAGATGAACTAGAGTGCTGATCGACACCTCCAAAATTTTGTAGAAAATCGTCTCAGAAGTTATTATAACTGCAAAGTGAGGGCCCCTGGCCCCATTTGGTTTACTGTTAATGTACATGCGCACCCATACGTATTGTTTTGGAACATTTTGTCATGTATAATAAAAGCAGTCGCAAGAACACAGAACAGAAAAATAAACCAGGGCCGCTTTAACCTAGGTGCATATGGTGCACGTGCACTGGGCCCCCTAGTTCAGATCACGTGACAGGGGCCCCCCGCTGAGGAGAGCAGTGAAGGGGAAGGAGCTGAAGACACAAGTGTCGGCGCTCTGTGGCAGTGCGGGGCTGGTGGTGGTCGGGAAGGAAGAGGACTGTAGCTGCTTCCTGTGAGACAGAGTGACCGGGTCTTACAGGAAGCAGCTACAGGCTGCCCTACATGCTCTGCTGGCCCTGTCTGCGGGGGAGCCCTGTCTGCCCAGGAGGCAGTGCCGACCTCACAAGCATCCAGCCTCTCCCCAGGCAGAGTGTGTGGAGGCTGGGGAACAGCACCTGCACCATGGATGTAAGTAGTAGCCAGGTGGGGGTGTGGAGGGGGGAATTGAAGCTGGGGGCCCACTGACAGAGGATTTGCTCACCGGACCTGTCCGGAGTATGTTGCGATAAGCCCCGCCCCCTGGTCTCAAGCCCCGCCCCCGGCACAGACCACATGTAGTATTTTAACACTTACTGCCATTCAGAAGTCACCCAGCTTTCCTGCATCTTATATTGTATGACTGAGGCCACCCAGCTTTCCCAGGATCTTAGTCTTAGTATGATGGGGGTCAAAAGATCTTACAGACTAGAAGGTCTGAGTCAGTCCTCCTAGTCTGTAAGCTCCTGTCCCCCCCCAGTCCTCCTCCTAGTGTGTAAGCTCCTGTCCCCCCAGTCTTCCTAGTGTGTAAGCTCCTGTCCCCCCCAGTCCTCCTAGTCTGTAAACTCCTGTGCCCCCCCCAGTCCTCCTAGTCTGTAAGCTCCTGTCCCCCCAGTGCTCCTAGTCTGTAAGCTCCTGTCCCCCCAGTCCTCCTCCTAGTGTGTAAGCTCCTGTGTCCCCCCCCCCAGTCCTCCTAGTCTGTAAGCTCCTGTCCCCCCAGTCCTCCTAGTCTGTAAGCTCCTGTGCCCCCCCAGTCCTCCTAGTCTGTAAGCTCCTGTGTCCCCCCAGTCCTCCTAGTCTGTAAGCTCCTGTGTCCCCCCAGTCCTCCTAGTCTGTAAGCTCCTGTCCCCCCAGTCCTCCTCCTAGTGTGTAAGCTCCTGTGTCCCCCCCCAGTCCTCCTAGTCTGTAAGCTCCTGTCCCCCCAGTCCTCCTAGTCTGTAAGCTCCTGTGCCCCCCCAGTCCTCCTAGTCTGTAAGCTCCTGTGTCCCCCCAGTCCTCCTAGTCTGTAAGCTCCTGTCCCCCCCAGTCCTCCTCCTAGTCTGTAAGCTCCTGTGTCCCCCCAGTCCTCCTAGTCTGTAAGCTCCTGTCCCCCCCAGTCCTCCTAGTCTGTGAGCTCCTGTCCCCCAGTCCTCCTAGTCTGTAAGCTCCTGTGTCCCCCCCCCAGTCCTCCTAGTCTGTAAGCTCCTGTGTCCCCCCCCCCCCAGTCCTCCTAGTCTGTAAGCTCCTGTCCCCCCAGTCCTCCTAGTCTGTAAGCTCCTGTGTCCCCCCAGTCCTCCTAGTCTGTAAGCTCCTGTGTCCCCCCAGTCCTCCTAGTGTGTAAGCTCCTGTGTCCCCCCCCAGTCCTCCTAGTCTGTAAGCTCCTGTGTCCCCCCAGTCCTCCTAGTCTGTAAGCTCCTGTGCCCCCCCCAGTCCTCCTAGTCTGTAAGCTCCTGTGCCCCCCCAGTCCTCCTCCTAGTGTGTAAGCTCCTATGTCCCCCCAGTCCTCCTAGTCTGTAAACTCCTGTGTCCCCCCAGTCCTCCTAGTCTGTAAGCTCCTGTGCCCCCCCCCAGTCCTCCTAGTCTGTAAGCTCCTGTGCCCCCAGTCCTCCTACAGACTAGGAGGAGGACTGGGGGGGACACAAGAGCTTACACACCCATACTCCCTACAGTGGGAACCTGTTATAGCCAGAAACTGTTCCAGTGGTGATATTAGGTCTGTACGTGCCCCCACTAGCTTCACTCTCCATTATTCATAAAGATTTAGGGGTATTTTACCTGACATAGCAATGCTCCCCGACCATACTCCCTTTTTATAACTTGTGATAAAACCTGATGCACTAAATATAATGCCCCAGTGATAATACCTGATAAATATAATTCAGTTAAGCTTTATAAGGAGAGGGGGCCCACTCTTGAGGTCTGTGCACTGGGCCCACCAGTGTATTAAAACGTCCCTGAAAGAAACAGACATACGTACACCAGGGGTCACATACACCTAGTGCTCCATCATCAAGTTATTTAAAAAAACAAAACAAAAAAAAAGACAGCTATGATAGAAGAATAATCCACTCATTGTATCTCTGTATGAACAACACAGGTATAATTTCATGTTCATGTATGACAATGCTCCTGTTCATCAAGTTTGCATCATTAGGGAATGGTTGCTGGAGACTGGGGGTATTTCAAATGGAGTGGACTGCATTTCCTCCAAATCTGAATCTCATAGAAAACTTATGCTATCAGCTGAGTGGCGGTGTACATGTAGTGTCCCAGTGTAGACTCTACCGTACCTACAAGGAAACACACTATTGCAGCTCACCAATTCTCCTGGGAAATTTAGACGGTGCACAGGACTGCTGTTCGGCAAACAGCCATTCAGGATACATGGAAAGATGAATGTCCAGCTCCAGACTTCGTTCCCTTGCAATGCTTTATTGAAGTAAAAACAGACACCTCATAGTCCAAAGACCGACATGTTTTGGGCAAAGCCCTTAAATGTGGTATACAAGATACAACAATTCATTTAAAAAGCCAACCCCATAAGATCACCTGGTCTCAGGCCCTCCCTTCTGGGGTAAAATACAAATCCCGGCAAACAGATAAAACCTGAGAAAAAGATAAGTCACTGCACAACATGGAAGTTTAAATACAAAATATCCAAAGTCACAAATATACAATAATATAAATTACATAATATTACAGAGGTTGCATTAGATACATTACATAAAAAAACAGAGGCATATGAATATAATGTGATGCCCGGCGACTACTTAGTATTTACCATCATCTAACTTATGTGGATGTTATAAATATGTATAATAGTGCCGCTCTGCATGATATTTTGTAACTTGTAGGGCATTTAGGATGTAATTGTAGTCTACGTATATTATGGACACCAAAGGCAAATGTGAAAAGTGCCTGATATGTTATCAGACACTGAAGCCTTCAGTGTCTGATAACATATCAGGCACTGTTCACATTTGCCTTTGGTGTCCATAATATAAGTAGACTACAATTACATCCTATATGCCCTACAAGTTACATTATATCATGCAGAGCGGCACTATTATACATATATTTGTATTTCACCCCAGAAGGAAGGGCCTGAGACCAGGTGATCTGATGGGGTTGGCTTTTTAAATGAATTGTTGTGACTATCTTGTATACCACGTTTAAGGGCTTTGCCTGAAACATGTCCGTCTTTGGACTATGAGGTGTCTGTTTTTACTTCAATAAAGCATTGCAAGGGAACTAAGTCTGGAGCTGGACATTTATCTTTCCATCTACCGTACCTACCTCCAAGGTGCCGTGTTGTTTTACCCTACCAAAAACGTACACTACTAAGAATGATCTAACCATTACCTGGTAGTGCTATTTTCTGTTGCCCAATACGATCTAACTATTGCCTGGTAGTGCTATTTTCTGTTACCAAGGATGATCTAACAATTGCTTGGCAGTGCTATTTTCAGTTGCCATGGACGATCTCACCTTTGCCTACTATACACCAGTTCACTGCATTATGGATGATGGTATTATTACCTCTTGCATGGTGAAAAGTTCTTATTGTAAAGTATATACTGTATGTTACCCTGTGTATTGCTAACTTTGCTGTGCCACCTTCTTTATCCAATTTTTCCCAGGTGAAACGCTGGGGACAGCTTTTTTCTAAGTGTTTTCTTCTTTCATACACCTTGGTAAAAATGTCTCTATATGGTGTCACAGGTAGGACAGTAAGCTGCTGTACCTTACTCCAACCACAAGGTGTCACACTCTCCCACAGCACAGCTTCAGTCTAAACCAGGTTCAGGTACACACACTTTCTCTCTATACACTGCACTTCCCTTTAGTTTTGTTAGTTAGTGCCTAGCTTCTGGCCACACAGGACGTGTACAGCTTGTTCTCCTGCACTATTGATTCAACCTTTATGGGTTACTAGACTTCACCCCCAGGGAGGCCAGAGGCAAGGTAGAAACCCCCTTTGCCTATGCTGTAAATTTATTTAAACTCTGGGCTGTCAACCACCAAAAAGGAACACTAAGGCTTTACCACAGTAGAGCACAGTGCACGCTATCTGCTCTCTACTGACTTACACTCGGCTGAGTAGGAAGGATACTATTAGCTAGCTCCACTCAGTGACAGAGACCTGGGACTCATGCTATCCACAAGGATGAAAACCCGACAATGGGGGGCAGAAGTCGGTTAGTTGAGATAACTGAGACTTAACTATACATGAGTATGGGGAATTTCTCCAAGATACTATTTAACCCCTTAGTGACTGCCGATACGGCTTTCTACGGCGGTCACTAATGGGCCTTATTCTGCTGCCATCAGCTTTTTACGTCGATGGCAGAGAATAAGGCTGCGGGGCCGGGACGGCCCCCACCCCATCCCCCCGGCTACCGGAGGTAGCTGAGGGGTTGGGGCAGTGTGTGGGGTCCGTCCCGGCCCCCCCCATTACCGACGATCTCCGCTATTAACGTTATAGCGGCGGCCGTCGGTAAAGAGGATTACCGGTGCTGCTGCCGCCTTTCATCGTAGATTCACGGCGGGGGAAGATGAAATAAGTGTCCCCCAGACCTCAGATCAGACCCCCCTAGTGCCCCGATAACTAACCCCCCTCCCCCGGCGGCCATCATTTCCAAGATGGCCGCCGCCATCGCTGTGAACCGACTAACGTCGGTTCACATCGATGAAAGAGTTAAAATGAATGAAAGCCCCATGCTCTCCGCCACCGGAGGTAGCGGAGAGCATGGGGCAGTCATCGGGGACCCCCCTGTGGGGTCCCGGTACAAGCGATCAGCGGTATATACTATATACCGCTGATCGCTTGTGCCATGTGCTCCAGGCACTTTTTATCCCCTGTCACCATGAATGATTGGTGACAGGGGATAAAAAGTGATGTCCCCCCACCCCCCAAGTCGCCCCCCCACCCCCCCTGTCACCCCCGTCCCCCAGTCACCCCCCCTTCCCCATTTACTCACCGGATCCACGGAGCTCCTTCCTCCTCGACGTCCTGGCTGGTTATGAAGTGCGCATGCGCTTCACAACCAGCCAAGCTCTGAAAATTTAAAGTGACAGAGACCAATTTGGTCTCTGTCACTGAACTATGATTACTGAGATAGAAAATATCACAGTAATCATAGTAATACAGTGAAAATGAATATGTAAAGTACAAAAAGTGACAAACATACAAAAAAATAAAACACACACTTTTTATTATAGTAATAATTGCAGTTTACTCCCAAATTACCCCTAACCCCTCCCCAGATTGCCCGTAACCACCGCACGTTGCCCGTAACCACCGCACGTTGCCCGTAACCACCGCACGTTGCCCGTAACCACCGCACGTTGCCCGTAACCACCGCACGTTGCCCGTAACCACCGCAAATTGCCAGTGACCCCCTCCAGATTGCCCGTAACCACCCCAAATTACATGTACCCACCCCAGATTACCTATAAGCACTTCAGTTTATCAGTAACAATCCCAGATTGTCTGTAACCCTTCCAGGTTGCACATAACCCCCCCAGGTTCCCCGTAATCATGCCAGATTACATGTAACCCCCCCAGATTGCACGTAACCACCGCGCGTTGCCTCTGACCACGCCACGATGCCTCTGACCACGCCACGATGCCTCTGACCACGCCACGATGCCTCTGACCACCGCACGTCGCCTCTGACCTCCACACGTCGCCTCTGACCACCGCACGTCGCCTCTGACCACCACACGTCGCCTCTGACCACCCCAAATTACCAATGACCCCCTCCAGATTGCGGTGCCCATGTCAGATTACAGGTACCCACCCCAGATTGCCTATAAGAACTTCAGTTTATCCGTAACCACCCCACATTGCCCGTAACCACCCCACGTTGCCCGTAACCACCCCAGATTGTCTGTAAGCACTGCAGGTTGCCCGTAACCAGCCCACGTTGCCTGTAACCACCCCAGATTGTCTGTAAGCACTGCAGGTTGCCCGTAACCAGCCCACGTTGCCCGTAACCAGCCCACGTTGCCTGTAACCAGCCCACGTTGCCTGTAACCAGCCCACGTTGCCTGTAACCAGCCCACGTTGCCTGTAACCACCCCACGTTGCCGTAACCACAGCAGGTTGCCCGTGACCACCACACGTTGCCCATAACCACCACACGTTGCCCGTAACCACCCCGCGTTGCCTGTAACCACCCCACGTTGCCTGTAACCACAGCAGGTTGCCCATGACCACCCCATGTTGTCCGTAACCACCCCAGATTACCTGTAACCACCTCAGGTTGCCCATAACCACCCCTGGTTGCCTGTAACCACCCCACATTACCTGTAATCTCATTTTTTTTTATTTTATTTTAGTAACTGCGCTATTCTAATAACCATTACTAGCTGCGGTTTTGCTCCTGTAAATTGGCGCTCCTTCCCTTCTGAGACCTGCTGTGTGCCCATACAGTGGTTTATGCCCACATATGGGGTACCGTTGTACTCAGGAGAACCTGCGTTACAGATTTTTGGGTACGTTTTCTCTCCTGTTCCTCGTCAAACTAAACCAACATATTATTGGAAAAATTCGAGTTTTTCATTTTTACTGGCCAATTTTGAATACTTTCCTCTAATACCTGTGGGGTAAAAATGGTCACCACACCCCAAGATGAATTCTTTGAGGGGTGCTCTTTCCAAAATGTGGTGACTTTTGGGGGGAATGTATTCTGCTGACACTACAGGGGCTCAGCAAACGCACCTGGCGCTCAGAAACTTCTTCAGAAAAATCTGCACTGAAAATGCTAATTGGCGCTCCTTCCCTTCTGAGCCCGGCTGTGTGCCCATGCAGTGGTTTATGCCCACATATGGGGTACTGTTCTACTCAGGAGAACCTGCTTTACATATATTGGGGTGACATTTCTCTCCTGTTCCTCGTGAAATTGAGAAATTTCAAACTAAAGGAACATATTATTGGAAAAATTCGAGTTTTTCATTTTTACTGTCTACTTTTGAATACTTTCCTCAAATACCTGTGGGGTCAAAATGCTCACCACACCCCAAAATAAATTCTATGAGGGGTGCACTTTCCAAAATGGAGTGACTTATTGGGAGATTTTACTCTGCGGACACTACAGGGGCACTGCAAACGCACCTGGCACTCGGAAACTTCTTCAGCAAAATCTGCATTGAAAAAGCTAATTGGCGCTCCTTCCCTTTTGAGCCCTCCTGTGTGCCCATACAGTGGTTTATGCCCACATATGGGGTACCATTGTACTCAGGAGAACCTGCGTTACAAATTTTGTGGTACTTTTTTCCTCTTGTTCCTCGTGAAATTGAGAAATTTCAAACTAAAAGAACATAATATTGGAAAAATTTTAGTTTTTCATTTTTACTGTCTACTTTTGAATACTTTCCTCTAATACCTGTGGGGTCAAAATGGTCACCACACACCAAGATGAATACTTTGAGGGGTGCACTTTCCAAAATGGAGTGACTTATGGCGAGATTTTACTCCGCTGGCACTACAGGGGCACTGCAAACGCACCTGGTGCTCGGAAACTTCTGCAGCAAAATCTGCATTGAAAAAGCTAATTGGCGCTCCTTCCCTTCTGAGCCCTCCTGTGTGCCCATGCAGTGGTTTATGCCCACATATGGGGTACCATTGTACTCAGGAGAACCTGCGTTACAAATTTTGTGGTACTTTTTTCCTCTTGTTCCTCGTGAAATTGAGAAATTTCAAACTAAAAGAACATAATATTGGAAAAATTTTAGTTTTTCATTTTTACTGTCTACTTTTGAATACTTTCCTCTAATACCTGTGGGGTCAAAATGGTCACCACACACCAAGATGAATACTTTGAGGGGTGCACTTTCCAAAATGGAGTGACTTATGGCGAGATTTTACTCCGCTGGCACTACAGGGGCACTGCAAACGCACCTGGCGCTCGGAAACTTCTGCAGCAAAATCTGCATTGAAAAAGCTAATTGGCGCTCCTTCCCTTCTGAGCCCTCCTGTGTGCCCATGCAGTGGTTTATGCCCACATATGGGGTACCATTGTACTCAGGAGAACCTGCGTTACAAATTTTGGGGTACTTTTTTCCTCTTGTTCCTCGTGAAATTGAGAAATTTCAAACTAAACGAACATATTATTGGAAGAATTCGAGTTTTTCATTTTTACTGTCTTCTTTTGAATACTTTCCTGTAATACCTGTGGGGTCAAAATGGTCACCACACACCAAGATGAATTCTTTGAGGGGTGTACTTTCCAAAATGGGGTGACTTATGGGGGTTTTTCTCTCTGCTGACACTACAGGGGCTCTGCAAACGCACCTGGCGCTCAGAAACTTCTTCAGCAAAATTTGCATTGGAAAAGCTAATTGGCGCTCCCTTCCTTCTGAGCCCTGCTGTGTGCCTATACAGTGGTTTACGCCCACATATGGGGTACCGTTGTACTCAAGAGAACCGGCATTACAAATTTTGGGGTGCTTTTAGTCTCATATTCCTTTTGAAAATGAGAAACTTTAATCTAAACGTATATATTATTGGAAAATTTAAATTTTCAATTTTTTTACTGCCTAATTGTAAATACTTTCCTTCAGCCCCTGTAGGGTTAAAATGCTCATTATACCCCTAGATTAATTCTTTAAGGTGTGTAGTTTCCAAAATGGGGTCACTTATGGGGGTTTTCAGGATACCAGACTTCTAAATCCATTTAAAAAAAGAACTGGTCCCTAAAAAAATCAGTTTCACGAAAATGTGATAATTTGCTGATAAATTTCTAAGCCCCATAACACCCTAAAAAAGTAAAATATGTTTACCAAATTATGCCAGAATAAAGAAGACATATTGGTAATGTGACTTAGTAACTAATTTATGTGCTACGACTTTCTTTTTTTAGAAGCAGAGAATTTCAAAGTTCATAAAATGCAAATTTTTTTTATTTTTCATGATATTTTGATGTTTTTCACAAAAAACACACAAAGTAGTGACCAAATTTTGCCACTAACATAAAGTGCCATATGTCACGAAAAAACAATCTCAGAATCGCTAGCATACGTTAAAGCATCACTGAGCTATAAGAGCATAAAGTGAGACAGGTCAGATTTTGAAAAATTAGCCTGGTCATTAAGGCCAAAACTAGCTGCAGCACAAAGGGGTTAAATACTTCACCACACCCTGGCAGAGTACTTACTAAATTAGGCAAGGGGCCTTTCTATCCGGTCCTCATTAAATATTTGTGCATAATACAACCACATTGTTCATTCAGATGTTGCCTTATAGATGAACAAATGGGTCCTTAGTCAAAGTTTTGTGTAAATTACCCTCATGAACTTCATGATCATCTGAACTATACATTATGGAGACAATCCAAAAATGAAAAATATTTTAGACCAACTCAGGACAAACTGCTCAGATTTACAGAAGGAATATTCCTTTTTGGCTTTAACAATGTCAAATCATGTCACTTATTTGCAAGAAAAGTGCAGGTTGTGGATAATTATGCACACTCACACGGAGACATTGTCAGGAATAACCATCTCAAATCCCCTTGCTGTGGTTGAGCTAATCTGTGTAACGTTGATGCTTAACACCGAGTCTATGTCCTATAAATAGGGAAGTAGTGGAGACGAATATAGCTTAAGCATTTACACTATGCACTGGTTTCCTAAGCCTTGAGCTTGTACGCCAACAACTGCAAATATCCTCAATTTCACATAGATAAGCTTTAAACCAGCTTGTTCTGGGGAATTAGAAATAAAAACAACATTTTAGCCATTGCATCATACATTTTATTTCTGTTTTGCACTTTGAGATTGTGAAACTTAAGACAACATGAAACAATGCAAAATATTGTAATCAAAAGGTAGCCATAATAATAAATGCTAATAGTGTAGTACTGATAGACAGACAGATAGATAGATAGATAGATAGATAGATAGATAGATAGATAGATAGATAGATAGCAGGGATGGTCCGAACCTGCCGAGGTTCGGGTTCGTAAGAACCCGAACTCTCTGCAATGATTCCCGCTGTCTTCCTCCTCCGTGGAGGAGGTGGATACAGCCGGAGGACCTCCTGGAAAACTGGGATACAGCCATAGCCATAGGCTGTATCCCAGTTTTCCAGGCGGTCCTCCCGCTATATCCACCCGCTGCACGGAGCGGCCAGACAGCAGGAATCTAATGCCGAGCGTTCGGGTTCATACGAACCCAAACCTCAGCAGGTTCGGACCATCCTTAATAGATAGATACCTTCTCCCGTTCCAAATCTTGGCAGTATTCCTTCCAAGACATAGATAACGTAGACCCGACCATCACATTTTGCATAAAAATTTCACACTTTTCTGTTGAATGAAAGATTAAAAAAAGAAAAATTGTATGACACTAAGGGTCCTTTTACACACTTAGATATCCAACATTATCTGAAGCCAAAGCCAGGAATGGATTTGAAAAGAGATGAGCAAACCTTGAGCATGCTCGAGTCCATCGGCATTTGATTAGCGGTGGCTGCTGAATTTGGATAAAGCCCTAAGGCTATGTGGAAAACATGGATAAACTCATTGGCTGTATCCATGTTTTCCAGACAACCTTAGAGCTTTATCCAACTTCAGCAGCCGCCACTAATCAAATGTCAAATGCTCGGGTTCGGATGGACTCGAGCATGCTCGAGGTTCGCTCATCTCTATTTATGACCTGTTTCCTGTTTATAGCCTATTTCTGGCTTTGGCTTTAAAAATCTGTCAGATATCTGTGTGAGTAAAATAACCCTTAGAAGGCGAGGAAAGAAGTATCTGAAAAACAAAATTAAAATGAAAAAATAAGGGGGATAATTTCAGGTGTGGTAAGAGATGAAAAAGCAGCTTCACACCTGTCCACAGGCTGTGTTTGATACTGCAACCCCCTTTAAAGCTGAGCTTCAGAAAAAGTTGCTTTATAAAATAATTCACACACGATTTCTGGGTAAATCAGACCTGCTCTTCATTTATAAATTATCTTCAATAGCTGCTTGCAAAGGCAGTAAAATCACATTTTATACATGAAGGATAGCTACAAAGTTCTAATTTTCACTAAGCGATCCAATTTACACGTTTCATCAGATATCTACTGTTAACATATAATTGTATTTCTTAATCTATTTTTTTTTTAGTCAGTCTAATACAGTTTTATAGACACAATCAAGGCGTTCCAACAAAATATATTTTGATGAAGTACAAAATTAAGCCTATATTTGCCTTACATCACTTACATGTTCCACTGTTTAAAACAAATGTATCACTAAGGATATTTTTTTAAAAAAAATTCCAATCATCTGATTGGTGCTGGTGCAGACATCCCGCCTGCGTGGCTCAATTTTCAAACAGGTACCTGTTTCCCTCCATCTGCATCGGTTTCTTCATATGCAAATCGAGCCGCTGTAAGCAGTAGAGGGGGGCCCGCCACCGCCAGTACACCAGTATCCCCCCACCTTGGTGACTCAGCCAAACTTAATTCTGAAGGAGGTGTGTCACCGAGGGTTGGGGATATCAGCCACCTCCAGTGCATTGAGTGGCCCGATTTGCATATGAAGAGACCAGTTCAGATTGCTGGAACTAGGAGACATTTTGAAAAATCGACTGTGCTACCAGGATCTCCGCAACCAAGTCATATATAGATATATATATAAAAAAAAAATACTATCCTTAGTGGTGTATTTGCTTTAATATGTTAGAAATAGTATTTTAAAAAGGAAATTTAAATGAAGTGTAAAGATTGAGGATCTGCTGGTGGTTTCAAGATACTTGGTAAAGTTATTCAATGTGTTTGTTTGACATTTAATTTTGAATTTGACTAAATGTAGAACAATTCTAACTTTATTCAAATGATATAAAATAGTAATAAAGTAGTAGTTTAAAGGGGTACTGCAAAAGCCTTTTTTTAATATATTACCGGGGATAAGGTGTTTAAAAATAGTAAAGCACTTACCTCCCTATCTCCCACGGTGCCGCCAATATCTCACCTGCTCTGTCCCAACGTGCAGCCGCTTTCAGGACCTGTTGTCTAGACATTGCAGGCTCGCTCAGCCAATTCGGGGCTGAGTTGGAACACTGCTGGCCAGGCCTGAAACATCATAAGAACCTGTCCTGGCAACACAGTGGGACAGAGTATGTGAGATACCAGCGGAGTTGCAAGAGCCAGGGAGGTAAGAGTAATTTATTATTTTTAACACCCCACCCCCAGGAATATATCAGAAAAGGCCCTTGCCCAGAGTACCCCTTTAACCCTTTCCCGCACGAGGACGTAACTGTACGTCCTCGTGCGGGTGCAGGCGTTCAGAGTCGGGCCGCGAGGCGACCCTGCTCTGAACCGCCGCGATCCCGGGTGCCTCATGTAGCCCACGATCACGGCTATTAGCGGGCACGGTCCGATCGCCGTGCCCGCTAATTAGATAATCGGAGGCAGCTGTCAAAGATGACAGCTGCCTCCGATTACCGGATTCAGCCGTTCCCTGGTGTCTAGTGGGGGAGATCGCTCCTCCGGGACGTTGTCTCCGTTACTGAAGCCGGCCAGGGACCTCTCCAAGATGGCGCCGTCCCCGCCTCGGCACTCGCTTGTTTTCGGCTGCAGCAGCCGAAAGCAAACGAGTGCCGATCTCATTGATCTTTGCTATATAACTATACAGCAAAGATCTCAATGAGAGATCAAAGTGTATATACTAGAAGTCCCCCAGGGGGGCTTCTAGTATATGTGTAAAAAAAAAAAAAAAAAAAGTGTTGTTATCAATAAAAAGCCCCCTCCCCTAATAAAAGTCTGAATCACCCCCCTTTTCCCAGGTTATAAATAAAAGTAAATAAATAAACAAACATGTTTGGTATCGCCGCGTGTGTAATCGCCTGAACTATTAATTACTCACATTCATGATCTCGCACGGTAAACGGCGTAAGCGCAAAAATATCCCAAAGTGCAAAATTGCGCATTTTTGGTTGCATCAAATCCAGAAAAATTGTAATAAAAAGCGATCAAAAAGTCGTATATGCGCAATCAAGGTACCGATAGAAAGAAAACATCATGGCGCAAAAAATGACATCTCATACAGCCCCATAGACCAAAGGATAAAAGCGTTATAAGCCTGGGAAGGGAGCGATTTTAAGGGACATATATTTGTTAACAATGGTTTGAATTTTTTACTATCCAATAAAGAATTTTCATTTTTAATCTTACTTGGGTGCTGGCTAACCCCTAGAAATATGGCGAGGATTATACCCAGCTTGTCAAGTTTGAGAGACAAATGTGCTTAGTATACTACTACGGGTAAGGCCTTTTGCAAAAAAAGAAAAAGTAGATACAACGACCCCCTAGCAGGTAGAGTTGCCCCCTCAGCTGGTATAGTGCCTCCACAGTAGACTTGCACCCTCAGTAAGTACAGAGCCTCCCATTAGGTTTAGTGCTCCCGAGTTAGTACTTTTCCCCCCTCAAAAACACTTTGTCCCTCCTTAGGAGGTACAATTTTCCCAGTAGGTACAGTTTCCCCCTAGAAGATTTGCCCCTTCAGTAGGCTGAGTAGATACAATACCCCCAAGTAGGTGCATTGCCCCCCTCACTAGGTACATTGCCTCCTGTAGGTAGAGTGGGCCCTCAGAAGGTTCAGTGCCCCAGTAGATGGGTAGGGGTATATACTTACTGCTGTAAAAGGCTCCTCTAATGCTGGGTGCAGGTTACACTAATTGACTGACATTATCATGTGTGCCCTCCTTCTGGCTGTTGGGGGGGCGGGGAGATAGAACTATAATAGGCTGACAGTTCTATCCACTATTTAGCATTGCACCGCTGTCGCTGCTGGTGTAAGTGACTGTGGGCAGTGGCACAGATTTCACCCAGCGGACACTTTCAGCGGGGACAAGAGGTCTTATAGACTCCAGCGCCTAGCCAGGGACCCTGCAATCTGCCACCTGCATGAGTCTCATTCTGTAGTTAAAAAAAAAAAAAAATTGGCCAAGATTTGTAATCATAACAGAATTTTGTTGGAACGTGTCAGTAATTGCACCAAAAGCCAAGTACTTACGAGTTCCACCACATTAATAGCTATGCATTTTCAAAACTTTTACGAAAAGGGGCAGTGTCCTTGATACAAAAGAGCATGACTTTAGGTGCTCCAAATGTAACCTGCTTATAGCTACCTATTGCAAACAGGGCCTCAGCTCCATTCCCATTTAGTTGTTAATGTAATCGTGTCTCTGGTAAGGCCATGAGGAGCACTGGTAGTGGGCCAACCCCCCCCCCCCCCTCAGAGCATTGATCTGCTCCGTTGATAATTATTAGAAGGGGCGGGCTGGCTGGGGGCAGATCAGCGCTCTACAGGCGGTGCAGAATGGGAATGGCGTCAAGGATGAAAGTAAGAGGCATACCTTCATTCTTAGCGCCCCCTGCACAGTGGTTAGCTATCAGTAGGTCAGATTAGTCTAACTTGCTGATAGTTCCCCTTTAAGCTACACAGTCCTCAGTCTTTTATCTTTTACAAACTTTTCCAAAAACAAGAAAATATTTATATTTTTTACTTTTTTCATTCCTTTTTATTTCACAAATGTATTGTACTTTTTTTTTTTTTTTTTTTTTTTAACAATTTGTTCATTACATTGAATCCATAATCTGACTATTTTCTCCAGGCCGACAGACATGTTTTTACATGTTCCATCACAACTTTGATTCCTTTTATGTTACCACTGAGAGAAGCCCTGTGGACTTGATCTACAGACAAAAATCAATTTCGTCTTACACAGCGAACTCTTTTCCATTTTCCCCTCATTGGTACATGTGATTTATACTGAAAGTTACATTCTATAACACACTATTAAATCCCTGTGGTGCGTGCCATATGTATCCAGAGAATAGAAGATTTCCTCTAAAAAAATGACCCAAATTATATCATGCTGGCACCTTGCATTGATATCTCTGGTTGTTTTTGGACGGGTTTTACTCCAATGTCAACAGCTGGTGACTTTCAGAAACTTCAGTGTGAGCAATAGGTGAATTCATTTTTAGAACACTAAAAAGTTGAACTCCAAAAAACTTGCTGTGTTGGTAATGAGAACAAATATTGAACAAGAAGGGTCTGAGCTGTGAATCAGTAAAGACACACAGTAGCGGAAAGTCTCATACACTGTATAAGGCTGGGTTTAAATTTATTAGTTACATCCGTTTCAGTTTTATTTAAAAAACTGAGCACAACTGATGCCAAAAAGGCATCAGTTGTCATCCGGCTTTCTACTCTTTTTTTTCCATCAACGGGCAGGTCGTATGGCAGAACACTGCAAGACACGTTCTGACATATGTCTAAAGATCCGGCAGCACTATTAACACACTGTATGCTTTAAACTGTCCCATTGTAATGAATAGGATCAGTTCAAAGATGCTTTTCCCTCCGGCGCCGTAGAAAATGCCACCAGATCAACGGATGAATGTAAACCTGGCCTTCCAACTTTTGTCTGCTTTGCTATGGGGCCCAGTAATTTTTTCTTTTTTTCATTGTACCTTACAATCATTCATCCAATATATCTTCCATTTCCTCTTTGCCATGTTTTTACCTGAAATTATTCTTGTGCAGTTATCTAAAATAACTTGTTACCCAAGTGTAAGGGCTTATTCTCGACGCTGGCCCGTTGCTTCACACTCCATAGCATCCATGATTTACGGAGCATGAGAATATGGGCCATATTAGACGGCCCGATATTTAGGAGCAAGTGAGCGCCAACCTGTTAGCTCAGAGCTTGCTTGCTCCTCGTTCCTCGCTCGCTGTCTCCGCTATTACATGCACAGACATCGATCTAAAAAATTCTTACAGAGAAGATCCTGAGGCAATTGTACGCAATTAATTAATCTCCTGCAAATAGGGCTGTTGCGAATTTTATACCAGCTGAAACTAGGGGGAAAAAATAAATAAATAAACATTGCCGCTGTTCCAGCCACGAGGCGTTATCAGTACAGTATTAATGGACCATGCATGGAGCCAGGGAATGAGGTTTAGGAGTAGGGTCAAATGGGCCATATGCTGTTTATTTTTTGTGGAATATCTGCAGTGCATTTGGTGGTGGAAAAAGTAGATGAGATTTTTAGGGGGTACTTCAGAAAAAAATTTACACAGCCCGATATGGGGTAGTGCAAGGATGCAAGTGAGCTCTGACCAGTGAGATCGGCAGTCGTTTTCTGCACCTTCGGAAGGTGCTATTAATTGAGCGTCGGGGCCCCCCCAAATGATCACTGTATTGTTCATGCAGACATTGGAATATATTGCTCTCCGCCGCACATGTCCTGTTTACATACGATAGCGATAAATTTTACCACTTGCACCAAAGATGCGATCAGCTGGGGATTTCCTGCTCCTCTGTCACTTTTACATGGGCAGGGATCACTTCTAGCAATGTTCCTGCCCGATAATTGGCTTTATACAGATTTGTAAATTGTTTCTAGTTTAAAAAACTGAAGCCTTCCAGTACTTATCAGCTGCTGAGAGTTCTAGAGGAAGTCACGTAGTTCCTACAGGTCTGACACACTGCTCTCTGCTGCCCCCAATGTCCATGTCGGGAATTGCCCAGAGCAGTTGCAAATCTTCATAGCAAACCCTGGAAAGTTCCTGACATGGATAGAGGTGGCATCAATGAGTAATAAGTTTGATTGGAAAGAACTATGGGTCTTCCTCTGGTGCTGATAAGTACTGGAAGGTTTGAGTTTTATTTTTTTTTAAGTAATTTACAAATCGGTTTTAGGACTGTGTGCTGGCGCTCCTCGGTTCGAGCTGTGTGGCCGAGAAGGCGCTGAGTTGGTGCATTCCAGAATCCTGTCTGAACACAGGTTTATTTGAGATTTGTTCAGCCCCACCCGTCTTGCTTGTTGTGCCTTGGCAGCTTGAGGGTTAACCTGCTGCTGTGCAGGTGAGCTGTGTGGAGGATCAGGGGCTCAATCAGCTGCTGGACTGAGTTCCTGATCCTGTATAAAGAGTAGGTAAGCCCAGCATTCTGAGCTGGCTATTAGTTGTTACTAGTCCCAGCTCCCCTGCTCCTTTCCCAGCGTTCCCCTGTCCTAATACCCTTGCTATTGTTCTGCCAGTTTTCTGACCTTTTGCCTGACCTCCAACTATCCGCTCTCTTTCTGATTTTGTACTGCGTTGTCCGACTCCGTTGTCCCCGGCCATTTAGGGCCATGCGTGGCAAGTAGGCAGGGACATTGGTTGGGGCAAGTTCGGGGCTTACTGTCTTGTCCGTGTCTCCCCAGCCGGACATCTGAATAACTTTCTCTAACAAGTTATGTGAAAATATTCTTTTTTTCTTCGAAGTATACAAATCTTTTCCAGATAAAGCATGGAATCCACACACAATTTACCCTGTCGTATTTTACTTCCCTAGTTACACATTTTACACAAAAATTCACTGTGGCAAGCAAAGTCTGCAAGCATTCCCTCTAGTTGTGGATGTACGCTGACTACACTATGTGTTTTTTGAATATTAGGTCTATTTTCTAAAAAATGGTGAGCTCTTCAGTGACATTTGGGAAGTTGCTTATCTCAGAAGAAAAATGTCAACCTGTCTAATCCACTTTTTTTACTGAAAGACAGATAGTTAGAAGTGTCTTACCAGCCTCATGCACATTTGATTGACAATAATCTAATATGTACAGAAGGCCTAAGGCAACGTCTTTGTGTTTCAAAGTTGTTCATTTTGCTTTTTGTTTGACTTTTTTAGTATTCTAGTATCTATGCTTGTCCCAAGAACACTAACAGGTAGTGATTTTTTTTTTTTTTCAAAGTGGCTTTTGCATATATATATATATATATATATTTATATATATAATCACTTCATGGCAACAACTATCAGGGTTATAGATATCATAGAGATGGGGTCCACTGCTAAGGACTCCCCCTTTTTCCTATTACACCTGTCCCTTTCATGCATTACATGGTTAGCTACCTATATCCAAATGCAGCATACTAATAGTTTGCTAAGTTGCAGTACCTGGATTTACCTCTAGAAGCCACCTTTTTAAGGTGTTTATAATAGCTCACTGTACTCAGATGGACCAATGACTTGATACAAGTGAAAAGGGTTACATTGCGTCCCACAAGCTGCTGAGATTGTGATGTTACAGTTGCAGAAAATCTCTCTATCTCGATATCGCCCAACGGCTCCTTTGTTTTGAATAGAGCCATGGGTGCAGTACAGTGCTAGGCTCTTTCCGACAGCTCCATAGGAAGGATAAGAGCCACGTACCCACAGCTCTATTCAAAACCAAGGAGCTGCGGCCCGAAATGGAAGTAAAGGGGGGGGGGGGGTGAGGTTGGGGAGGTTCTTGGAATACCAGTTAAACTGGACATAACGACAGGTGTTAACTCACCATAGATAACAGTGCAGCAATGATAGCTTATTGCTGGGGGTTAAGGAAGCTGGACATGCATTGATCAACTGATCACTATTTTAAAAATCCTATTAATAAGGCATCCTTCTTAAGAAAGCAGATTGTAAGCAATTTTTTGGCAATGAATTAATATTCTTTTTTCAGAATAATGTCATAAGGTGACATTATCTATAGTACATATAATAATAATACGGTTTCTTGGCAGAAAATAGGTTTTAACAATTTACCTAGTGACACTTACTTTTCTATTTATTTAAGGGCACTGGGGTTTACAGCTCTTTATATTCAAGCAAATGGAAATGAATGAGCGCTAATTCTTAAAGAATGGGGCACTTTAATTTGCAGATAATTATTTTTAAGCTGTGTATACTATCTATAGGCTTCATTGCAGGATACATTTGGTTGTTTGAACACCATTAGCAATATGTGTTTCCTTCTAGGATAACTGCAAAGTGATTCGGGATCCTGTTCAGAGTACAAATGGAGGTTGTGCCCTTTTATATATATATAGAAGTAAGCGCTGACTCTTGGTATCTCATTGTGTTCATTTAATAGTAGGCCAAATGTCACTCCGAACAACCATGAAGGTGCTCACCTTACACCCCATCGGATGCTTGCTCACTATCACTTGTGTTCTGCCTGCAGCAATGGACCTATTGCTTCTCTTCTGTGTCCTTGCCAAGTTGCACTTGGAAATGACATTCCGATTTGTTTATCTCTTTATCATCGGTAAAGTTTGTGTTTATTGCATGATGTTGCATCTATTCGGGTAATACATGTTGCTATTTCATGCATTATTTGAACATTTTGTTAGATGGATTAAAGCATACCCATCAATAGTTTTTTGATGTCTAAAGTAAAGGCAGTGTACAGTAGGTCCTTTTATGCTGAATTAAAAGAAATTACTCTTATTCCAATTCATCACTCCAGCGCTGAGATATAAGCTTTAAAAGTTATATGCTAATTAGGTAATTAATCCCACAAGTTATTCCCCAAAATCACAAATTCCAACACTGTTCAGACCCTTGTGCCCTTAAAGCAACTCTGTACCCACAATCTGACCCTCCCCCAAACAACTTGTACCTTCGGATAGCTGCTTTTAATCCAAGATCTGTCCTGGGGTCCGTTCGGCAGGTGATGCAGTTATTGTCCTAAAAAACTACTTTTAAACATGCAGCCCAACGGCCGGGGCTTAGAGTATCTGTGCTCTAACTTTGCACCACCCCTCTGTCCCTCCTCCCCACCCTCTTCATCAGTAGGAATGCCACTGGAACATTTTCTCCTGTCTGACCATTGCACAGGTGCCTTAACGATCCAGCCCAAATTCAGTATTCACACAGTTAAAGAATAGGAGACAATCTGCCTGGAGCATTCCTACTGATGAAGAGGTCGGGGAGGAGGGACAAAAGTTGTGCCAGTCTAATGCATACATAATCTAAACTTCAACCTTTGGGCATGGGGCTGCCAGATTAAAAGTTGTTTTTTAGGACAATAACTGCATCACTTGCCGAACGAAGCCCAGGACAGATCTTGGATTAAAAGCAGCTATCCGAAAGTACAAGCGGTTTTGAGCGGTCAGATTGTGGGTACAGAGTCGCTTTAAGACCCTTGTGCCTGCATTTAACACCCACACTGTTTAACCCCTTAATGACATCGGGCGTAAATTTACGCCCTGATGCCGGTAAGGGAGTTCAGAGCGGGGCCGCGCGGCGACCCTGCTCTGAACCGCGGCGGTCCCGGGTGCCGCGTGTAGCCCGGGACCGCGGGTATTAGCGGGCACGGTCCGATCGCCGTGCCCGCTAATACAGTAATCAGATGCAGCTGTCAAACATGACAGCTGCATCCGATTACCGGACGCAGCGTCATCCCTGGTGTCTAGTGGGGAGATCGCTCATCCGGGATGTTATCCCGGAGGAGCAATCTCCGTAACTGAAGCCGGCCGGGGACCGCTCCAAGATGGCGCCGTTCCCGGCTCGGCACTCGTTTACTTCCGGCTGCAGCAGCCGGAAGTAAACGAGTGCCTATCTCATGGATCTCTGCAGCATATCTATGCTGCAGAGATCTCAATGAGAGATCAAAGCACTTATACTAGAAGTCCCCTAGGGGGGCTTCTAGTATAAGTGTTAAAGTAAAAAAAAAAGTGTCATTATTAGTAAAAAGCCCCCTCCCCTAATAAAAATCTGAATCACCCCCCTTTTCCCAGGTTATAAATAAAAGTAAATAAATAAATAAATAAACATGTTTGCTATCGCCGCGTGCGTAATCGCCCGAACTATTAATTAATCACATTCCTGATCTCGCACGGTAAACGGCGTCAGCGCAAAAAAATCCCAAAGTGCAAAATTGCGCATTTTTGGTCGCATCAAATCCAGAAAAATTGTAATAAAAATCGATCAAAAACTCGTATATGCGCAATCAAGGTACCAATAGAAAGAACATATCATGGCGCAAAAAATGACACCTGACACAGCCCCATAGACCAAAGGATAAAAGCGCTATAAGCCTGGGAATGGAGCGATTTTAAGTGACGTATATTTGTTGACAATGGTTTAAATTTTTTACAGGCCATCAGATACAATATAAGTTATACATGTTACATATCATTTTAATCGTAACGACTTGAGGAACATATATAACAAGTCAGTTTTACCCCAGGGCGAATGGCGTAAAAACACGTTTAACCCAAATAAACAAAATGCTTTTTTTTTTTCAATTTCACCACACTTTGAATTTTTTTCTGGTTTCGCAGTGTACTTTATGCAAAAATTCAGCCTGTCATTGCAAAGTACAATTAGTGACGCAAAAAATAAGGGCTCATGTGGGTTCCTAGGTGGAAAAATGCAAGTGCTATGGCCTTTTATGTACAAGGAGGAAAAACCGAAAACGCAAAAATCTAAATTTGCTCTGTCCTTAAAGGGTTAAATAAGCTAAACTTTGAGCTTTTGCAGCAGGACATGGAAAAAACTTTACATATTGCAATTAATTCACAGACTAAGTCTCTTTATCAAGCAAAGTAAAGATGTAGCTGAGCTCAATATGTCCATGAACGGTGCTGAAGAAGAGAACATGTGGAAGGAGTTACAGGACACAGTTAAATTGACATAGGATCTGTGCCTTTCTTCTTATTTCAGATGAATTTCAACAGTAGCTGTTCTGCTATGCATATAACCCTGACCCAGAATCAGTTTGTCTATGAATGATTTAGCACCTCATTCCCAACAAATGTGCAATTCATTTTGGTCCCGAGGTATGAGACTCTAAGCACTAGTTGAACCACCAGGGAAGAGAAATCCCACTAATATCAGGCCTTAGCAGCATTGCAGTTTCATTATGTTTAGGGGAAATTCTAACTTGGAAGTATTCAGTCACTATTATAAAAGAGAAAATTGATTTGACATAAATCGGCTTAATTTTTTTTTTTTTTATTGAATTTTTTAAAGTACAAACTTTTGTGACTTATTTAACGTTTTATTTCAAATGAGCGTCCCAGAGGTTAGGGTATGTGCACAATACGGAATCCCAGTGGATCACCAGCCGTAGATTCTGCAGCTCGCCCCGGATGCACGCATTTCCGTTGGTCCCATAGGCCTCATTCTGCGGTTTGTCAGATTCTACTGTCAACCCGAAGAATGAACCTGCTCATTCTTTAAGTGGGCGGCGGAATCTGGCAAACCATAGAATAAAGCCTACGGGACCAGCAAAGATGCGCGCGTCTGCCACTGTCCGCGAACTGGTGATCCGCCAGGATTCTATAGTGTGCACATACCCTAAGTGTGGAAGCTGTATGCATTGCAGTTTCACTTTGCACTTGGCCCAGCCAGCACTTGGATTTTATATACTGTTCAGAAGCATGGACTTTTTACAGGAGTTCCTGCTCCTGTATATACTTGCATGGACAATCGCTGGGCAATCAGTTCACTTCTAAAACCAAAATAGGATCTGAATTTGAAACAGAGTTCTACCTTGCCCCTTTGGCCCATCAGCCAAGCATATACACCAAATGTCTGAACCTGAAATTTCTCTAGTTCTGATCGGGACTAGTATAGCAAGGTTAAAACTAATCTGGGCCAAAATAGTCTTTAAATACATCTTTACATCACAAAAATAATTTTTATCATAAAGTCAAAAACATTAGTTCTTCAATATACAGAGTGGCTTCAGGTTGACATCATTGGCTTATTTCTAAATCAGTATGTGATGACCCCCAAGTCGCATAACATAAAACCAAATTACGACAGGTGACTCCTGGGTTTCCATGTTTTGCGGGCATAATACCTTCGCAAATCGACTCATGTTGGGTTTATTGAGTAAAAAGAATCTTTGGGGATATTTTATTCATTGAACACTCCAGTTCAAGTGAAGTCACGGACATCTGCTTCTCGTTTCTCAATCCCCTATTCTCCAAGCTCGGAAGATTTAATAAATCACATGGAGCGTTTTACTCACTACTGCCTAAGTTCACTTAACTGCAGATAAGTTGCAGCTGCACCTTAGGCCTCGAAGAAGAATAATTACAGATGGAAGGGAATAAAGCAATATCTAAACTGTAAATAAGTTGGAGAACTCACCTGCAGCTGAGTGAGTGTTATGAAATGAGGGAACCGGGGAATAGAGAGGGAGCTCGGGGCAGCTCTGCGCTTGTCAGGTGTTGACCAATTTCTCAGTTTAAGTGCAATTTGATGGTAAATTGTCCTCTAGTAGTTAAGAAATAAATGTTCTTTAGTAAGTCTACAAGGTTCATGGTATTGATTTATCACTGGGTTGTGGAATATGTAATTAAACTTGGTGAAAAGGGTTCTGAAGTGCGATTCTTACAATTCAAAGTAGGGTGTGCAACTTTAACAAGTAAAAGGCTGAGGAAACATGAGAATTCCACAATTGTGAACTGGAGAGGTTATTTTTATTCATGGATAGTAAATGTAAGGCTTTGTAGAGAAAAGCGGAGAGATAGCATCTGTATTATGCAGTGGTGGAGTCAAAATGAAGAGACCTACTTTGATAGGAAATTATGATCTGGAATAGTGACCACAGGCATGCATTCATGATTCAATGTTAACGTTAATGTTAATGTATTTTTCAATGGAAAGATGACAAAAGGGCAAACTCTATGGATAAAACTATATGTCACACTTATCCAATAGATCATGGCTGAACTCTGCTTCTTCTTGTCTAATATTTCCATATGTCTACCCAATATTTTTGATATTTGTGCAGATATGGCTAGGTTCATGCTATGTTTTTTGCATCTGTTTCAGTACTTAAGTTTTACATACTGTGGACAACCACAGTACAAAAGTGGTCAACCATGTCTTTGTGTACAGTATGTTAAGAAAACAAAAAACAGATCCGGTTCAAGTCAAGTCAGTGGGCAACAAATCATGCAGTACAGCATGCAACAGCATTTCTTTTTTTTTTACAATTTTTTCCTTTAACCCCTTGAGGACCAGGCCCAAAATGACCCAGTGGACCACGTAAATTTTGATCTTAGTGTTTTCGTTTTCCCCTCCTCCCCTTCTAAGAACTCTAGCACTTTCAGTTTTCTATCTACAAGTCATGTAAGGGCTTATTTGTTACAGTAATAGTTGTACTTTGTAATGGCGTCTTTCATTTTACCATAGCATGTATGATGGAATTCCAAATATATTATTTATGAAGATATAAATAGGTGAAATCGCAAAAAAGAATGCAATATGGTAACGTTTGGGGGGTTCCTGTGTCTACGTAATGCACTATATGGTAACAGCGACATGATACTATTACTCTATAGGTCAGTCCGAACACAACCATATGCAGGTTACACAGATTCTCTAATGGTATATATATATTTTTTTTTATGAAATCCTTTTTTTTGGCAATTGATTATTAATAAAATGGGACTATTGTGACGCTTATAACGGTTTTATCTTTTCACCTACGGGGCTGTATGGGGTGTCATTTTTTCCGCCATGATCTCTAGTTTTTATTAATACCATATTTGTGAAGAGCAGACGTTTTGATCACTTTTTATTGATTTTTTTTTTAATATATAATGTAACAAAATCGGTAATCCGCGCACTTTTTCCCCTCTTTTCGTGTACGCCGTTCGCAATGACGCTTGTTATATTTTAATAGATTGGACAATTACGCACGCTAAGGTATATTATATGTTTATCTATTTATTTATTTTTATATGTTTTATTTATATAATGGGATAGGGGGGGTTATTTCAACTTTTATTGGGGAAGGGGTTTTGGGGTAGTGTAATAGCGTTTTGAACTTTTTCTTTTTACACATTTGAAGTCCCTTTGGGGGACTTTTACATACACTAGTTTGATTGCTCACACTGTACAATGCTATGCCATAGGCATAGCATTGATCAGTGTTATCGGCGATCTGTTTATTGAGCCTGCCTGTGCAGGCTCAGAGAACAGATCGCCGATCGGACCACACAGAGGCAGGTGAGAGACCTCCGGCGTTCCGTTTCAACGATCGGGACCCCCGCAGTCACACTGCGGGGGTCCCGATCGGTAAGTGACAGGGGACTCCCCCTGTCACTTACACTTAAACGCCGCGGCGTTCAAGGAGTTAATGACACGCGGCAGCGCGATCGCTGCAGCGTGTCATTACCGGTGAGGTCCCGGCTGCTCACTGCAGCCGGCCCCCACCTCCTATGAAGCGCTCTCCGGAGCGGGAGAACCACCCAGGACGTACAGTTACGTCCAGGGTCGTCTGGTGACAGACTTCCATGACGTAACTCTACGTCCTGGGTCGCCTAGGGATTAAGGCTGAGTTTACACACAGTAAATTTCAGTCAGTATTGTGGTCCTCATATTACAACCTCAACCAGGAGTGGATTGAAAACACAAAAAGGCTATATTCACACAATGTTGAAATTGAGTGGATGGCCACCATATAATGTTAAATAAATGCCATTATTTCTATACAACAGCCGTTGTTTTAAAATAACAGCAAATATTTGCCATTAAATGGCGGCCATCCACTTAATTTCAACATTGCGTGAGCAGAGCCTTTCTGTGTTTTCAATCCACTCCTGGTTTTGGTTGCACTATATGGACCACAATACTGACTGAAATATACTGTGTGTGTGAACCCAGCCTTAGGCTATGTTCACACTACGTATGAGACCGGCCATTCCGTGACCCCTGCCGGGTCACGGAACGGCCGGTCTCTGGCCGGATCATCTGGTCCGGTACTTAGGTAGAGCTCTGATGCGGGCCCATCAGCGTGTGCCTGCATCAGAGCTTCCCATAGCCCACAGTGAAGCAAGCGGCCGGAGTGGCTCGCTTCACTGTGTGAACTGACAGGTCTTTCTGCGGCCGGAATTCACTGAATTCACTGTCAGTTATTTGCGGGGCCGCACAGATCCCGGCCGGAGCGTATACGATGTGTGTACGCTCTGGCCGGGATCCCATTGAAGATAAGCTATGTTACACAGCGCAAAACTACGGCGGTAGTTCTGCAGCGAGAACTACGCCCGTAGTTTTATGTAGTGTGAACATAGCCTTAATGTGTACAAAAATGCAGTATGAACCTACCCTAATACACATACATTCCCTGTCAAAACACAATTGTAAAATGCCCCATTAATTTCAAGGGGAAGTATGGAACAACGGTCACATAGCATGTATTTTTGAAAAACATGTTCAGTAAAAAAAAAAAAAAAACCCTCTCCATTTACTTCATGGAATATTATTCATAACATCGTTGTACAATGCTACAATGCTAACAACAACAAAAAAAGAGAAAACAGCGAATGTGTTATAAAGTAGATTGCACACACAATGGTGAACCATCCAATATGAATCTTTGTTGGTTACAAAAAACAACACAAGAAAATAAAAATACTTAAAAATGACAAAAGGTTAAGACAAGATCCGATAAACAATCATTGGGGTAACACCATAGTACCAGGAAGGAACAAATAAATTACCTGCACAAAAGATGTATATACCTGAATGTAGAAATGAGCACTACAAGACCTTAGATTACAATAAAGATCACATAAGTCTCATATCAAATATAATCAAAAAGTGCCATGAAAAATTCCATAATATAGAGACATCCTGGTACCATACCACCTAAACCTAAACCACCTAAACCACCTAAACCCCACGCGTTCCGTAAAGTTCCCATAACTTCATCAGGAGTAAACATAGGAGGGATGTGGTGTAGGTTGTATTTATATCACAATATGATTACGAATTAACCCCTTCACGTCCATAATACGGCTATATAAGTTCCTACTACACATGCCCCGTGTTATATATTAGAAAAAAATTTATAAAAAACAATCTCAATAAAAAGTAGAGATCATGTAGTAGTAGATTTGCTACTACTCTGGGCATTTCCTGTGATGGACAGAGGTGGCAGCAGAGAATAACGTGCCAGACTGTAAAGAATACATGACTTCCTGCAGGACATACAACAGCTGATAAGTACCGGCAGACTGTAGATTTTTTAATAGAAGTAAGTTACAAATCTCTGGCACTTTCTGATACCAGTCGATTTGACTGGAGTACCACTTTAATGTATTCTTCTAGCACTGTTGCTATCATTAGTATAGTAGCCTATAGACATTGATATCAATAATCTATATCATAAAAATCAAAGTCTGTCTGTCTGTCTGTCCTTCTGTCTGTCTGTCCTCTACTTCCAAACGCCTGAACCGTTTGACCCCAAATTTGGCCCACAGATACATTGGGTGCCCGGGAAGGTTATTGCGAAGTTCCCGTCCCCGCCAGATGTACAGGAGGGGAGAGGGAGGGGAAAGAGAGGCGCCCCATAGAGATGAATGGGAAAATCTCCTCACTGCAAACACAGGTGATATAATTAGCTGCAGCAGACACGGCAGTTGGAGCCTTAGCAACCAATAGGATTACTGCTTTCATTTTCACAGGGAGCAATGGTTGCTAGGGAAGCTGCCTCACAACATCCACAGTAATAACTGGTAGACCCCCTACTCCATCTATACAGTACATGTATACAGGACCCCCTACTCCTTCTATACAGTACATGTATATACAGGACCCCCTACTCCATCTATACAGTACATGTATATTCAGGGCCCCCTACTCCATCTATACAGTACATGTATATACAGGGCCCCCTACTCCATCTATACAGTACATGTATATACAGGACCCCCTACTCCATCTATACAGTACATGTATATACAGGACCCCCTACTCCATCTATACAGTACATGTATATACAGGACCCCCTACTCCATCTATACAGTACATGTATATACAGGACCCCCTACTCCATCTATACAGTACATATATATACAGGACCCCCTACTCCATCTATACAGTACATGTATATACAGGACCCCCTACTCCATCTATACAGTACATGTATATACAGGGCCCCCTACTCCATATATACAGTACATGTATATACAGGACCCCCTACTCCATCCATACAGTACATGTATATACAGGACCCCTTACTCCATCTATACAGTACATGTATACAGGACCCCCTACTCCATCTATACAGTACATGTATATACAGGGCCCCCTACTCCATCTATACAGTACATGTATATACAGGACCCCCTACTCCATCTATACAGTACATGTATATACAGGGCCCCCTACTCCATCTATACAGTACATGTATATACAGGACCCCCTACTCCATCTATACAGTACATGTATATACAGGGCCCCCTACTCCATCTATACAGGACATGTATATACAGGCCCCCTACTCCATCTATACAGTATACGTATATACAGGGCCCCCTACTCCATCTATACAGAACATGTATATACAGGACCCCCTACTCCATCTATACAGTACATGTATATACAGGAGCCCCTACTCCATCTATACAGTACATGTATATACAGGGCCCCCTACTCCATCTATACAGTACATGTATATACAGGACCCCCTACTCCATCTATACAGTACATGTATATACAGGGCCCCCTACTCCATCTATACAGTACATGTATATACAGGGCCCCCTACTCCATCTATACAGTACATGTATACAGGACCCCCTACTCCATCTATACAGTACATGTATATACAGGGCCCCCTACTCCATCTATACAGTACATGTATATACAAGACCCCCTACTCCATCTATACAGTACATGTATATACAGGGCCCCCTACTCCATCTATACAGTACATGTATATACAGGACCCCCTACTCCATCTATACAGTACATGTATATACAGGACCTCCTACTCCATCTATACAGTACATGTATATACAGGACCCCCTACTCCATCTATACAGGACATGTATATACAGGGCCCCCTACTCCATCTATACAGGACATGTATATACAGGGCCCCCTACTCCATCTATACAGTACATGTATATACAGGGCCCCCTACTCCATCTATACAGAACATGTATATACAGGGCCCCCTGCTCCATCTATACAGAACATGTATATACAGGACCCCCTACTCCATCTATACAGTACATGTATATACAGGACCCCCTACTCCATCCATACAGTACATGTATATACAGGGCACAACAGGTATACCAAACTGTGACTGGGTAACACTGCTACACCAGACCTGACCAATACCGCCATACTGTGAATGGATAACACTGCTACACCAGACCTGACCAATACCGCCATACTGTGACTGGATAACACTGTCATACCAGACCTGACCAATACCGCCATACTGTGACTGGATAACACTGCCAGACCTGACCAATACCACCATACTGTGATTGGATAATACCTCCATACCAGACCTGACCAATACCGCCATACTGTGACTGGATAACACTGCCACACCAGACCTGACCAATACCGCCATACTGTGACTGGATAACACTGCCACACCAGACCTGACCAATACCGCCATACTGTGACTGGAT
Source organism: Dendropsophus ebraccatus (assembly GCF_027789765.1). Classification (NCBI taxonomy): domain Eukaryota; kingdom Metazoa; phylum Chordata; class Amphibia; order Anura; family Hylidae; genus Dendropsophus; species Dendropsophus ebraccatus. The sequence continues at coordinate 125,854,504 of NC_091457.1, forward strand.
AACACTGCCACACCAGACCTGACCAATACCGCCATACTGTGACTGGATAACACTGTCATACCAGACCTGACCAATACCGCCATACTGTGACTGGATAACACTGTCATATAAGACCTGACCAATACCGCCATACTGTGCTGGATAACACTGTCATACCAGACCTGACCAATACCGCCATACTGTGACTGGATAACACTGCCATACCAGACCTGACCAATACCGGCAAACTGTGACTGGGTAACACCGCCACACCAGTCCTGACCAATACCACCATACTGTGACTGGATAACACCATCATATCAGACCTGACCGATACTGCCATACTGTGACTGGATAACACTGCTATACCAGACCTGACCAATACCACCATACCGTGACTGGATAACACTGCCACACCAGACCTGACCAATACCGCCATACTGTGACTGGATAACACCCCCATACCAGACATGACCAATACCGACACTCTGTGACTGAATAACACTGCCATACGGGTAAATACAACCCTGCAGGTATACAGGACACTACAGGTATACAGGACCCCAAAACTATACACTACAAGTGCACGGGACCTCCACAAAACTATGTACTACAGGTATACAGGACCCCAAACTTTACACTACAGGTATACAGGACCCCAAAACTATATACTACAGGTATACAGGACCTCCACCAACTATAAACTTCAGGTATACAGGACCTCCACCAACTATACACTACAGCTATACAGGACCCCAAAACTATACACTACAGGTATACAGGACCTACACCAACTCTATGATACAGGTATACAGCACCTTCACCAACTCTATACTACAAGTATATAGGACCCCAAATATACTATAGGTATACAGGAACTCCACCAGCTATATACTACAGGTATATCGGACCCCAAACTATACACTACAGGTATACAGGACCTCCACCAACTCTATACTATAGTTATACAGGACCCTCAAACTATTTACTACAGGTATACAGGACCCCCGAACTATATACTCCAGGTATACAAGACCTCCACCAATTATACACTACAGGTATCCAGGACCCTCAAACTATAAACTACAGGTATACAAGACCTCCACCAACTATACATTACAGGTATACAGCACCAACTATATACTACAGGTATACAGGACCCCCGAACTATACAGTATAGGTATACAGGACCTTCACCAACTGTACACTGCAGGTATACAGGACCTCCCTTAACTATACACTATAGGTATACAGCCCCCCCAACTATGCACTACAGATATGCGAGACCCCTAAAAACTATACATTGTGGGCACTACAGGTATACACTAATTCCACTGATTAACTCAGATGAAACAATACCTTTAGCTTGGCCTCCTGGGCACCTTAGAACAAATCTAATTAACACACTGACACTTTATACCCGGGCAGCGCCGGGTACATTTTCTAGTAAAATATATTGTTGGAAATAACTGTTACATTATGTTATCTCTAGGCTTCTGCGTTATTATCCTATTGTTACTGTGAATCATTGCTAGGATCATAAGCTGCTTTGCTTGCAAACACACGATCCTCTAAATTGTCTCACCTGTGCTTCCTATATTTGTAATGCTATACATATGCTGCTGTGAAGAAAGACATGAATTGTGCACATAAGGTTCCATAAGATTTATGTAATAAAAATGGACGAACATGGCTTTTGTTTCTAATGTGCATCACCATTACGGAGAGATGACAGATTTGTATGGAAGGGAATATTTATCTGTTTTTTTCTTAGATGCAGCGATTCTTTTGGGAGCCTGGGCTGGCCTCTGGGGTTTTCCATTATCCACAGATCCACTCTGGCAGCATTTGATTTCGGGTCCCTGAAGAATATATCAGGAGAAGTTCCACTGTAATAAAGAGAGAAATTGCATGTGGTTACATTTTAGGACATTGTATAGGTATATATATAAATTGTACAAAGGAATGGCTTGGGACCAAGTAACTGGCTACAATAAAAATAATACTGTTATTGTTACTCTTTGTTACTATTACTTCTACAGCTCCTTCTGCTACAATTCCAGTGTGAATACTTCTACTACTTCTAATATGTCTAAAATTCAAAAGAAAACTCCTTAAAGTGTCACTGACTTTTTTTTTTTCCAGAAATCAATAGTACAGGCAATTTTTAAGAAACTTTGTAATTGGGTTTATTAGGCAAATATGCCATTATCTGCATTCAAAAAGACTTTCCCCAGGCCCCCCTCTCTCATTGACTGCTCATTATCAGGAAATTTCGACTCTTTTACATCCGTTGAGCCGTGTAACCAATGGAGAGGGGAGGGGGAGGAGGAAGGAGGGAGATTAGTCGCCAGCAGAAAGCAGAGAACAAAGGATTATACAGTGGGAGCTGTGTGAAAGCGGGTATTCAGAGGTCAGAGAGATCAGTGTTGACTTCAGAGGAGATAGTCCGGTGATGTAGCTGTAAATTAACTCTTTGTTGTCCTGTTTTGGTGCCTCATTTCCCTCCATCCCTTCCCTCTACTTAGGCTACATTCACACAGAGCAAAAGGGGCAGGTTACGCGAGGAAATATTTCCGCCTGAAATTCCGAGCAGAATGTAAGCGGAATTCCTGCGTATTTCAGCGCGGAATACTAGAGGAATCCGCGCTGATTCCGCATGCATTCAGCGCTGAAATTCAGAGAGTATTTGGTGAGTAATAATAGAGGGAGGTGCCAACAACAATTTTGCAGACTTTGGAGACTAGACTATATGGTACCTGAATTTTCACCTCAGATCACCTCAGAGCTGGCAGAGGAGAAGAAGCTGAGCTGAGCAGAGAGAAGCTGACCAGAAATGGCAAAACATCACCGCTTTACAATTGATGGAGATGCACTAATTTCAGAGGTATGTATGTATGTATGCATGTATGCATGTATGTATGTTTTTTTTGGGAAACTTTTGCTGTGGTCATATGCTGTGTGCATGCTGACATTGTCATTTCTTTCTTGTGGGCCCCTGGTATCACCTCCTTTGGGTTGTCTTGGGATTTCCCCACCCTTTTCCCCCCCATTTCCGCGCTGATTCAGCGCGTAATTTCCGCTTGTATTCCGCTTGTATTCCGCGCTGAACACGCGCGTATTCCACGCTGAAACAGAAAGTTAGAGCCCCATTGATTTGTATAGGCTTCCGCTAGCGGAAGAATGAACATGTTCATTCTTCTGGCGGAAAGCGGATTAGCCACGGGACATTCAGCGCTGAAATTCCACAGTGTGAACTGCAGAGCAGAATTTCCATTCAACACAAGGGAAATTAGCTCTGCTCCTATTTAAACGGTTGAAATTTCAGCGCTGGTCCAGCGCAGAAATTCAGCTGCTTTTGCTCTGTGTGAACGAGCCCTTAGAGAAGCATAAAGACAGGGGTGAGAGCTTTAAACTGCTTTTTCATGATAAAAATGCATTTTCAGCTAATAAATGCAATTACAAAGTTTCTTGAAATTGCCTGTGCTATTCATTTCTGCAAAAAAAAAAAAAAAAAAAATTAAATGACAGTGACACTTTAAAGATTCTATTCTTTATAATCCAACATAACTTCAAAATGTGAAGCGTTGTAGTTACTGCTAGGAATATAGAATTGGAGAAGAAAACCTTATGGAAGTTTGTGTTATTTGATAAATATTAGGATCCATTGGTGTCAGTGGCTTCTGTTAAAGGAGAACTCCATCCAAGTTTTTTTTTTTTTTTTAAGTGACTCTGTACTCACAATCTGACCCCCCCCTCCCCCAAACCACTTGTACCTTTAGATAGCTGCTTTTAATCCAAGATCTGTCCTGGGGTCCGTTTGGCAGGTGATGCAGTTATTGTCCTAAAAAACAACTTTTAAACTTGAAGCTTTGTGCCAAACGGCCGTGGAGTAGATTGTGTATGCATTAGGCTGGCATAACCTCTCTGTCCCTCCTCCTCGCCCTCCTCATCATCAGGAATGCTCCAGGCAGATTTTCTGCTATTAATCACCTGTGCTAGCATGGCACATGGGCTGGATAGTTAAGGTACCTGTGTAGTTTTAAGGGTGGAGGGTGAGGTGCAGGGGATGCAGTGATGGGGGATGGTGCTTTCCATAGGTGAAATGGTCTGAGTACAGGATTGTTCTTTGGCAATTTAGCCACTTTATTTACTCTCAGTACCTAGACTCAGGAGCATTGGTTTACTAAATAGGCACGCCGCACTTTATGGCATATGAATTGAACCTTTTGGAATCCTATATTTTTACCATCTGTTGTCTCCCCCTTGTCTTGCATAATTTATTTAGATTATAATTATATGTTGTTATGATCCCCTGCACCCGTTATTTTTAATTGTCCATTGTGTTCATGTTGTTTTTATGGGATTACTTTGGGATTTATGAACTAATAAAGAATTAAGGTTTTGGTAAAATAAGTTGGTTATTTATTCTTTAAATGAAATGGTTGAAGGGTTTTTTCTTTGGTAGTATACCTGTGTAGTTTTCACTGCAGAGGAATAGGAAAAATGGTAAAGAGGGTGGGGAGGAGGGACGGAGGGATTAGTCAGTGAGCTGTTATGCTGTGGATAGGTGATCATTTGTATTTTTGGCGTGACCCTTTTTCGGCTATAGTACTTGATTTTTTTAGAGGACTTAAACTGAAACTTAACACCTGTTGATGAGGAAATAAAGTTGTTTGTACCCCCATAAAGGGTTCTGCTCCCCAAGTGTGGATTTTCAATTTATAGGTGGAAACCTTGACAGAACCCTCAAGGGTAAACCCGGAAGTACACATTGCACAGAATACTATGTTTATCAGCTAGAAGTTTTGAAAAACCCATAAAATAATAACAAGTATATCGAGAATGTAATCCATAGACATATACCAATAACTGAGTGGAATTTCCAGTTTCTATGCAGGTCTATATCATTGCTTTTCCTTGTATTTAGGAAGAAACATAGAAACAGTTTTCTTCTGATTACACAGGGCAGTCGGTCTTGGCATTGACTCTTTTTGTGGGTGTCTCATGTGGACCAATTGTCATACTTCACCAGAATCTATAAAAATAAGTTACACTTTATAAAAGAGAAAACTATTACATTGTTAGCAGTTCTTTAACCACTCTTTGGTGCTATAAATTCATTTTGTGAGTACAGAATGTAGACATGACATAGATAAATGGTGTATGGTAATGATGGACCTGCGCTGTCACTAAATATCTAAGGGACCAGTAAAGGTCACAATTGAATTCACTCAATTTCTAGACCCTATTACTAAACCTGGTGCTGAATTTGCAGTGTGCTTCCACATTCAATTTAGGAAGATCTGAGAAATCCATTGCATATTATGGTGTCACAGGAGTATAATTACAAAAAGGGAGCCTTACTGGAGTGTACTGGAAGACTTACTTGGCTCTCCTCCTCTGGCTAACACTATAAAAACTATTGCAGACTAGAGAGCTTTCAGTGAAGTGGTAAATTACATTGCAATGCTTTCTAAGGGATTTATGCGACTCGCAGAAATCCATGCACATCCTGCTGAAACTAAGCCATTTGGGTGTAACAAACACATTTTTATCTGCAGCAATGCCTGCAACACATCTGCTCTATGTGAACTATGGTCTATAGGCATCAGCAACCATATCATTGTAAATAACTGTTCAGGGACTCATTGTCAAAACAGTGTTCACTATTTTCATTAGGTTAGGTGTCCATTGGTAAATATATATATATATATATATATATATATATATATATATATATACAGTTGATTACAATTTCTACTGCATTTTTGTTCCAATAACAGTGAATTCATTGAAACAATAATAGAGCTATAAAGAGTTCTATTATTCCATATGCACAAAAAAAACAAGGAAAAAAAACAAAAACAAACATATCTCCAGTTAACTGAGGCCTAATTTAAGACATCTCTGTCAATGATGGACATTTTCTTTTATATTATAATCCTATAATGATTGTTTCATACAAGTTAGCACTTGTTTTGGTGTTCCCTTATCTTCAAAGTCATATATACTCCACCCCTGAGGAGGCTTGTATAGATAATAAGTGTCCCACCCCTGAGGAGGCTTGTCTAGAGAATAAGTGTCCATATGCAGAGAGGGCTGATAGTGGATTGCTTAATACTATGCTATCCCTTAGCATATTCCACTTCCTACTATGCAGGTGTGTTTGGGATTTTATGTTGTAATAGGATTTATAATGATATTCCAAACATGATAACTTACAGCAAATAATTTACCACAATACAGTAAAGAAAGTTGTACAATTTTGTAAATTACTTTAATAAAAAAAAATCCCTTCCATTACTTATCAGCTGCTATATGTCCTGCAGGAAGTGGGGTATTCTTTCCAGTTTGACAGAGTGCTCTCTGTTTCCACCTCTGTCTGTGAAAGAAACTGTCAAGAACAGTAGCAATTCCCCACAGAAAACCTCTCCTGCTTCATGTCACAGGCAGAGGTGGCAGAGGAGAGCACTGTGTTGGACTTAAATGTATATGTCACTTCCTACAGGACATAAAGCAGCTGAAAAATATGGGAAGACTTGAGATTTTAATTTAATTTACAAATCTATATACCTTTTGGGTGCTTTTATTTCCTATTCCCTGTTAATCGGATGTTATACAGAATGGGGGGAGATTTGTCAAGACTGGCATACTCGTATGCCAGTCTTAAGTTAGGCCCCACCCCCTTATTCCCATCTGAATTCACTAACAGACTCACGCCTCTTAGTGAAACCAGCCGGCTGGGCAGAGCAGACATAAATCATGATAAATGAGGCGCAAGAGGAAGCCATGCCTCCTACCCGCTGTGTCCCACCCCCCAGAGCTCCCCCTGCCGACCCATCAGACAAACAGTGAATACGCTGGCGTATGCCAGGGAGAAGGGGCAAATCTGTGCCTTCTTCCTGGCGTACACCCTGGCCGTAAACTTTGTCAATGTCCCCCATTCTGTACATGTAAGCAATAGAAAAGTAAGCATTACATTACATTCTTGTCCATCAGAGCTATCATAGCAGTAGATGTCCATTCTGCCTCATAGAGGGGACACTCGAGTATTACAACTTTCTCTTACATTTTGCATATGCCTCATTAGGCCTTAAGAAAAGTAATTGTCTCTATGGGGCTTCTCCTTCAAACAAGTGGATGTGAGCGGATTAAATCTTATTGTTATTGTTCAATATAGATACCTTTACTGTAGGTTCAGTATACCCTTGGATCCTAGTGGTTATAGATCCCATGGTTGTACTTGCAGCATAGCTCCATAACCTAAGATGCTGTAAAAAAAATAAAAATAAATAAAATCACAGAAATAAAAAAGGGGAATATATCTAGTAGAGTTTTTACAAAGAATGAAATGAAGTGTTCCACATGGAGGAACACACAATAGATTTGCGAGTCGTATTAATGTCTACTCCCTCCCCATTTTGTATTTTCCATCCACTTGCTATGTACAGACATCAGATTCTTCTTCATGACCGTAACTTTCATTCTTCCTATTATTAGCTGTATGTAAAATAATCTTTCATCTCATACTCTGGTTTCTCTGTGCTGTAAGTTACAGACGGGATATCTTGGAGACTGGCCCAGATTTTATTGCTTTCACCATCTGAGTGCTGAATAAAATATTCCTACAATTTTCTCATTCATTTATGCAAACATTTTATAATTTTTATGTACTGGCTTCAATTTTATGGCGGAGGTTTATAATAAAGTTATGTTACTAAATTAGTGTATTTATTTGCTTCGTATTTCATAGAATTTCATCTGTTAATGTAATTGTGCTGTTCAGAACCTCAATCTAGATAGAACCAAATATTTGATATTGACTGCATTAAAATTAGGTTACATGAAAAACTGTGTTTTATAGGCTGCAGGAGTCAGGAGGCTGTTGTTTGACAGTTCCCATGGCTTCATTAGAAAAGTCAAGACGTCATGCCTAGAGAGGTAAAATGTGTCAATCTGATATACAGAAATGGGCAGATATGTGCATTTTTACTGTATCTGAGATTACTTAAAGCGACACGGTCACCCCCCTTTTGCATCATGACTTCTCTACACAGGTGTAAAGAGTAAATTTAGCAGTATCCATACTTTTTTTTTATATCATGGTGCTTGTTCAAGTAAAAAGTGATCTTTTATCATCTGCTGATTGCACATCCTGGGCCAGGCTGCCCTGCCCACACAGTCACATAGGCCCTGTCCCTCAGTGATGTCATTGCCAAATAGGCCCCGCCTACTCGGTGGGCATTGGTATGGGCTGACCTAGAGGAGGTGGGGCCTAAACCTTTAGACCATCCTATTCCAATTGCCGTTGAGGGAGCCGGGCCGAGACAGCTATGATGTCACAGAGGGGCGGAGTCTACATTGCCGTTGTAGGCGAGGCTAAGTGACGCTTCAGTCAGGAAGCCCCGCTCAGGTGGCACAATCCGCTGATGAAAGATCACTTTTAACCGAAACAAGCACCATGACATTTGATATAAAATAAGGTATAAAAACTGCTAAATGTACCCTTTACACCTGTGTATAGAAGTCATAATGCAAAAAGTGTCACTTTAACCCTTAGGGGACACAGCCAGTTTTCATTTTTGCGTTTTCGTTTTTCCCTCCTCGTGTATATAAGGCCATAGCGCCTGCATTTTTCCACCTAGAGACCCAAGTGAGCCCTTATTTTTTGCGCAACTAATTGTACTTTTCTACGGCAGATGTAATTTTTGCCTAAAATGTGCCGGGAAACCAGAAAAAAATTCAAAGTGTGGTGAAATTGAAAAAAAAAACGCATTTCTTTTATTTGGGGGAAATGTGTTTTTACGCCATTCACCCTGGGGTAAAACTGACTTGTTATGCATGTTCCTCAAGTTGTTACGATTAAAACGATATGTAACATGTATAACTTATATTGTATCTGATGGCCTGTAAAAAATTCAAACCGTTGTTAACAAATATACGTCACTTAAAATGGCTCCATTCCCAGGCTTATAGCGCTTTTATCCTTTGGTCTATGGGGCTGTGTCAGGTGTCATTTTTTGCGCCATGATGTGATCTTTCTATCGGTACCTTGATTGCGCATATATGACTTTTTGATCGCTTTTTATTACAATTATTCTGGATTTGATGCGACAGAAATTGCGCAATTTTGCACTTTGGGATTTTTTTGCGCTGACGCCGTTTACCGTGCGAGATCAGTAATGTGATTAATTAATAGTTTGGGCGATAACGTATGCGGCGATAGCAAACATGTTTGTTTATTAATTAATTAATTTATTTTTATTTATAAAATGGGGAAAGGGGGGTGATTCAGACTTTTATTAGGGGAGGGGGTTTTGTGTTATTAAAAATACATTTGTCTTTTACTTTACACATATACTAGAAGCCCCCCTGGGGGACTTCTAGTATATGTACTCTGATCTCTCATAGAGATCCATGCAGTATAGTTATACTGCATGAATCCATGAGATCGGTGTTCTATTACTTTTGGCTGCTGCAGCCAAAAGCAATAGAATGCCGAGCCGGGATCAGCGCCATTACGGAGCAGACCCCGGCCCGGGATGGATGCAGGGATCGCCCCCCCCCCCGCAATCGCGCCGCAGGGGGGCGATCCCCCCACTAGACCACCAGGTATGGAGATTAGCAAGTATTTAGAAGCAGCTGTCAACTTTGACAGCTGCTTCTAAGTACTTAATTAGCGGGCACGGCGATCGGACCGTGCCCGCTAATAGCCGCGAGCCCGGGCTACACGCGGCACCCGGGATCGCGGCAGTTCAGAGGGTGGTCGCCGCGCGACCCCCCTCTGAACTCCCATAGCGGCACGAGGACGTTCAATAACGTCCTGGTGCAGCTATGGGTTAAAGGGGTATTTTGCTAAAAAAAAAAAAAAAATAACTTCATATGTTAATGCCCATGGTGAGACTAACAATACATTTCATACTTCTCCCCAGTTCTGAGCTGTTGCTTTTCACTGAAGACACTAAAAACTGTATGTGAGCTTTTCTCTCTGTCTCCCCGTCCCTTCCGAAATAGCTAATGTAAACAGCTCCCTATCTGCAACTTAGAAGGGATAATCACGAGGCCAGGAGGGATAATCACAGTGAGTTCATCAGCAACTTGACCTCAGTTTAACCCTCCCAGCATTAAAAAGAAGCTACAAAGTTGCAGAGAGGGACTTGTCTACATCAGCCATCTTAGAAGGGGGGTGGGGCCGGTTACAGAGACAAAGGTTTTTGTGTTTTTAATAGAAAGTAATGGCTAAGAACTGGGAGAAGGAGACTGAATAGATAATAACAAGTATGGAATGAATTGTTAATCTTACCATGGGCAGCAACATATGAAAAGTTCTGTTTCAGTGAAATACCCCTTTAGGCTAAGTTCACATTATGTAAACATCCGGCCGTTCCGTGACCCCGGCCGGGTCACGGAACGGCCGGTCTTGGCCCGGATCATCCCGGCCGGTACTTAAGTACCGGCCGGGTGATCTTTCCATCCGCGGAGCTCTGATGCGGACACTGTGTGAACTGACAGGTGCTTCTGCGTCCGGAATTCACTGAATTCCGGCCGCAGAAAACTGACCTGTCACTTTTTTCCGGCGCCGCACAGATCCTGGCCGGAGCGTATACGATGTGTGTACGCTCTGGCCGGGATCCCATTGAGGATAGGCTGTGTCACACACCGCAAAACTACGCAAAACACACCGCAAAACTATATATATATATATATATATATATATATATATACCTGTGTAAAGATTTTCTGTCTTTTTTCTGCTCTAAATTGCTTCATTTCATTCCGGGACAGTATCACCTAGACGTGGGCTTCACAACAACTGGAAGGTGGAGCCCAACTGCTGTAAAGCGCTGCCTGGGTGACACTGTCCACCATTAAAATGAAGCATTTTAGAGCAGAAAGAGGACACAGACAAATTTTATACAGGTATCAGCACAGATATAAATGATGGGTCAGATCCAGTCCAGGCCTTCCAAGTCTCCTCATTCTGGATCCCCTGATGAGGTCCACAAAGGAGGTGTTGACAAGAGGTGCCTGTGATTTGGTCTCTTGTGCCAAACATGTGTTTATCTACCTGCTGTAATCTATTGTTCCACAGACCTCTTTGTTTTGTGATAGTGTTTCTGATGTATTCTCCTGGTTTAACTTGGCTAGTCTGACTTCAGTTTTCTGTCATTTTCCCTATCCCTTTCTTTTTATAGAAAGGGACCTTCAACCAATTGGGGGGCTAGTTTTTAAGGTGGTCAATAAGTAGGCAGGGACAGCCAGCAGGACAATTTAGTTCTCAGGCTGCACTCACAAGAGATGGGTGAACCTCGAGCATGCCCGGGTTTGTCCGAACCTGAGCATGCAGCATTTGCTTACTGGTGGCTGATAAAGTTGGATTCAGCCCTAAAGCTGCTTGGAAAACATGGATACAGTCATAAGCTACATCCTACTTCTTCAGCCACAGGTAATCAAATGTAGCATGCTCGAGTTCGAACAAACCCGAGCATGCTTGAAGTTTGCTTATCTCTAGCTCTCACCCTTCAAACTTGCTGACATAATAGAACTGTTTGATTAGCGATTTACTAATACAGCCTGCTTGAGGCAGAATGCATTGGTAACTGGCTAAGGTACGGTAGCTGTCTCATCTTAGGCCAGGTTCACACTACGTATAACAGCGGCCGTTCTGTGACCCGGCCGTGTCACAGAACGGCTGGTGTCAGTGAAGTTTATCCTGACCAGGAACTGCAGTACCAGCTGGATAAACTTAAATTCTATTGAACTGGGATGCGGGAACATCCTTTTGCGCCCGCATTCCAGTTCATCATTGAACACAATGGAGAGTGCAGCCGGAGCTGCACTCTCCACTGTGTGACCTGTCAGGCTGGTGCGGCCGTTATTAAATGAATAGCGGCCACACAAAACTGACATGTCCGTTTTTCGTGCCGCCGTTAGGGATCCCTGTCGGAGCATATACTATGTGTATACACTCCATCCGGGATCCCATTGACTGCAGTACAACGTAAGTTTTGTATTAATCACTGCCATTGTTGCAAATCGGCAAAAACAGCTGTGATGAATATACAAATTATGTCGTGTGAACATGGCCTTAGGCTACGTAAAAATCCTGCACAGCCAAAGGTGAGACAGCTGCCAATCATTCTCAGAGGAGGTGGGGACGGTCTGCAGACAGAGCAGTGGCCATAGAGCAGGGCAGGCAAAGACAGTGTCACAGACTCTCCTCTGTCGCCGCAGGATAAAGTAGATTTTTTACAAAGATGCTGGATCACAGTTTCCCTTTAAGAAAATAAAGTATATTGAACATCCCCTTTTAACATTATGTGGTGTTACATGCTTTGCTATTTAGTGTGTATGCGACTATATGTAAATAACAAACCATTGACTCATTTCTCATCATCCTTTATTAGATACCAGTATTCTCAGGACTTGCTGTGTCTTATAGTTCATATTCTGCTCTAAAGTGCAATATATCTCCTAAGCCGGCCTGCACTCTGTCATATTCCCTATGAGTAAACACAATTTTCATCTCTTCATCCTTGTGTCCCCACCTAATCAACATCCCGGTATTATTTTACAATGACTGGTCTTCTCAGCTAGCTAGCTATTTTTCATTTCATGTGATCTATAGTAAATCTCTGTAGTAAAACTATCATCCGAGAAGGTCTTTAGATAATTTAAATTGGTTTTATACTTATATGAGCCATAAAAATGAAGGAACTGTAGGGCTTTTTTTTTATTATTTTTTCTTAAAAAATAAAAATAAATTTTTTTTTGAAGCCATAAATTGTCAAGGAGTAAACAAGTTGTCATGGTAACTAATGTGGCATAAATAGTCTAATATCACATTTCTTCTTCCCACCTGTTTTATTTTGTACATATTCCCTTGAGTATGCAAATCGCAATGCAATATCATAAATTAATTAGAAGTGAAACAATTTCTAGAGGGGAAGATACACTGAAGGGAAATGTGTGTGCGTTTTATCCAACACAAGATTACCTTTAGTCTTCTGTAATGAAATCTTATTTTTATTTCTGCTTCATATTAATCATTGTCCAAGTATTCAATCATATGAATGGTTCTCATCCCTGAGGCCCCATTCATGTCAAGCTTTGTCATTGGTATATGGCAGTGTACCTTCAAGAAGGTTTTCTGATTTATGCCACGTGTCCATGAACTTTATTATTTCCATACAGATCAGAACAAGAGGTCCACCCTATAAAGATCTGATCATCTACAATTACTTGGAGGATTCTGAGGTACAAAGCAGTACCATACTAGACGTGCACAGTCCATACGGGAAAAAAAAAACTAAATCCATAAAAATGCATGTAGAGAAGTTGAAGGTGAAAGGATGGCACTCACTACACACGGATTAAATCAGATTAGAGAGTCCAGAGAGCAAACAAGGTGTCAGTTGTTTTCGGCACACCCTGCTTTGTCAGACCTGTCTTCATAAAGCAACGTGTGCTGCGAAACAGCTGTCACTTTGTTTGCTCTCCGGACTCTGTATTCCTAGACTGCAATAAATGCTCTGTACTGTATGTGCCGTTCTTTCATCTTTGTCTTGTCTGTGTTTGAAAAAAAGTTTATTAGACCAAAAAGAGTCTACTACTTACTATGTTTAGCTATGTTTGTATTCCATAAAAATATTATATATATATATATATATATATATATATACTACCGTTGAAAAGTTTGGGGTCACATTGAAATGTCCTTATTTTTGAAGGAAAAGCACTGTACTTTTCAATGAAGATAACTTTAAACTAGTCCTAACTTTAAACAAATACACTCTATACATTGCTAATGTGGTAAATGACTATTCTAGCTGCAAATGTCAGGTGTTTGGTGCAATATCTACATAGGTGTATAAAGGCCCATTTCCAGCAACTATCACTCCAGTGTTCTAATGGTACACTGTGTTTGCTCATTGGCTCAGAAGGCTAATTGATGATTAGAAAACCCTTGTGCAATCATGTTCACACATCTGAAAACAGTCTAGCTTGTTACAGAAGCTACAAAACTGACCTTCCTTTGAGCAGATTGTGTTTCTGGAGCATCACATTTGTGGGGTCAATTAAACGCTCAAAATGGCCAGAAAAAGAGAACTTTCATCTGAAACTCGACAGTTTATTCTTGTTCTTAGAAATGAAGGCTATTCCATGCAAGAAATTGCTAAGAAATTGAAGATTTCCTACAACGGTGTGTACTACTCCCTTCAGAGGACAGCACAAACAGGCTCTAACCAGAGTAGAAAAAGAAGTGGGAGGCCGAGTTGCAACTAAGCAAGAAGATAAGCACATTAGAGTCTCTAGTTTGAGAAACAGACGCCTCACAGGTCCCCAACTGGCATCTTCATTAAATAGTATCCGCAAAACACCAGTGTCAACATCTACAGTGAAGAGGCGGCTGCGGGATTTTGGGCTTCAGGGCAGAGTGGCAAAGAAAAAGCCATATCTGAGACTAACCAATAAAAGAAAAAGATTAAGATGGGCAAAAGAACACAGACATTGGACAGAGGAAGACTGGAAAAAGTGTTAGGATCACAAAGAAGAACGTTTTTAAGACGCAGAACAAATGAAAAGATGCTGGAAGAATGCCTGACGCCATCTGCTAAGCATGGTGGAGGTAATGTGATGGTCTGGGGTTGCTTTGGTGCTGGTAAGGTGGGAGATTTATACAGGGTAAAATACAAAATTCAAAAAACAAGGGAGCTCACCTCGGTCATTTAAGACCGTGATTATACGGGGTGCAGCTAAGTGTCCAAAGAACAACTACCAAAAAAACAGGGAAAAGAAAAAAGCTGGACACTATTTACTCAAGCGCACACCACTATATACAAAATATACAACTTTTATTGGGACACAAAAAGATTTTTCGACATCACAACAAGCAGCAGATAAAAACAATTAAAAAACCTACAAGGGTATATAAAGAACAAGAGTAGGGAACAAAAAATACTTCCCTACTACACCAGGGGATCAGACAATACAATTAATGCTCCACATGCAAAAGGATATATATCAAGTTATACAGTATATATGGTTCTCCAGATATTACTCAATAGATATAAATATTCAAAATTCACCAATCATAAGTATAAATATAAACAATCAAAGTGCTGCAGTGCCAATAAATACTACATGATCATAACGTCTGTGAATAATGAAATAAAAAACCTAATGTATAGAAACACAGAGAAACCAAACTATAGATGTGACCCTAATATGGCATGGGAGCAGATCCCCTGGTCCGGACCCAACGCGTGTCGTCACACTCAGTAACTTCGTCAGGGGTAGAATGATATGATGTCTTATTTATAGTCACAAATCAATTATCTTACACACATGATTTTATGAATTCACACAATTACCTGTGGGGCTTTTCTGAGTGGAGAGAGCAACACACCACTACCTAAGATGGCGTCAATAGCGTACCTCATCCTCTACTGCGCATGCGCGCAGCCGGACTGTATCACATGACCATCCTAATCACTATTGCCATGATTCATCAATCAACTGCGCGTGCGTCGGAGGAATCATTTACTGCGCAGCGGAGTATATTTCACGCAAGACTGAACATGTCACATGACCACATGCGTTCCACCTTACAGGGTAAAAGGGATTCTGAATAAGGAAGGCTATCACTCAATTTTGCAATGCCATGCTATACCCAGTGGACAGCGCTTGATTGGAGCCAATTTCATCCTACAACAGGACAATGACCCTAAACACACCTCCAAATTGTGCAAGAACTATTTACAGCAGAAGCAGCAGCTGGTATTCTATCGGTAATGGAGTGGCCAGCGCAGTCACCAGATCTGAACCCCATTGAGCTGTTGTGGGACCAGCTTGACCGTATGGTACGCCAGAAGTGCCCATCCAACCAATCCAACTTGTGGGAGCTGCTTCTAAAAGCGTGGGGTGCAATTTCTCCAGCTTACCTCATAAGATTAATAGCTAGAATGCCAAAGATGTGCAATGCTGTAATTGCTGCAAAAGGAGGATTCTTTGACGAAAGCAAAGTTTGATGTAAAAACAATGTTATTTCAAATACAAATCATTATTTCTAACCTTGTCAATGTCTTGACTCTATTTTCTATTCATTTCACAACATATGCTGGTGAAGAAGTGTGACTTTTCATGGAAAACACAAAATTTTTGGGTGACCCCAAACTTTTGAACAGTAGTGTATATACATTCACCGGCCACTTTATTAGGTACACCTGTCCAACTGCACGTTACCACTTAATTTCTAATCAGCCAATCACATGGCGGCAACTCAGTGCATTTAGGCATGTAGACATGGTCAAGACAATCTCCTGCAGTTCAAACCGAGCATCAGTATGGGGAAGAAAGGTGATTTGAGTGCCTTTGAACGTGGCATGGTTGTTGGTGCCAGAAGGGCTGGTCTGAGTATTTCAGAAACTGCTGATCTACTGGGATTTTCACGCACAACCATCTCTAGGGTTTACAGAGAATGGTCCGAAAAAGAAAAAACATCCAGTGAGCGGCAGTTCTGTGGGTGGAAATGCCTTGTTGATGCCAGAGGTCAGAGGAGAATGGGCAGACTGGTTCCAGCTGATAGAAAGGCAACAGTGACTCAAATAGCCAACCGTTACAACCAAGGTAGGCAGAAGAGCATCTCTGAACGCACAGTACGTCGAACTTTGAGGCAGATGGGCTACAGCAGCAGAAGACCACACCGGGTGCCACTCCTTTCAGCTAAGAACAGGAAACTGAGGCTACAATTTGCACAAGCTCATCGAAATTGGACAGTAGAAGATTGGGAAAACGTTGCCTGGTCTGATGAGTCTCGATTTCTGCTGCGACATTCGGATGGTAGGGTCAGAATTTGGCCCCCTGAGGAAGCGTAGCCACGCGAAACGTGCGTAGGGGTCAAGCACTACCACACTGCCATGGGTGAGTCAATATGATCTGCTAAGATTGTGTTTTTAGATGTGTCTATAGATAGCGGCCAGAATTAATTAATTTTTAGTTCAATTTTGGGAGGCCTGCTACGATGTATTAGAGACAGTAACACACATATTGACTCCAGATAATAGAGGATTTTATATTTTTATATTCCATGATCAAAAGCAGTGTGTTTGTAGGACGCCATTTTTTTCATAACCTTTTGTAAACTTGTTTTTATATGAGATATGTGGTTTTTAACTTTTATGTGAAAATTAAATTATGAATTTCAGCTGAAAGCCTTGGTTTTGCTTTTCTTGTATAATACATAGCATAGATGCAGACACACACATGCAGATTCTATATATACCTCTACACAGACACATAGCATAGATGCAGATACACACATGCAGATTCTATATATACCTCTACACAGACACATAGCATAGATGAAGATACACACATGCAGATTCTATATATACCTCTACACAGACACATAGCATAGATGCAGATACACACATGCAGATTCCATATATACCTCTACACAGACACATAGCATAGATGCAGACAGACACATGCAGATTACCCAGATACAAACACATGCAGATGACATATATACCTCTACTAGCACACACACGCATATTCATCCAGCAGCACACACATGCAGATTGCACAGATATATGATCAGAGGCTCAAACACACACACACACACACACACACACACTCTCACACACTCACACACTCTCTTACACACACACTCTATTCCACACACACACACACACACACACTCTCACACACACTTTTTATCCTTGAGGCCCCCAGTGATACAGTGCTCAGATACACACTCACACACTCACACACACACACACACACACACTTACTTTTTATCCTTGAGGCCCCCAGTGAGTGAAGTCTCTGCTCCCAGTCAGCAGCCTGCAGCCCCTCCTCCTTTGCCCCGACTGCAGAGCTGTATACTGGAGGGAACAGACGTCACAGCTGGGAGGGAGGGGGAGGGAGGAGAGAGAGAGGAGAGGGGGCCCAGTGCATCTTCCTGTCTCCTGGGAGAGCACACCGTCCGGAAGTCACCAGCTCCACACGAGCCTGGGAGCTGCTGAGGAGGGGGCCGGTCCATTGTGGAGGGAGGGGGGGGATTCTGCAGCCCGGTCCACAGACAGTGCAGGGGGGAGGAGGGCCTAATGATTTTAGTTAAAGGGAACCTTTAACTGCAGCCCGGCGCGTGCGCTGAGAGATGAGTCCAACGCTCATAGAGAATGACGGAGCGCTGGACTCTCCTGCCATTCTCTATGGGTGTTGGACTCATCTCTCAGCGTGCGCGCCGGGCTGCAGCGGCTGAGATCTTCATCACCCGACCACCTCCAGAAGTGGGACCCGGCGGGATTAGGTGAGTATAGGGGGCTCTAACGGGGGTCGGGAGCATGTCACCCCGGCATGGGGGGTGACAGGTTCCCTTTAAGTAGAAGGGGCCCCTTGCATCTGCGGGAGCTCTCCCCTCTCCCTGCACTATCTGTATACCAGGCTTCTCATAAAAGTGAAGTGTGTGGGAGACCCGGGCCCCCCCATAGGCCGGGCCCCATACACCTGTACTGCCAGTAATGCCCTGTTGGCGGCCCTGCCAACCCGTTACTAGCATGGTGTACCTAATAAAGTGGCCGGTGAGTGTATATATATGAAAAATCAGAAGATTACATTTCACATTTAGTCAGGTTTAAGAGAAAAAACACCAACACACATTTTACTTTTGTGTATTTTATTGAGTTGATTTTACTTTAGGTAAAATACATATCACGGGACAATGGTTATATAAAAAGCCCATACATAGATGAATATAAATAATAGAAAATCTTTACCGTTGGACAGACAGCAAAACATTAAGTGCACTCATGCCTGATAATTTTGGTGGGAAAGACAGCTGCATCCTATGTATATAGCTTCTACTATAGACCATACAGCAGGCACAAAAGGTCTGTTTGCATATTAAAGTTGACCATGATTTATCTACATTATTTATAATGTGTTAGGACAGTTTTCTCTATGGAAAAAGTCTTCTGGTCACACGCGTGTTCATACAAGTATACTGACATGGCTGCTTACCGTTGCTGGGCTCTCTCATGTCAATGCTCGGCTTGTCACTGCGGTTCTCCTTTCCATCATTGCTTCTTTTCTTTGATATCCTATAGACATCCCCTGCCCCCTAGGTTCTCTTCTGTTCAATAGAGCTTGTGCATCCTGGTCTCCAACCTTTTAAAGAACCAGTGTATTTTTAAATTCTGCTTCCCCATCCAATGACCTTTCTTTCCAAGCTATTTAAGAACCTGATTATCATTGGTCCCTGCCTGAGCAATATGGTGCCTGGGTTGCTGTTTACGTGATCTTTTGACACCTGCCCCGACCTCGACCTGTTTAGAGTTTTGACTTTATTCAACCTGCCCTGACCTCAGCCTGTTTGATTATGTCTATTGCCTTTTCCTTTGTTACCATGCTTGGATGCTTCAGCTGTTGTTAAGGGAAACCATTCTAAGGGCGGTGACCTAGAGTAAAATCCAGACCCGTGTATAGGTGTTCAAGGATGAAAAACAGGGGTTCCTAAGACTCCACTCCAAAGTTTATTCGATAATTCACATCATCCGCCAGGTACTGTAGTTCTTGTGTCATTCAAACAGACACTTTATTGCTCTTGGCAAATTCTTTCCCCTCTTCAACCTACATGTCTGTCACCATGGAGCATCTAATGCCATATTCAAGACACCGTGACCTCTGTACTGACCTGTATAATATCAAAGAAAAAAAGTTTTTCTAGCCTAAAATAGAACATGACAGCCTACATGAACCATAGGAGCGGATGTTTTAATATTGCACTGTTTATATTGCAGAGCTAACATCTGAATAAATAGCTGTGAATATACTTCATAGTTTATTTTTTGCTGTTTTTGTAGTTTCAAAAGATGAAGGGTGGTCTCCAGTTTTCCTTGAAGAGCAGAAAATGCAATTAGTGCTCGAAGTCTTTAATTTATGAAGCTTTTGACAAGCGGTTGTTGAAGTGATATGAAATGCATGCGATTATGTCTGTGTGCTGAAATAAAACATCTGGTATTTGTTCAGAATTTGTGCGGAGAACACCCTCTTGTTAATGGCCCATAGCACAATGTGGCATCTGTTAATCGACTACACTGTCATCTCTACAATGAAAGTCACTGCAAATCACTAATGGGCCCACAAGCCAGGCTGCGGCTTTGTCTTTTGATATCTGACAATTAATGTAAAGGTATGTCTATTAACAGCCCCGCACAATGCTATTAGTATCACAGAGGCTTTTATCCCCAGGAATTAATACCTTAGTCTAACAACAAACATTTTTTTTGAAGGAAATTGTTAATTTAGGTACATTCCTTGAAGCTATAGAGAGGTGTTATTGTGATGGTTTAGCATTACAGAAGGTTTTTCTAGGTAAGCATGACAACTAATTTAACATTTCTATTATAAGGGGAAAAAACCTAGATTATTAAAATTCTAGTGCGATATTTTAATATTCCAATATTGTTACCAATAAATACATAAATATATAAAATAATAATAATAATAATAATAATAATAATAATAATAATAATAATAATAATAGGCAAACCATTTGATCCCTATAATCTTTATTTAATCTTATTTTCAGGGCTGAAAACTTACAGTATATAGCGCTTCCACATAGCTACACAATGTTAGGCTGTGTATACACAGAAGAAAATGAATCAAAAGTAGTAATGAGCAAACTTACCAAATGTTCAGGCTCGTCCTAACCCAAACGCTTGTCATTTGACTCCTGGTGGCTGGAGAAGTTGGATGCAGCGGGAACGGTGTAAGGCAGCCATAAACATTATAAGCAGCTGTCTATGTTACAAGACAGCTGCCTTGCCCAATATTTTCCCATTGTGTAAACATAGCCCTAGGAAGTATTCACACTATGGGATTTTACAACAGCCATTGTCGACAGCTGTGGAAAAGATGTTAGATATGTACAGATGACAGCCATCTTTAATCATCATGATCATTGTAGAACGCCGTCAAAAGCTTTGGGATGTTACTTTGGATACCTAAATATTGTTGAATATGCAAAAAAGAGCGTGTGAAGCCTTATTTAAGAGTCTCGAAACACAAGACTAGACAGATATTCCTCCGGGAAGGACTCAGCCAAGGGGTGGCTCCTGTTGGGAAACCACCAAAACCACCATATTAGGTGGCCCTATTAGTCAATGTAATGACAAGGGAAAAAACAAGGCCAGGTATCAATCCACAGACAGCTGTTTTGGGGTATTGCCCCTCATCAGTGAGGAGCTGACTTTGGCTAGGTGGGAGCAATGCCTAGTAGAACTATACGGGAAACAGATGACTGATCTCAGGGAGACCAGCCAAAGACAGCACTGTCAACTGCCGGACAAAGTACTCAATACAGTGAAATCTTAGGTACATTACTCCCTAGGAAATACGAATATGCAAAAAAGAGCCCGTGGAGCCTTATTTAAGAGTTTTGAAACACAGAACTAGCCAGATATCCCTCTGGGAAGGGCTAAGCCAAGGGGTAGCTCCTGTAAGGAAACATCCAAAACCACCATATTAGGTGGCCCTATAAGTCAATGTCAAGTGGCCCTATAAATATTGTTGAAGACCTAGTACATCAGTATTCTCCTAATAGTAGTTACCTTTTCAGCAAAAAAAATGTATGTCTCCAAATCGAAAAAAAATGTTCTTGAATGGTTTGAGGAACATGGCAAAGAAGGTGTGTTGACTTGATTCCACAGTTTTCAATGCTGTTAAGGATCTGTGGAGAAATGCCAGAGATATTAGCCTGATCCTTAGAGGCTATGTAAGATACAGAACTTAGTAGCTGCCAGATGCTACAGAACATACAGTATGCAGGTAGTATTAGATCATAAGTAAAGCACAGCGGGTGGGCACATGAACATTGTCAGGGTAGGGATGAAAACAATACATCAATCATCCCTTAGATTTCTCTAACTTGAATGGAAAGGCCTTGCTTTTTTATAATGCCATAAATTACCATGAATGGAGCCATACGGGTCCTGATGTGACCATTTTACCTTGTGATTGAAGGGAATACCTACGTAAACCGTGTGATTAAATCTCTCCTTTCCATCATAAATATTAATGGTGTAGTAAAGGAAAAGCCAACACAATTGTCATGAACTCTGCATGACCTGAGATGAAATATCTTGGTCCCCACTTAATAGCGTGTTATAAATAAAACCATCCCGCTATTCTAAAGCTAAAAAATCGATGGCATCTCATGTCAGCGGCACATGAGTTTTTACTCCTAGCTATGGGTTCAATGAGGTTGGACATGGAAAGGTTCTGTTTACTCCTTGAAGCAAAACATTTTATCTTGTTCTCACACTAGATTTCCACAGCCTACTTGAGACATCTATATAATATCAGAGGTCGCCACAAAGATGAATAAAACTGATGTAAATCGATCTGGAGATGGTTTCATTGTTTTACCCCTTTGGTTGTTGCTGTTATTAAAGACAAGAACAGAACTTTTGTGGAGAATTGCAGATTTTCTTTTATGTTTTTGTACATTAAGAAGGTATATAAATTTCTTTAGTGCAAAAAAAGATGAAGAAAAGGGACGGGTCAAACAAACTGAAGTTTCAAAGTTGTGTCTGCTCTCATAAAATTAGAATATAGCTTTCCCGTTGGTACATTGGTTATATCATTAGGTTCTATTTTGTAGCTATGTATAGAGATGAGTAAATTTACAGTGAGTTTGGGTTTGTGAAACCCCCAAATGACTGGTGACTGGAGAACATGGCTGTATCCATGTTTTTTAGACAGCCCTGGATCTTACTGTAAAATTGCTCATCTCTTGTTATGGACCTAGGATGGTAAAAAAAAGAAAAATCCAAAACCAGAACCAATTCAAGAACAATAGACAATAGGAAGAACAGAGCAATTTTTGTGACACACATTTTTCCAGCCATTTCCATTATACAGCACAACTTTTTGAAACATATGGCAAAGTGGTTTAAAGGGACAAAAAAAAAATACAAATTCACGGTATTCACGGTACCTGCTGGTGATCCATCTCTAGTTCTTTTGTATATATGTTCATTTCTTTATATTGCTCTGTGCATTGATCTTTAGCGTCTTTTCTTGTTGCTGGTTTGTAAATAGTAAATTAATGTATGTAATGTCTTTTTTAAAAATATGTTAATTAGTATGTATTACTATTGTATAAAAAGATGGTAAGACGTGATGACATTAGGGCTGTGACAAAGCACGCTGTGACGTGCAAAACAGCTGTTGCCTGTGAGCACCTTATTACCTTGTCCTGTACGAGTAACCGTAATAAACAGTTAAAGTTTACTTGCTAAGCCAGCACTCGTGTGAGCATATGTTCTCGTGACCACGGAGAGCTAACACAGAGGAACTGCTATACAAGGTATTTCTCGTACGCTATACGCATCTTGATATATATTGTTGCTGAGTTATTTCGGACAGAGTGGGTGTCCGGTATGATGTGGATGGACTTTACATTCTATAGATTTAGTGCGGTGTTGGTTATTTATTGTGAAAACTGCTGTTGCCTATAGCATATCCGCTACTCATGTTCGTTGCCATATGAAAGAATAAAAGATATTTATATTTTGCCAATACCGGTGAGTGCCTCTGCTCTTCTAAATGAAGTTTCTACCGATACTGACTGTCTGCTTGGAGGAGCACCTCCGGTGGCAATAGGTCAAAAAAGACGGAGCAGGAAATACCGATCTAGTTCAGACGATTGGGAGTGCCGAGGTTAATACTCTCAATATATGTGACAAAAAAAAATATATATATATTTTTATATATATATATATATATATATATATATATATATATATATATATATATATATATATAGTGTGTTTTGGTTTAAGAGCTCACTGTTTTTCAAAATTGTGACTTGGTTTAAGAGCTCCCTGTACTGGGTGGGAGCGCGAGTGGAGGAGGGGCAGGGTCTGCATAGTGGGGCCTACAGCACTTGTACTCTGACTCAGGAAGTCTCCCTCATCTTTCAAATCATAGTAGATCAACTTCAGGCTGGGCTTACATCAGGGGACAGGACTGTAGAGGTAATCTCTCCATAGCTGTAACCCCTCTCTTCCCGGACAGAGAGCACTGCATGTATGTGCCCACATATGTCCTGCTCACTCCTTCATGCTCCCTGCAGTCTCTGTCACCCCTTGTGTTTCCCCATCCCCTCCATTACTGTACAGTAACTTATAATATCACATATTCTGCTGTTTCTGAATGTTTGTTTTATCTGTTTTACATGTTATTCAGAATAATAAATTATTATTTTTGGGGTTTGGAAACAAATGTCTGTATTTCTATGATTTCTTATGGGAAAATATGCTTTGGTTTAAAAATATACCGTATTTTTCGCTTTATAAGACGCACTTTTTTTCCTCCCAAAGTGGGAGGAAAAACCAAGTGCGTCCTTTAAAGCGAAGACGGCTCCCAAGCAGTGCCGAACACCGCATGGAAGCCGTCCCGCCCGCGCCCTGTATTGCCACTCACTATGCATATGCATAGTGAGCGGCCCTGAGCCATCCCCTCCACTTGCCAGCCCTCCCCTTCTATAGCCGCTCACCTGAGCCGATCAGAAGCCCGGGAAAGTGCAATGAGCAGAACTTTCCTGAGCTCCTGATCGGCTAAGCGGCGATGGAGGGGGCTGGCTGGGCTGGCGGAGGGGATCGCTGTCCTACTCACCTGTCCGCCGGCCCCAGCAGCTCCTCTCCCGACACTCCGGTCTCCCGTCATCCTCCGGCACAGGCAGCGGGGGACAGAGACGCTGCCTGTGTCCCAGAAGTGTTCTGCAGCGGCTGCAGGACACTTCTGGCACAGGCAGTCTCTCTGTCCCCCGCTGCCTGTGCCAGAGGATGACGGGAGACCAGAGTGTCGGGAGAGGAGCTGCTGGGGCCGGCGGACAGGTGAGTAGCCTGTTTGTTGTTTTTCTGGTCGCAGGGGGGATGGGCTACTATGGGGGGCACTGTATGGGGCATTGGCTACTATATGGGGGCATTGGCTACTGTATGGGGGCATTGGCTACTGTACGGGGGCATTGGCTACTATGGGGGCACTGTATGGGGGCATTGGCTACTATGGGGGCACTGTATGGGGGCATTGGCTACTGTATGGGGGCATTGGCTACTATATGGGGGCACTGGCTACTATATGGGGGCACTGTATGGGGGCATTGGCTACTATATGGGGGCACTGTATGGGGGCATTGGCTACTATGGGGGCATTGGCTACTATATGGCGGCACTGTATGGGGGCATTGGCTACTATGGGGGCATTGGCTACTATATGGGGGCATTGGCTACTATATGGGGGCATTGGCTACTATGTGGGGGCATTGGCTACTATGGGGGGGCATTGGCTACTATGGGGGGCACTATATGGGGGCATTGGCTACTATGTGGAGCACTATATGGGGGCATTGGCTACTATGTGGGGCACTATATGGGGGCATTGGCTACTATGTGGGGCACTATATGGGGGCATTGGCTACTATGTGGGGCACTATATGGGGGGATTGGCACTGATCACACTGCTGCTATCTCCAAACTGTGACAATGAGCAAAATATTTTCTTTTCTATTTTTCCCCCCTAAAATCAGGGGTGCGTCTTATCAAAAGGTGCGTCCTATAAAGCGAAAAATACGGTATAATGTATTTTTCCAAATTAACTGGTGCCAGGAAGTTATACAGATTTTTAACTTACTTTTAGTTAAAAATGTCAAGCCCTCAAGTACTTATCTGCTGCTGTATGTCCTTCAGGAAGCGGTGTATTATTTTTATTCTGACACAGTGCTCTCTGCTGCCATCTCCGTCCATGACAAGAGCTCTCCAAAGCACTAACAAATCCCCATAGAAAACCTCTCCTTCTCTGGACAGTTCCTGTCATGGACAGAGGTGGCAGCAGAGAACACTGTATAAGACTGGAAAGAAAACTGTACTTTCTACAGGACATACAGCATCTGAAAAGTACTGGAAGACTTGAGATTTTTAACCAGTACCAGTTATTTGAAAATAAATAAATAAATAAATAAATAATTCCCACAAGTAATAAAAAAAACAGGCTCACATACTTGACATTTACAACATTGAGATGAAATATATAGTATATATTATAGTCCTATATAATATCCCTTTTCCTTTTAATTTTTTTCTTCTTTAAGACAGAAAAAAAATTAGTCTGGCGTCACTACTCCACAATGATTTACAATATTTATTTTCGGTTTTGAGTTGACCCCCATAAACTCAAAAACAGTTAAATAGGTGGTGGGAAATAGATCTAATTATTCCCCTGTGTGCCTTCATAAACCCAGCAACCCCTGGAAAAATATCCATTTATTTACTCCTGTAACATTTGTTATTTGAATTATTACATTTTTTATGGTCTTTCTTTTACCTCTGAAGAGATATGAGTTATCGGCTAACCCCTGTCTATTCTTGTTGAAGTATCCTGTTTCATCCAACACTGCACACAAGGGAATATTTTAACTTACTTCCCCAGCACCACACCTATTTTTCAGCTGAGTGCAATTAACACATTGTTGGAGGGATGGTCTCCCATGTAACTTGCACTTAGCTCAACTTTATGTGAATTACCAAGGAATAAAAGTCCACTGCATTGACTACTAATCATGAGTCTATCTTTGAAAAAGAATGCTGATGTGAGATGTGCATTGAATCCCCCTTGTAATGTACCAACTCATCATTAAAGGGAATATGTAATCAGAAAACCAGAAATGTATTGTTTTGTATTGTATTGTTTGACCCCCCTCCCGCCACCGCCGCAGTGTAAATGAATGTTGCTGCAGCGACGTTAATTTACGATGCAGGATGCTTCTGTGCCTGTGTCATCTGCAGCGGTTCCTGGCTGTCAGTGATAGCCAGGGACCTTCCATAACTGTCAGAACTGCTTACAGTAAACCCTAAAGATACTGCCATCGGCACGTCAGCAGCATCTTTAGGGTTTCAGACAGAGAATTCTCCCTCAACCGTTAGCCGCGAGTCCTGCCCCCTCCCCTCTCTACAAGCTTGTAACAGCGGCAGGGGACAGAGGAGAGGGGGCAGACCTAGAGACTTTAGCTTAGGGGCTTCAATGATCAATAGTCGTGAAAGAGTTAAATAATGTTAACCATAACATTGGGGGACCTCAACTACCCAGATATAGATTGGGGTCACGGTTCAGCTAAAACCACAAAGGGGAGGGAATTTCTTACCCTCCTGCAGGATAATTTTCTGGGCCAGTTTGTGGAGGAGGCAACTAGAAGTGATGCCTTGTTGGATCTGGTTATTTCTAACAACGCTGAGCTGGTTGGGGATGTCACTGTCCATGAACACCTGGGTAATAGTGACCACAATATAGTGACTTTTAGCTTAAAGTGTAGAAAAGAAAAACATGTTGGGAGGGCAAAAACTCTTAATTTTAAAAGGGCCAATTTTCCTGGGTTAAGAGCTGAACTTCAGGGCATAGACTGGGAGCGGCTGCTGTCACATACGGATACAGCTAATAAATGGGAAATCTTCAAATCCACATTAAATAACTGTACTGCCAAATATATTCCTATGGGTAACAAATATAAACGGTTAAAATCCAATCCCACATGGCTTACAACCGAGGTTAGAAGGGCTATAAATGAGAAAAAAGGGGCATTCAAAAATATAAATCAGAGGGGTCAGCAGTAGCCTTTAACCCCTTAAGGACAGAGCCAATTTCGATTTTTGCGTTTTAGTTTTTTCCTCCTTGTGCTTAAAAGGCCATAGCACTTGCATTTTTCCACCTAGAAACCCACATGAGCCCTTATTTTTTGCGTCACTAATTGTACTTTGCAATGACAGGCTGAATTTTTGCATAAAGTACACTGCAAAACCAGAAAAAATGTCAAAGTGTGGTGAAATTGAAAAAAAAAAATACATTTTGTTTATTTGGGGGAAATGTGTTTTTACGCCATTCGCCCTGGGGTAAAACTGACTTGTTATATATGTTCCTCAAGTCGTTACGATTAAAACGATATGTAACATGTATAACTTATATTGTATCTGATGGCCTGTAAAAAATTTAAACCATTGTCAACAAATATACGTCACTTAAAACCGCTTCATTCCCAGGCTTATAGCGCTTTTATCCTTTGGTCTATGGGGCTGTGTGAGGTGTCATTTTTTGCGCCATGATATGTTCTTTCTATCGGTACCTTGATTGCGCATATACGACTTTTTGATCGCTTTTTATTAAAATTTTTCTGGATTTGATGCGACCAAAAATGCGCAATTTTGCACTTTGGGATTTTTTGGCGCTGACGCCATTTACCGTGCGAGATCAGGAATGTGATTAATTAATAGTTCAGGCGATTACGCACACGGCGAAACCAAACATGTTTGTTTATTTATTTATTTACTTTTATTTATAACCTGGGAAAAAGGGGGTGATTCAGACTTTTATTAGGGGAGCGGGCTTTTTACTATTAACAACACTTTTTTTTTTACTTTAACACTTATACTAGAAGCCCCCCTGGGGGACTTCTAGTATAAGTGCTTTGATCTCTCATAGAGATCTCTGCAGCACAGATATGCTGCAGAGATCCATGAGATAGGCACAGCTGCAGCCGGAAATAAACGAGTGCCGAGTCGGGGACGGCGCCATCTTGGAGCGGTCCCCGGCCGGCTTCAGAAACGGAGATCGCTCCTCCGGGATAACATCCTGGAGGAGCGATCTCCGCCACTAGACACCAGGGAACAGCTTAATCCGGTAATCGGATGCAGCTGTCATGTTTGACAGCTGCATCTGATTACTGTATTAGCGGGCACGGCGATCGGACCGTGCCAGCTAATACCTACGGTCCCGGGCTACAAGCGGCACCCGGGACCGCCGCGGTTCAGAGCGGGGTCGCCGCGCGGCCCCGCTCTGAACGTCCTTACCGGCATCAGGGCGTAAATATACGCCCAATGTCGTTAAGGGGTTAAACATTACAAAGAAGTCAACAAAACCTGTAAAAATGTAATAAAAGCAGCAAAAATTCACAATGAAAGGCAGGTAGCTATAGAAAGCAAAAGAAACCCCCAAAAATTCTTCAAATATATTAATGCAAAAAAACCAAGGACAGAGCATGTAGGACCCCTAAATAATGGTGACGGGGAATTAATAACTGGGGTTCAGGAGAAAGCTGAGTTACTTAATGACTTATTCAGTTCTGTATATACAAAAGAAGAGGATGGAGCTGTTGTGGGTGGGGCCAGTACTGAGGTGGGTGGGGCCAGTGCTGCTAACACATGTAATGTACTGAACTGGTTTACTATAGATATGGTCCAAGATAAATTAAACAAACTCAATGTAACCAAAGCTCCAGGGCCTGATGGATTACACCCCAGAGTTCTTAGGGAACTCAGTTTTGTAATTTCTCTACGCTTGTTTGAAATATTACATGATTCTTTGTTTACTGGTATTGTGCCGAGGGACTGGCGTAAGGCAAATGTGGTGCCGATCAGTAGAAGCCTGGATGGCGGCACGGCTGTGGATATCGTGTACCTGGATTTTGCAAAAGCGTTTGACACAGTTCCTCATGGACGTCTGATGGGTAAGTTAAAGTCTATCGGTTTGGAAAATTTAATGTGTAACTGGATTGAAAACTGGCTTAATAATCGTACCCAGAGAGTGGTGGTCAATGATTCCTACTCCGAATGGTCCCCGGTAATAAGTGGTGTACCCCAAGGGTCAGTACTGGGCCCTCTTCTGTTTAACTTGTTTATTAATGATATTGAGAATGGAATTAACAGCAATGTTTCTATCTTTGCAGATGACACCAAGCTTTGTAGTACAGTACAGTCTATGGAGGATGTGCAGATGTTACAGGATGACTTAGACACACTGAGTGTTTGGGCGTCCACTTGGCAAATGAGGTTCAATGTGGATAAATGTAAAGTTATGCACCTGGGTACTAATAACCCGCTTGCATCATATGTCCTGGGGGGAGTTACTCTGGGAGAGTCGCTGATGGAGAAGGATCTGGGTGTACTTGTAGATAATAGACTACAGAACAGCACAAAATGTCAGTCAGCTGCTTCTAAGGCAAGCAGGATATTGTCATGCGTTAAAACAGGCATGGACTCACGGGACAAGGATATAATATTACCGCTTTATAAAGCTTTGGTGCGGCCTCATCTGGAGTATGCTGTCCAGTTTTGGAACCCGATTCATAAAAAGGATGTTCTAGAGCTGGAGAGGGTACAAAGACGGGCAACTAAACTAATAAGGGGAATGGAGCATCTTAGTTATGAGGAGAGATTAAAAGAATTACATTTGTTTAGTCTGGAGAAGAGACGTTTAAGGGGAGATATGATTAACTTATTTAAATATATAAATGGCCCCTACAAGAAATATGGGGAAAAGATGTTCCAGGTAAAACCCCCTCAAAGGACAAGAGGGCACTGCCTCCGCCTGGAGAAAAAAAGGTTTAATCTCCGGAGGCGACAAGCCTTCTTTACAATGAGAACTGTGAATCTGTGGAACAGTCTACCACAGGATCTGGTCACAGCAAAAACAGTAGAGGGCTTCAAAACAGGGCTAGATAAGTTCTTAGACCAAAATAATATAAATGCATATGTATAGAACCTATCAACCCTCTCCCTTCCCTGTATGTATAGAACCTATCACCCCTCCCCCTTCCCTGTATCCATCCCCTCCTTGGTTGAACTTGATGGACATGTGTCTTTTTTCAACCGTATTAACTATGTAACTATAATAATATTAACCATATTTTTTTTAGGAATTTTTGATGACCTTTTTCTAAATTTCCAGTAAAATCTTGCAGTTTTTTTTCTCATCACTGGGGCTAAAACTGAGCTGAGACTTTCTGTTCTGTCTGTGATGATAAGCAGGGCTGTATTAACAGCTGCTGCTGCCCTAGGCACTAAACCTGAAGACGCCCCATCTTGGGGAGCGTGGGGGAGAGTGGTTTCGGCCACATGCTTTTTTTCTAAACGTAGAAACATTGCCTGAATCACATTTGTTCATGATTTTTAACTGCTTAACCTCTTAAGGACATAGGACGTACCGGTACGTCCTATGTCCTCACTTGCACTTCAAAGCGGGGCCGCGCGGCGGCCCCGCTTTGAAGTGCCGCGATCCCGGGTGCCGCGTGTAGCCCGGGACCGCCGCTATTAGCGGGCACGGTCTGATCGCCGTGCCCGCTAATTAGCTAATCGGAGGCAGCTGTCAAAGTTGACAGCTGCCTCCGATTACCGGAGGCAACGTTTCCCTGGTGTCTAGTGGGGGAGATCGCTCCTCCGGGACCTTGTCCCGGAGGAGCGATCTCCGTTACTGATGCCGTCCGGGGACGCGTCCAAGATGGCGCCGTCCTCGGCTCGGCACTCGTTTACTTCCGGCTGCAGCAGCCGAAAGCAAACGAGTGCCGATCTCATGGATCTCTGCAGCATATCTATGCTGCAGAGATCTCAATGAGAGATCACAGTGTATATACTAGAAGTCCCCCATGGGGGCTTCTAGTATATGTGTAAAAAAAAAAAGTGTTGTTAATAGTAAAAAGCCCCCTCCCCTAATAAAAGTCTGAATCACCCCCCTTTTCCCAGGTTTTAAATAAAAGTAAACAAATAAATAAATAAATAAACATGTTTGCTATCGCCGCGTGCGTAATCGCCCGAACTATTAATTAATCACATTCCTGATCTCGTACGGTAAACGGCGTCAGCGCAAAAAAATCCCAAAGTGCAAAATTGCGCATTTTTGGTCGCATCAAATCCAGAAAAAATGTAATAAAAAGCGATCAAAAAGACGTATATGGGCAATCAAGGTACCGATAGAAAGATCAAATCATGGCGCAAAAAATGACACCTCGCACAGCCCCATAGACCAAAGGATAAAAGTGTTATAAGCCTGGGAATGGAGCGATTTTAAGGAACGTATATTGGTTAACAACGGTTTGAATTTTTTACAGGCCATCAGATACAATATAAGTTATACATGTTATATATCGTTTTAATCATAATGACTTGAGGAACATGCATAACAAGTCAGTTTTACCCCAGGGTGAATGGCGTAAAAACACATTTCCCCCAAATAAAAGAAATGCGTTTTTTTTTTTCAATTTCACCACACTTCGAATTTTTTTCTGGTTTTGCAGTGTACTTTATGCAAAAATTCAGCCTGTAATTGCAAAGTACAATTAGTGACGCAAAAAATAAGGGGTCATGGGGGTTTCTAGGTGGAAAAATGCAAGTGCTATGACCTTTTAAACACAAGGAGGAAAAACCGAAAACGTAAAAACTAAAATGGGCCATGTCCTTAAAGGGTTAAAAGCAAAATTTTCACATAGAATCAATGATTAGAGCGGTCTGCATATTGTATGAAGGAAATAAGTAGGTAATAGCTCCAGGAGTCACAGCCATACCAGACCTGAACAACACTGCCACACCAGACCTGACCATACCTCCCCCCCTACCCCCCTCAAAAAGACACCACATTTACTGGCAAGTCTGCCCGGGAGGTGGGAGACTAAAAAAATAAAAACAAAAAAAGTTGTTTTTTTCCCCCCCCTGCTCCCTTGTACTGCCCCCCTGCAAGGTCCTGCCCTAGGCACCGGACCACGGGTGTCTAGTGGTAAATACGGCCCTGATGATAAGAGGAGGCTGCTGTAAAGGGATGTATTATGTGCAGACAGCGACAGGTTACACCAGTCGATAGATAGCATCAATACAAGACAATAGTAGCTCCCTGTCACAGAGGTCACAAAGTATGGTCAGGGCATCAAGGGCATCCAGGAAACATGGTGCTCAAATTAATATGCAGCTTCAAATACACTGTAACTCATTGTTTTTCTTATCTGCTGGATACAATTCTGTCAAATCTTCTTTTTGCAAAAAAAAAGTTAAATATAAATAAAAAAGTAAATAATAATAATAATAATAATAATAATAATAATAATATGAAATTAGGTTAAGTTTATTCAAATATTGTACAATTCATGATCCAGCTGAGCCAGTAATGGATATAACAATATAATGAATTAAGTTTGTAAGCCAGTGACCATTGACAACATTTCGATCGGCACCCAACCTTTTTCAATAGGAGAAATAGGAGAAAAAGGAGGTACTTACCATGTGTGCACAGGTGCTTCCTGCTAATTGGGGTCACATGGGTCTTACAAGGGAGGAGTGCTAGCCACAAAGAAAAAAAGAGAACATATAAAATACAACCTAGAAAGAAAAAGGAGTGGCTGCACCTCACACTCATGGCTTGCAATCATGCCTCTTGGCTACATTGAAAAACCAACACCAGGATGTTGGTATATAATTTGATCAAACTATATTGCCTATTGTACTATGTGAAGGTCTTCTGGCTCACATGAGTCCCCACACTAAAACAGCAATGTTCCGGTCAGTGACCACCAACTCCGCAAAGCGGCGCCTGCAGGGTGTGTGTGTGTGTGTGTGTGTGTGTGTGTGAGGGGGGGGTGTGTGTCCTGTGACAGTGGGGTTGCAGGCCCGTTCTCTGGCCCCCCTCCCCTGTTGTTGCTTGCTTTGTTGGGTTCGCGGACGCTGACCAGCACAATGTTGTTTTAGCGTTGGGGCTCATGTGGACCAGAAGACCTGCATGCAGTACATGATGCAATATGGTTTGATCAAATTATATAACATCATCTTGGCATTGGTTTTTAAATATAGCTGAGAGGCACTAATGCAAGCCATAGATGTGCAGCCATTGCTCTTTCTCACTAGGTTGTACAGTCAAAAAAAAGAAACAAAATAGAATAATAATAAAAAAAATAGCATCTGGCTCTAATTGTTAAAAAAATCTATTCCCTTTAAACATAGTTTGGCCAGGGCCATGATTGAAAGGGAGCTATGATTAGAGTACTGATACTTTATATGCACATATCTCGCATGTAAAAGTTATAATAATAGTTAAAAAAAAGTATTAAAAATAGTAATAAGTTACTTGCTCGGTTTTATTGGAAAAATAAAATATATTTTGTATAATAAATTACCAGAGTGACTGTAGATCTG
Organism: Dendropsophus ebraccatus; assembly: GCF_027789765.1. Lineage (NCBI taxonomy): Eukaryota > Metazoa > Chordata > Amphibia > Anura > Hylidae > Dendropsophus > Dendropsophus ebraccatus. Next base: position 125,888,496 of record NC_091457.1, read on the forward strand.
ATATATACAAAGATGAAGCACATTGTCATCTGTACAGCAAAAGGTTGTGATGCTCCATCATTGAGTGCCGCAACATGATGCCTGGTGACAGACAACATCTCTCCAAAAAAAAGACACTGCCTGTCACAGATCTCCCAGCTGGGCATTGTAACCTCTAGCTGTACAGGAAAATACGGAAAACTTTAAAGTCTGAAATGTCTTTATCTTCCACTGCTGCACAACTTAGTTTAGTAAGATTTAATAAAGAATTATTTGAATTCTAATAATCAGTCTTTAAATTGGCAAAATATTATGGAACATAAGAAATAATAAAACTAGGGATAGAGGAAGAAGAAAGGGGGAATATAGGGAGGGAGGTGTTATCTGTTAACGGATCCATAGGGCTTGTGTTACACACAGTGTTTTTAGATGAAAGAATAAATTTTTACCTACTGGATGCACTTCTAACTTTGGCCCAACAGAGTGAACAAAAAATTGCAGGTTCCTAAAAATGCTGTGTAAAAAAAAGAAAAAGAAGGAACACACCTAGCGCAATTACCTCCCATTCAGAAAAAGAGGTCAAAAGGCCTTCAGAACCCTAAGCGATGGACTCCTTACTCTCCAGGGTTGTGCATCGGCTAGGCACAATGCTGGTGGAAGCACAAAAAAGCAAAGAGGGTCCAGGGATTTGACCGCCGTAGCTCACCACGGCTCCTAATCAGATCAAATGCTCACAAATTTTAATTTTGTGGGTTTTCAACTGGAGTGCTGTTTGGCCAGTAAGTTCAAGAAGCAGGGATATGTTTAATAACCTTTTATTGGTACGTTTCATCTACTAGCTTTTTCAAGCAAGATGGAGACTTGAGTTGTGTGTGCACCAGTCCCAGAGGCAGACAAACTTAACCGATCACTAGCAGCTGAAATGGTGCATTACAAGAACCAGGAAACTGCTAAGATACGAAGAGGTATTGGAAACAACTGTGGGGAATCTACTGTACTGTATGTAGGTGAAAATCACTTTCTTCTTTATTATTCCATATACTATATATATATATCCCTAAACAACCCCTTTAAGGCTCTGTTCATACAGCATAAAATAAAGGTATACTATACTTGAGGTAAAAATATGTCCGTATTGTCAATATAATAATATGCTCCATTAAAGTTAATGATAAATTGGCTGGGAGTACACACAGTATAGAAAAAGACCCGTAATCAATTATGACCGACCAAATAATGAACATGTTCCATACTTAGGACCTGCTTTTTATCGTCTATTCACACATCGTTTTATTTTCAATCAAAATTACAGTCATCTTTAGTGGTTTAACCTAGCCTAAAAGGGTTACACAGGCCTTTTTTTTTTAAATAAAAAAAAGCACAGTCAACTTGTCCTGTGTCTGATATTGCAGCTTAGCACCATTGAAGTGAATGAGACCAAGTTAAAGTTTCACAAACAACCAACTTGTGAAGTAAGCAGCCATGTTTTTCTGATCGTTTACACATCCTTTGAATGCAATCACTAGTCATTTTTTAGATTTTGTTTAGTTTCTAACTCCCCATTACAATATATTATATAAACTGGTTCTCAAGTTGAATATTCACAAATTCTCTACATTCCAATCAACAAAACAGAACTGACATATTATACTAAGCGTCACGATGAACACAAACATGTGTTGGGCTGATACATTATGAGGCTGGTTTCACAATACGTATATTTCAGTCAGTATTGTGGTCCTCATATTTCAACCAAAATCAGGAGTGGATTAAAAACACAGAAAGGCTCTGTCCACACAATGTTGAAATTGAGTGGATGGCCGCCATATAACAGTAAATAACGGCCATTATTTCAATATAACAGCCGTTGTTTTAAAATACCAGCAAATATTTGCCATTAAATGGCGGCCATCCACTCAATTTCAACATTGTGTGAACAGATCCTTTCTGTGTTTTCAATCCACTCCTGGTTTTGGTTGCAATATGAGGACCACAATACTGACTGAAATATACGTAGTGTGAACCCAGCCTTAACATGTAGGTGTCTACAACTCCGAGAATCTGTTCTTATACACATAGTGATTTCTAATGGATTTTGCAGGTAAAATAAAAACTGCAGACAGAATAATATAATATACTTTCCAAGTTAGCAACATAGATTCCGGTCTGTTGTTTAGAACAAATTCCCGGAGTACTGGAGCTTGGCGCTGCCACAATATGTCAGGCTGTCACTAATCTCACCACAGTTGGAAGGAATAAGCTGAATTTCACATTTCTTTGCCTTATAATACGTGATATTATGTAATGGCTAATTTTGAACTCAGTTCTTTTGTCTGTATAATGACACCACACAGGTTTGGGTGTAGGAATAATTTAGCATTTGCTGTAAGGGCTTTTTGAGTACACTTCGTAAGGATCTTTATACTTCTATATATAATATATTCAACTATTTTAGGATATTTCTAACTAGAATGATGTCTTAACTGAAATTGTCTATGAGATGTCATGTCTACATTTCTTAGTGACAGTAAATGTATGTACAATTTCATAGGATATCAACATAAAGCACATTTGGTTGTAAATAATAATAATAATAATAATAATAATAATAATAATTGTTATTATTATTATTATTATTATTATTATTATTATTATTATTATTATTATTATTTCTAGAGTGCCATTAGCTAACCGGATGCTGTAGACAAAAACAAGTACAAAAAGTGTGTATGATAAATGACACTGGTACAGAGGAAGAGAGGACCCTGCCCACTAAGGCTTGCATTCAGTAGCAGTAGCTGAAGGCTCACAAGCCCTGGTGCAAATGTAGTGTCCCAGTCCAGGTGTGCCACTACTACTGTATACCTCCTGTCGCAAGGTAGGTGTCACACTCTGGGATGAAGGCTGCTGTTTTGCACTTTCATCACTTGGAGTCCCACTCTCCCTTACTCTTTTTGCACAGCTGAATGATTGTAAAGGGTTAACTGTGTTCAATGTTTTGTTTTCTGTTTGCCAATCAGTAGCTTGGGTGCCTCACACTACACCTCCTATGAGACACTGACACCTATTCCTTCCAGCACTTTCCCCACCAATAGGAGGATAGTCCTGGTCACCCCTATATAGGATGGTTAGTTACTAGTGGGAGAGTCTCTGTTAGTTGGAGCTGGAGGGAGAAGACTAGTTGTTGGAGTTTTTGTGTAAAGCAATATGCAGTGTTGAACTCACAGGTGGGGTAACTGTCACCAGGGAAAACCTTGTCTACGTCTTGGGTAATATCCTTCTAAACCTAGTCAGGACAATCCAAGCAAGGGATTTGTATGCAGTGGAGCAAAGTGCAAGTAAGCCAACAAACTCCACTGATTCCTGCTCGACCTTCTTGGGGAACCTTGTGAGATTAGCTTTGTGTCAGGAATGTGCCTTTCGCTCCTCTGTTAAGGGCGTACAGCACAGAAGGCACTGGGCCTGGTGTGAACAGGGCTCTAGTTTTATCTGTTCAGCTACACCCGTCTTGCCTCTCAGCCTCCGACAAGGATAGGGTTACTCTGTCTCTGCTGGCTGATTCCTGCAGCTGAGCAGTCTTGTATGTTCCTTGATTGGCAGGTGCCTCTGCCAGTTAATGGTGTTTGCTATCTGTGCGCCAGTCCAACGGGGATCTGGACCGAACTCCTTCACCTCATAAATAGTCAGCATGGTCAGCAGCAAGTCACTGGCTATTAGCGTACTGAACTAAGCATTTCCTACTGTGCCCTGTATCTCCTGTTTTTGACCCTTGCCTGTCCTCCTCGCCTGTTTAGTTTTGCCACCTGACCTTATTGCCTGTCTCTGATGATTCCTCTGTCTCTCGTTTTGTACTTTCACTGCCCGCTGTTAACCAACCTGGACTGAAGACCTTGGCCTATTGTGTTGTTTGTCTGTCTCCGTTTTGTGTTCTCACTTGGTGTAGTATATGGACTGTCACTGTGGTTGCCCGCAGTTGTTTAGAACCGTCTTGAGGGAAGTAGGGGAAAGGGGGCTTAAGCTTTTGGGCTCACTGTCATGTCCTGTTCCCTACCTTGTACTACCCGTCCGTGACACTTTACCTGATTGTTCAAGCCCGGGACTCATAATACCAGACCTTATAGTCTGTGGGTTCTTCTGGCAGAAGGCGCTATATTTCTGTTCTTAACCGTGAGTATGAGAGTCTACAACAAGTCACAACTACATGTTGCCCCGGAGTTCTGTACTATTGGAAGTGACATGTCACCTCTTTGGGCAGAAAGCGGATCTGCAGCAGAAAATTCTGCTCAAAAATTCTGCAGTGAGAACAACTGAGCAGAAGTCCTACAATGGGACATTACTCCGTTTATATTTTACGGGAGGAATTTAAAACAGAAACTAAGAGCAGATTCCTTTTCAATTCCTCGCCTATTGCTCAGTGTGCATGAGCCGTAAGGTCCAGTTCACACTGAGCAAAAACTGTGAAACTTCGCTGCAGAATCCCACCTTGCAGTGGGTGAAAGAGAGGGCATGCGCACGTCCACTTCCTCTCCTCTCCGCTAAAAAAAGTGACATGTCACTTCTTTGAGCGGAGAGCGGTGGGAGCAGACATCCACGCGCCCTCTTAATCTGAGCATGGCAGCAGAGAGCTCCACCGCGGAATTCCACCATATTTGCTCAGTGTGAACTGGGCCTAGAATGGTAAAACCAACTGAAAGGTTTAACATTTTTAGGGGCCTCAGATTTATAGTCTATAAATAATTACCTTTTCTTTTTTTAATATCACTATAAAGCTCTGTAACTAAGGCTATAGACTCTTCTGACTATGCTAAACTTGGGGTACCTAGTATTTATCCCATAAACTCCTGATGTGGCTCCCATTTCTGGAACTTGCACCTTTCTCTAAAAACCATTATCTATCATACTGTGCCACTACAAGAGGAACAAAGCAGCAGCTACCAGGCACAATGTGCTGTCTATGCCTGAAGCAACACCACAGGCTGTATTTAAAGAAGTTATACTCTTAGCAAATGACTAATATAAATAATTAAAGATGAAAAAAGCGAATCTGGCTAATCAAGATTCGCTGTAAATCGCGCTGTCAATTTGCTTTGTTCTGCAAAGCGAATTCCTGCCAATTTGTTAAGGAAATTCACAAAAAAACTAAATGGCGGCCGCACATGCTGTCTGGAACGTCACTGGGCAGGAGAAAGGGATTAACCATAATGCCTAGCTCCCATAATCCCTAGTGTCCAATCTGCTGCAGGCCCCTCTGTGATGTCAGCACCTCACCCTCACCCTCTATATAAGGCGGTTCGGTAACGGAGGTGGCCAGTCGTCTGTGTGTAGAGGAGAGAGCAGGAGGGCAGCAGGCAGTTAGAGCAGAGCAGGGAGAGACTTACAGAGTGATATAGGGACAGAGAGGAGAGTAACAACGGAAATTGGCTGATTAACATTTTTTTTTTTATTGTGCATGGTCTGCATAGTGGGGTCTACAGCCCTGTACTCTGACCCAGGAAGTCTCCCTCGTCCTCCAAATCATAGCAGATCCACTTCCGGCTGGGGCTTACATCAGGGGACAGGACTGGAGATATCTTCATAGCTGTAACCCCTCTCTCCCCAGACACAGAGCGCTGTTATACTGAGCTCACATCTACCCTGCTCATTCCTCCATGCTCCCTGCAGTCTCTGTCAGCCCTTGTGTACCCCATCCTCTCCATTATGGGGATCTGCAGCTCCATCCTGTATCTACAAACTGCTGCTGTGTTATCAGGGTTATGCAGTTACTAAACATTATACTCCACATGCTGATTGCTGTACTGTACAGTAACTTATAATATCACATATTCAGCTTTTTTTAAATCTCCGTTTCATTAGTGTTACATGTTAATCATTATTTTTGGGGTGTGGAACCAATTTTCTGCATTTCAATGATTTCTTATGGGAAGTTTTGAAGCTTTGGTTTAAGAGTGGATTTGGATTACAAGCGCAACCCCGGAACAAATTATGCTTGTAATCCAGGGCAATATATATTCAGGATATAAATAAAAGTTTTCTTTTCTTCTTGTAAATATACTTTTACTGTAAAATGTCTTCATTTTTGATTTGATCCAGTCTTTGTTTTCCTTAGTGCAGACCAGATGTTTTTTTGACAACCATCTCCACCATAAACTGGGAAACCCATCTTCATTTTCAGCTGGGACCTCCCATCACACAGCACAATGATAAAGGGAGCTAGCCAAGAATAGCACCAAGGGAAGAGCTGTCAGGAGATAGCAGACAAGCTGGAGAGAAACAGAGGACTGTCTGTAACGTTATCTGTTTCCGAAGTGTTAACTATGTATGCACTTTTATATATACAGGGAATGCTATGTATAACATTTCTATAAACCTACACATACAAAACATATTCTCAAATGGGCATTAAAATGTAAATCAACTGTTAACAGCTGCTTTATCTATACTACACCTGTAAAATATATATTATTTGAGGAATGTGCTATCTTTCATACATTCCCAGTTTCTAGATCATCTTCCTCTACCTGTAAATGTTCAGAAAGATACTCCATGTCCAGAAAATAAGTTTAGTAATAAGTAAATAGTAAAACAGAAAATAGGGGAGACGTGGCAAACGTTTTTATAAGTCAGGTCTCAGTGTTCAGACCTCCAGCGATTGGGCCGTGCATGCAGCTGAGCACTTCTTTTCCCGATGACTATTTATTTCCATAAAGCATTATTACTGCATGATATACAGGTATATTTCATTGTTTGCCATCTGAGGTTGGGGTCCAGTAGCAAGATACCCCAACTTTAATGAAAGCAGTGGTATATGGAAGCATGTCTTTTAAATTGAATCAGTCGGTTGTAATTTGTGTTCCAAACTGCAGACACTGTTAGATAGCTGTTAGCTCAAGGACACACATAGTATCTCTAATATATTTGTCTGTGCTTCCAGAAGTGTTTTTTCATTTTTTTTGTATGGAATAGGGATGGTCCGAACCTGCCGAGGTTCGGGTTCGTATGAACCCGAACGCTCGGCAGCAGATTCCCGCTGTCCACGGAGCGGGCGGATCTAGCAGGAGTAACGCCTGGAAAACTGGGATACAGCCTATGGCTATGGCTGTATGCCAGTTTTCCAGGCGGTCCTCCCGCTGGATCCGCCCGCTCCACGGAGCGGGCGGACAGCAGGAATCATTACAGAGGGTTTGGGTTCGTACGCTATGAGGACCTGACATGAGGACCAAATACAGCCTCAAATATACATAGTGTGAACCCAGCCTGAAAGTGTATTTGAGGGGCCTGTATGTTAGAAAGCCCCACAAAGCACCCCATTTCAGAAACTGCACCCCCCAAACTCTGCAAAAGCACATCCAGAAAGTTTTTTAACCATTTAGGGGAGTCACAGAAATAAAAGCTAAGTGTGTAAGAAATTTGAAAATTTTAATTTTCTGTGCAGAGATTTTATTATAATCCAATATTTTTCATAATTATAAACTTATTACCAGAGAAATGCACCCCAATATTTATTGCCCCGTTTCTGCAGTTTATAGAAATACCCCATATGTGGCCCTATTGCGCTATTTGACGCAACCACAAGCCTCAGATATAAGGGAGCGCCTAGTGCATTTCAATGGCTCCGTTATATTTGGTCATTTCTTACTGTACCACTTCAGCTTGGCAGAGGCTCTGGGCTGCCAAAACCTAAAAAACACCACTTAAGGGACACCATTCAGAAAACTACACCCCTCAAGGAATGTAACAAGGGGTGCAGAGAGGATCTGGACCCCACAGGTGCTTCACTGATTTTCCCAACAATATGGCGTTAAAAAAGACAAAAGTATTTTTTACACTGAAACATTGTTCTAGACTTCAATTTTTCATTTTCACAAAGGGATAAAAGGGAAAAAAAAAACACAAAACATGTAGCGCAGTTTCTCCCGAGTACAGAAATACTCCACATGTGGACATAAAGTGCCAAGCGGGCGCAGGACGAGCCTCCAAAGGGAAGGAACGCCAATTGGCTTTTGGAAGCTGGATTTCACTGGAATGGATTTCAAGGGCCACGTCGCATTTACAGAGCCCTCGTGCTGCCAAAACACTGGAAACCCCCCACAAGTGACCCCATTCTGGAAACTACACCCCTCAAGGAATCTAACAAGGGGTGCAGTGAGCATATGGACCCCACTGGTGACGGGCACAAATGTGGAACAATGTGACGTGAAAGTGAAACATTTAATTTTTTCACTTTCACAGCACAAATGTGCCCGTCATCAAGGGGTCCATATCCTCACTGCACCCCATGTTAGATTCCTTAAGGGGTGTAGTTTCCAGAATGGGGTCTCTTGTGGTGGGTTTCCACTGTCTTGGCAGCACGAGGGCTCTGTAAATGCGACATGGTGTTCATCATCCATTCTAGCCAAATCCAACCTCCAAAATCCAAATGGCGCTCCTTCCCTTGAGAAGCTTGCCCTGCACCCACATGGCGCTTTATGTGCACATGTGGAGTATTTACGGACTCGGGGGAAATTGCTCTAAACATTTTGTGTGTTTTATTCTCTTTTAACCCCTTGTGAAAATTATAAATTCAAGGCTAGACCAACATTATAGTGTAAAAAATGTAATATTTCATTTTCACGCCACATTGTTCCACATTTGTGCCCGTCACCAGTGGGGTCCATATGCTCACTACACCCCTTGATACATTCCTTGAGGGGTGTAGTTTCGATAATGGGGTCACTTGTGGGGGGTTTCAACTGTCTTGGCAACACAGGGGCCTTTTAAACGCAACATGGCCCCTCTAAATCCATTCCAGCCAAATCCAGCCTCAAAAAACCAAATGGCGCTCCTTCCCTTTGGAGGCTTACCCTGCACCCGCATGACGCTTTATGTCCACATGTGGGGTATTTCCGTACTCAGGGGAAATTGCTCTACAATTTTTTTTTATTATTTTTTTTTTTTAGCCCCTTGTGAAAATGAAAAAATCAAGACAAGATTAATGATTTAGAGTAAAAATTTAAAAAAATTACACTAAATGTTGGTCTAGCCTTGATTTTTTTCCATTTCCACAAGGGGTTAAAAAAGAAAATAAACCCAAAGCGTGTAGGGTAATTTCCCCTGAGTACGAAAATACCCCACATGTGGACATAATGTGCCATATGGGCACAGGGCAAGCCACCAAAGGGACAGAGCGCCATTTAGAGGCTGGAATGGAGGATGGAGGCCATGTCACAATTACAAAGCTCCTGTGCTGCCAGCACAGTAGAAACCCCCCACAAGTGACCCCATTCTAGAAACAACATCCCATAAGGAATCTAACAAGGGGTGCAGTGAGCATATGGACCCCACTGGTAACAGGCACATATGTAGAACATGTGCCGTGAAAATAAAAATTCAATTTTTTTCATTTTCACGTCCAAAATGTGGCCGTCACCAGGGGGCCATATCCCCGCTGCCCCCCTTGTTAGATTCCTTATGGGGTGTAGTTTCCAGAATGGGGTCACTTGTGGGGGGTTTCTACTGTCCTGGCCGCACAGAGGTTTTGTAATTGCATCATGGCATCCTCTAATGGGAATAGTGGCCATACCTATTTAGCTGGGGAAAAGGGACAATTCTAATTTATTTTGGGGGTATTAGGCCAATCATTAGTTTATAAGGTTGAAAATGACAGGTGTCCATCAAATTCAACCTGTGTTGATCCAGAGGAAGGCAAAAAACCCTTGTGAGGCAGACAACAGTAGCCTCATCACTGGGAAAAATTCCTTCCCGACTCCATAATGGCGATCAGAATAATCCCTGGATCAACGTGACCCATGAAATAGGAATAAGGGACAGAATTTAGATAATGTGGAACTCCAATGACATGTAGTACGCCTTGAAGCGATCCAGTATGCAGAGGCCAGGGTGATCAGGACAGGCGTCACACTGGAAAATGGTGTCCTTCCTGATCCCCCTGTTACGCCACACTCTGCACTTCTTCTGGGGTCTCCTGTTTTCCAGTGTGGGGGACGTCACCTGAAAAATGTTGCCCGGGGGCGATCCGGAGTCCTTCATATCCAGAAGCGCTGGGTCCGCTCCATGGCTGCTAAATATTAGGGCTGGTATTACTGCTTCTGATATGTATGGATCGTGCCGCAAGCTACAGTAGCTCAGACAGCGAGGGACCGGAAGAGGGAGTGCTGGTATAAAAGTTAACCCCGTACAGGTGGTAACCTTTATCCAGCAGTGGGAAGATCAGTTCCCAACGATCTCCCCACTAACTCCGAGGATGGGGGGGGCATCTGGGGGCTGGATTAGGGTGTCCCTTCCTTCATACACTCTTAGGGTACGTGTACACTGCGGAATGGAGAAGGATAACCCTTTGTGCATTCCGCAGCTGGCACCCACCGGCAGACTGATGCGGGCCTCGTCTCTGTCCGTGTCATAGACTCCATTCTATGCACGGGCGGATTCCGCTCTCCGTCAAATGTGTTCATTATTTGGACGGACGATGGAATCCGCCCATGCATAACATGGAGTCTATGACACGGGTGGAGACGCGCGCCTGCATCAGTCCGCTGGTGGGTGCCAGCTGCGGAATGCACAAAGGGTTATCCTTCGCCATTCCGCAGTGTGCCCGTACCCTAAATCTGTAAGTGTACCCTGAGGTACTCTCACAGAGTTTGTAGAATTTCGCACCATACCGTGATCTCTTATTGGGACGGTACTAGCGGAAAAGACGTGTCTGGTGGGCAGGGTACACTACGCTACCCCCCAGACACGTCACTGGATGATGAGGAGGATCAGGATGAATGGAGGAAAGAAGGATCCCCCCATTCATCCTCACTGGCTGTTTCGGTGTCGGGGGCAATAATAGCGTATGCGTCCGACACCGAAAATACCCTGGGGGCCATCTTTATACGGGGATTAGTATATGGGGTATGTAAATGTGTAGTGGTGTAGTGTAAAACTTTATTCCGTGTAGTGTAATGGTGCTTTTTACATGTTTTTTTAACATTAAGTATAAAAAAAAAACTACGCCAAGAAACGAGTTGCTGATAAATGCCGCAGTTATGTGCGGCACTTATAAGCAGACCGTGGCTGTAGGATATAGGAAAAAAACACTCTACACCAAAAAGGAGGAGTTGCTGATCAGCGGCGCACTTACGTGCGATGCTGATCAGCACTCAGCGGCGATAGGGTGCGGAAAAAACAAACAAAAAAAAAAACCTTTCTTCAACCCTATAGCTACTGATATGTGTATTATATACACTTATCAGCCGCTAGGGGGCAGTAGAACGCAAATTCCGGAAAAAGCCAAAGTTTGACGACGCTGGAGCCGATGATTGACGATGGGGTCCGCCGGAAAAAGACGTAGACGCCGCCGAAGACGAGTAGGCGATCGGAACCCGGAAGACGCGATCGGGACGCTGGATTCGGTGATTATGGGTCAATACCTGCTCTGGACACCTCAGCTACCTAGCTGAGGTGTCCACAGCAGGAATTTAACCCTTTCATGGGGTACTTATATCGCCGTGATCGGCCGGCCGGTTCCGGCCGGTCACGGCGATCGGTACGTGGCACCGTGGCCACCATTACTTTTAACAGTAATGGCGGTCGGTGCCGTCGGGTCCGATGACCCGGAAAGCTGCAGATCGCCGCCATTGGCTGATCTGAATTGATCAGCCAATAGCGGCGATCGTCAGCACGGGAGGGGTTAATCACCCCCCCAGCCGACAAGCAGGAATGGCCTGCTATACATTATAGCAGGCCATCTTCCCCGATCTCTGCGTGTGTACACACGCAGCGATCGGGGAAACCGCGGGCGTAAATGTACGCCCGTTTGCGTTAAGGCACGGGTTTGGGGGGCGTACACTTACGCCCGCGGTCGTTAAGGGGTTAAACAATCGTAAAAACGATCGCAATAACGATTTTTCTTACAAATCTTCTAACGATTTTTCTCCGTCTAAATGCTGATCGTCATAAAAATAAAATCAAAATCGTTAATCGTTCGATTGGGCGAATTATCATTCCGTGTAAACCCAGCATTATGGCCTGGCTCACACTACATAATAGTCATGGCCGATGTTGCAAATCAATACAATCAATATCAATATCAATATCAATGCAACGATAAATACAAAAGATACGTTGTGTGAACATGGCCTAAAGCTGTATAAAACACTATAGCTATACAGAAGTGCTTTCCTAGTGTATGATTTCATTTTCATGATATACCATATTTTTCGCTTTATAAGACGCACCCCTGATTTAGACCACTGAAAACAGGGAAAAAATATTTAATGCTAATTAAACTTCCCTGGTGGTCTAAAGCCATAAAGGGGATAAGGCAGTGAAGGGGTCAAAGGGTATTAACCCCTTAACGACATCGGGCGTAAATTTACGCCCTTGCGCCCTGGTATTTAGCGCATCAGGGCGTAAATTTACGCCCGATGTTTCCCCGATCGCTGCGTGTTCGCTATAAATCATAGCAGGCCATCTTAGCTTCTCGGCACGGGGGGTGGTTGTCACCCCCCGTGCTTACGATCGCCGCTATTGGCTGATCAATTCAGATCAGCCAATAGCGGCGATCAGAACCTTTGACCCGGAAAAAAATGGCGGTCGGTGCTGTCCGAGGACGGCACCGACCGCCATTACTGTAAAAAGTAATGGTGGTCACGGTGCCACCGGCCCGATCGCCGTGAACGGCCGGCCGTTCACGGCGATCGGGCCGGTGGCACGGCGATCAGAATCCCCCAAAATAGTAAATACCTGCTCTGGACCCCTCAGCTAGGTAGCACCCTATCGCCGCTGAGTGTTGATCAGCATCGCACGAAAGTGCGCTGCTAATCAGCAACTCCTCCTTTTTGGCGTAGGGTGTTTTTTTTCTATATCCTACTGCCATGGTCTGCTGATAAGTGCCGCACATAAGTGCGGCATTTATCAGCAACGCCTTTGTTGGCGTAGGTTTTTTTTTATTCTTACTGTAAAAAAAAAAAAAACACGTAAAAAACACTACATTACACCACACTACATTGAATAAAGTTTGACACTACACCACTGCATACCCCATATACCAATCCCCGTATAAAGATGACCCCCAGGGTGTTTTCGGCTTCAGAGGGATACGTTATTATTGCCTCCGACACCGAAACAGCCAGTGAGGATGAATGGGGGGTCCTTCTTTCCTCCATTCATCCTCATCCTCCTCATCATCCAGTGACGTGTCTGGGGGGTAGCGTAGCAGACGCTGCCCCCCAGACACGTCTTTTCCGCTAGTACTGTCCCAATAAGAGATGACGGTATGGAGTGAAATTCTCCAAACTCTGTGAGAGTACCTCTGGGTACACTTACAGATTTAGGGTACGTGCACACTGCGGAATGGCGAAGGATAACCCTTTGTGCATTCCGCAGCTGGCACCCGCCGGCGGACTGATGCGGGCGCGCGTCTCCACCCGTGTCATAGACTCCATTCTATGCACAGGCGGATTCCATCATCCATCCAAAGAATGATTACGTTGGACGGAGAGCGGAATCCGCCCGTGCATAGAATGGAGTCTATGACACTTGTGGAGACGTGTGCCTGCATCACTCCGCCAGCGGGTGCCAACTGCGGAATGCACGAAGGGTTATCTGTCGCGATTCCGCAGTGTGCACGTACCCTTAGAGTGTATGAAGGAAGGGACACCCAAATCCAGCCCCCAGATGCCCCCTCCCCCCCCATCCTTGGAACAAGTGGGAAGATTGTCCGGGAACTGATCTTCCCACTGCTGGATAAAGGTTAACACTTGTACGGGGATAACTTTTATACCAGCACCCCCTCTTCCGGTCCCTTGCAGCCCTGTAGCTTGCGGCACTATCCGAACATATCAGAAGTAGTAATAGAGCCCTAATATTTAGCAGCCATGGAGCGGACCCAGCGCTTCTGGATATGTGGGACCCCGTATCGCACCAAGACAACATTTTCTGGGTGACGTCCCCCACACTGGAAAACAGGAGACCCCAGAAGAAGTGCAGAGTGTGGTGTAACAGGGGGATCAGGAAGGACACCATTTTCCCGTGTGACACCTCTCCTGATCCCCCCAGCCTCTGCATACTGGATCCCTTCAAGGCGTACTACACGTGATCGGAGTTCTACATTATCTAAATTCTGTCCCTTTTTCCTATTTCAGGGGTCACGTTGGTCCAGGAATTATTCTGATCGCCATTATGGAGTTGGGAAGGAATTTTTCCCCTGTGATGAGGCTACTGTCGTCTGCCTTACAAGGGTTTTTTTTGCCTTCCTCTGGGTCAACACAGGTTGAATTTGATGGACACCTGTCATTTTCAACCTTCAAACTAATAATTGGCCTAATACCCCCAAATAAATTAGAATTGTCCCTTTTCCCCAGCTAAATAGATATGGCCGCCAATCCTATTAGAGGATGCCATGATGCAATTACAAAGCCTCTGTGCGGCCAGGACAGTAAAAAACCCCCACAAGTGACCCCATTCTGGAAACTACACCCCATAAGGAATCTAACAAGGGGGGCAGCGGGGATATGGCCCCCTGGTGACGGCCACATTTGGGACGTGAAAATGAAAAAAATTGTATTTTTTATTTTCTCGGCACATGTTCTACGTAAGTGCCCGTCACCAGTGGGGTCCATATGCTCACTGTACCCCTTGTTAGATTCCTTATGGGGTGTAGTTTCCAGAATGGGGTCACTTGTGGGGGGTTTCTACTGTCCTGGCAGCACAGGAGCTTTGTAAATGCGACATGGCCTCCATCCTCCATTCCAGCCTCTAAATGGCGCTCTGTCCCTTTGGTGGCTTGCCCTGTGCCCATATGGCACATTATGCCCACATGTGGGGTATTTTCGTACTCAGGGGAAACTACCCTACACGTTTTGTGTTCATTTTCTTTTTTATCCCCTTATGGAAATGGAAAAAAATCAAGGCTAGACCAACATTTAGTGTAATTTTTTAAATTTTTTTACTCTAAATCATTCATCTTGTCATTTTTTCATTTTCACAAGGGGCTAAAAGATAAAAAAAAAAACACTAAATGTGTAGCGCAATTTCCCCTGAGTACGGAAATACCCCACATGTGGACATAAAGCGCCATGCGGGTGCAGGGTAAGCCTCCGAAGGGAAGGAGCGCCATTTGGTTTTTTAAGGCTGGATTTGGATGGAATGGATTTCGAGGGGCCATGTTGCATTCAAAAGGCCCCTGTGTTGCCAAGACAGTTGAAAACCCCCACAAGTGACCCCATTATGGAAACTACATCCCTCAGGGAATGTAACAAGCGGTGTAGTGAGCATATGGACCCCACTGGTGATGGGCACAAATGTGGAACAATGTGGCTTGAAAATGAAATATTACATTTTTTACACTATAATGTTGGTTTAGCCTTGAATTTATCATTTTCACAAGGGGTTAAAAGAGGAAAAAAAAACAAAATGTGTAGAGCAATTTCCCCCGAGTCCGTAATTACCCCACATGTGGACATAAAGCGTCATGTGGGCGCAGGGCAAGCCTCCGAAGGGAAGGAGCGCCATTTGGATTTTGGAGGTTGGATTTGGCCAGAATGGATGATGAACGCCATGTCGCATTTACAGAGCCCTCGTGCTGCCAAAACACTGGAAACCCCCCACAAGTGACCCCATTCTGGAAACTGCACCCCTCAGGGAATCTAACATGGGGTGCAGTGAGGATATGGACCCCTTGATGACGGGCACATTTGTGCCATGAAAGTGAAAAAATGAAATTTTTCCCTTTCACGTCACATTGTTCCACATTTGTGCCCGTCACCAGTGGGGTCCATATGCTCACTGCACCCCTTGTTAGATTCCTTGAGGGGTGTAGTTTCCAGAATGGGGTCACTTGTGGGGGGTTTCCAGTGTCTTGGCAGCACGAGGGCTCTGTAAATGCGACATGGCCCTTGAAATCCTTTCCAGTGAAATTCAGCTTCCAAAAGCCAATTGGCGCTCCTTCCCTTTGGAGGCTCGTCCTGCGCCCCCTTGGCACTTTATCGCCACATGTGGGGTATTTCCGTACTCGGGAGAAATTGCGCTACACATTTTGTGTCTTTTTTTCCTCTTATCCCTTTAAGAAAATGAAAAATTGAAGGCTAGAACAATGTTTTAGTGTAAAAAATAATTTTTTCTTTTTTCACGCCATATTGTTCGGAAAATCTGTGAAGCACCTGTGGGGTCCAAATGCTCACCGCACCCCTTGTTACATTCCTTCAGGGGTGTAGTTTTCTAAATGGTGTCCCTTTAGGGGTGTTTTTTAGGTTTTGGCACCCCAGAGCCTCTGCCAACCTGAAGTGGTACAGTCAAAAATGACCAAATATAACGGAGGCATTGAAATTCACTAGGCGCTCCTTTATATCTGAGGCTTGTGGTTGCGTCAAATAGCGCAATAGGGCCACATATGGGGTATTTCTATAAACTGCAGAAACGGGGCAATAATTATTGGGGTGCATTTTTCTGGTAATAGGTTTATAATTATGAAAAATATTGGATTACAATAAAATCTCTGCACAGAAAATTTTCAAATTTCTTACACACTTAGCTTTTATTTCTGTGACTCCCCTAAAGGGTTAGAAAACTTTCTGGATGTGCTTTTGCAGAGTGTGGGGGGTGCAGTTTCTGAAATGGGGTGCTTTCTGGGGCTTTCTAACATACAGGCCCCTCAAATACTAGACCTGAACAGGTCCCTAAAAATATCTGATTTTGAAATTTTACAGAAAATTTGGAAATTTGCTGCTAATGTTTTAAGCTTCCTATTGTCTAAAAAAAAATGAAAGATCGTTTAATAAATGCCGCCAACATAAAGTAGACATGTTGCTAATGCTATTTAATATATAATTTATGTGGTATAACCACTTTCTGTATAAGCAAAAAAGTTTCAAAGTTGGAAAAATGCTTTTTTTCACATTTTTTTTACATTATTTGTTTTTTTTTCATAAAGATTCGTTATGAGTATCGACTCCAATTTACCAGAAATGTAAAGTACAATACGTCACGAGAAAACAATCTCAGAATCAGCCGGATAGGTAAAAGCTTCCCGAAGTTATTAATGAATAAAGTGACACTGGTCATATTCATAAAATTTGTCTCTGTCATTAAGGCCATTTCAGGCTCTGTCCTTAAGGGGTTAAAATGACAGTGCCTTTTACCTACACATACACAGCTTCTGAATGCACAACACACACTCAGATCTGCTACACCATACACACTCAGCTTTACTATGTCATATACACCCAGCAACATCATACACACTCAGCTCTACTATGTCATATACACCCAGCAACACCATACACACTCAGCTCTACTATGTCATATTCACGGTGTGTGGGGTCTGTATACAGGGGGAGAGGACTGGTGTGTGTGGGGGGTCTGTATACAGGGGGAGAGGACTGGTGTGTGTGGTCTGTATACAGTGGGAGAGGACTGGTGTGCGGGGTCTTTATAATGGGGGAAAGGACTGGTGTGTGGGGTCTGTATACAGGGGGAGAGGGGACCAGTGTGGGGTGTCTGTGTACAGGGGTTCTCTCCCCCTGTATACAGACCCCACATACCAGTCCTCTCCCCTGTATACAGACCCCACATACCAGTCCTCTCCCCTGTATACAGACCCCTCACACCAGTCCTCTCCCCCTGTATACAGACCCCCCCACACACCAGTCCTCTCCCCCTGTATACAGACCCCCCCACACACCAGTCCTCTCCCCCTGTATACAGACCCCCCCACACACCAGTCCTCTCCCCCTGTATACAGACCCCCCCACACACAAGTCCTCTCCCCCTGTATACAGACACCCCCACACCAGTCCTCTCCCCCTGTATACAGACCCCCCCACACCAGTCCTCTCCCCCTGTATAAAGACCCCCCCACACCAGTCCTCTCCCCCTTTATACAGACCCCCCCACACCAGTCCTCTCCCCCTGTATACAGACCCCCCCACACCAGTCCTCTCCCCCTGTATACAGACCCCACACACCAGTCCTCTCCCCCTGTATACAGACCCCCCCACACCAGTGCTCTCCCCCTGTATACAGACCCCCCACACCAGTCCTCTCCCCCTGTATACAGACCCCCCAGACCAGTCCTCTCCCCCTGTATACAGACCCCCCACACCAGTGCTCTCCCCCTGTATACAGACCCCACACACCAGTCCTCTCCCC